>NW_020897694.1:41257399-41562963 GCF_003984885.1 Neopelma chrysocephalum | reverse complement strand
CTCCCTCTGCCCCTCGCTCCTTCTCTCCCTCTGCCCCTCGCTCCTTCCCTCCCTTTCCCCCTCGCTCCCTCCCTCCCTCTTTCTCCCACCCCTCTCTCCCTATCCCCCCTCTCTCCCCGCTGCCCGGCATCTCCCGGCTTTCCCGTTCCCGAGGCGGCAGAGCCGGGCAGGGCGGGCGCGGCCCCTCGGGACCAGCGGGCAGAGACAGCGCCCCTGAGCCGGGAGTGGAAGGCTTTGTGCCGCCCCAGCGCCGCGGGCGAGGAGGACGGTCCGTGTTTCCGCAGGGAAAATATGCCGGCGAGAGGACTGTGCTGTGGGGCGCCGACGGTCGCGGTGTTCCCACACACCAGGGAAGTGCTTCCAGGCACTCACTCTGGGTTTGTGCTGCACGATGGACTGCAAACCAAAGGATAACTTGGCTGTCAGTGTCTGCTTAAAATGGCAATGCCGGATTTTGAATTGCAATCAGAAACTGGTCCTTGAGTAATGGCCCCACAGAAATTTAGGAAACTTCTGTTGGTTGCTCCTAATTGTTCTCTGCCCAAATGTTTTGTGAACCACTTTTTCTGACAATAGTAAAACTTAGTTGATGGTAATTCATGGTAACGAATACTAAAATTTAGTTGTTTAATTGTACGAAAATTCATCTGCCCCTGAAAATCATAGAATCACAGAATCATAGAATAGTTTGTGTTGGAAGAGACCTTAAAGACCATTTAGTTCCTACCCCTCTGCCGTGGGCAGGGACACCCTCCACGAGACCAGATTACTCAGAGCTCCATCCAGCCTGGCCTTGAACAATTCCAGGGATGGGGCATTAAGGGATATTCCTCTTTCAGTATACACTATGCAAGCCAGGAATTACATTCTGGGGCAAAGAAGGTACTAAGTAATTTCTGTTAAAAGTACCTAGAGACCCAAACATTTAAAAAACTTTTCCTTAACATCAGTTTGAATTGATCTTTAAGGTTTCGTGAAATATCTTTTTAATATAGGAGTTCTGATTTCTCAGAAATTGTGATTCCATAGATATTCCTCCCATTTATTTGGCTTCTTTGGATTTTGACATAGATAAAGCTGTGTACTCACAATATCCAATGCTCTGAGATAAGATTCTAACACAAAGAAAAATACCTGCAAACAGAAAGAACTGCACCCTGGCTTACAGCCCAACATGAAACGCCCCTCTGACGTATGCTTCCCATAGCAAATACTATTTTTTATACATATGTAAGATCTTAGAAAAAGAATTGGCCGTTCAGCATAGGGGGTAATTTTTTAGTCTTCAAGAAGGTGATTAAGGGGTTCATTCAAGGTGCTGATACAGGATGTGTGCTTGGTTGAATTGTACTGATCTCATGTAGAGAAGATGCTTTCCAGAATGCTGTTGCAACAGCAAACTGGAGATTTGGCTTAAGGTTTTCCTTAAAATATCACAGCCATGACATAAGCCAGAAACAGTGGATTTAGACTGTAAAAACATGGCAAAATGAAACACCTCACTTGTGTTCTCAAAGCTTTGTTTTGATCTGCCCAGTCAAGTAATAACATACGGCTCTCCGTACTTAGGACAAGCAGCACAAATCTGGTATGAAGATATTTAGCTATAAAATCATAAAAATTATTAACTTGAAATATGGTTATATTTTTACAGTGGTTTTAAGACAGAATATGAGGATGGAAAGCTTGCTTTGAGAAACTTTTGTTTTAAGCTTAGCTGTCTTCTTATTCAAACTGTAGAGGCTTATTTCATTATTTTTTTATCTGTGAAATAGAAATAATAAAATCATGTCCTGAGTGGTGGTAAGAAGCTCAATTAATCAAAGTGCTTTGACCTAAAAATGTAACACTGTGATATGAATATACACATGGGGCATTTCAATATTAGGCGTTACTGCAGCTAATATTTTTATCCCCTATATATTATTATATCTTCACCAAAATAAAATATTGCTTTGGTTTCCAGAATGCTGCCAAGTTGTAGATCTCAAAATGGTGTGCAAAGGAGGATGAATTACGTATAGACAGTGACACAGAAGCATGGGTAAACTAAATGCTTTGGCCAGGGGAGGGAATACTTTCAGTTACAGCAACTCTCAGTTCAGTACCTTATCCTTTGCCTTCCAAAAACATTCCTTTTATGTTGGATCTGGCCTTTGTTCTCACAAGCTCTAGGAGTTCATCATCCTATATGCACTTCTGTTCCTGGGTTATGTGGATTTTTTCCCCCATATACAGCTAGGCAGATGCTGACGCTTTGTATCAGTGTGCCTGATTTGGGGATTAAATAACACAGGTCCCATATGTCAGAACACTTGAAAAAAAAAAAAGAGAGGAAAAAAACACAACCCAAACAAACAAAAACGCCCAGACCCCAACTTACGTTATAAAAATGGTCATTGCCAGAATGTCTGGTATTAAAGAACACAGTTTCTTAGGTTGAAAAATGGTGAACTGTTTCTCACAGTGTTGTGTATAAGCATTGACATAGTTGTTCACATATTGCTTATAACTATTGTAAAAAGCAATAAATATCAAAAACGTGGCTTATAGTGAAGATGAACAAGAATTAAGGATTTCTGAACTTGAGAAGATTAATATTCAAGATTTGCAGGTGTTTTTTATCTTGTACTGGGATATAGAAACCACTACACCAAATAAAGGCAGTGGTCTGACTAGTTTTCTTATGGACACTGGCTTCATTTACTTTCTAGTAATCCCTACAAGGTAGGCAACTACCATTGCATTCCCTTTGGCAAGACGAAAGCAGAATGCAGAGAAGGGAAGAGGCTTTAATAATGTTGTGCAGGAATTCTCCATGCAGAACTGAACTCTGGTATATCTTGTTTCATGACTAAATTCCTCGTTATGAGGTCGACCTCTTTTATTTCCATACTAGTGATCTACACCAAAAGTTCCAAAATAGACAAGCACAGTGCTCTCTGTATGAGACTGATTCCTTAATCAGCCTGTAGTTGGCATATGACTTGCGAAGTCACATTTGTCTCTCTATTTTTTGAATTGTGATTCATTATCCAAATAAATGTGAAAATATATATGTTTTGATATTCTGCATTTCCATCGACTTTCTTAAAATATTTTGGCAGTAGGCTTTTTAAGTTAATAAAATTTAATAGAAATAAAATCTATACTGTCATATCTTGTGAAACTGAGGATGTGGAAATTGTGGTTTTAACTTTTAACATTTTGTTTCAATTATATTATAATTCATTCTTTTGTACTTTCCTATCATTATTGTCATTAGATTCTGTACAAAACAATACAAATCTTGAAGATATTTTCAACAATCTTGCTATGCAAAAGATCAGATACAGAAAATATAAATCTGTTATGTGATTCTAACTTCCTTCTAGAGGACAGATTTGGTTTCCCTGACCTGCTATTATGGTCTGTTTGCACATAGCAATTGTCAGTCATAGGTTAAACTGTGATTTACAAACTTTCATGAAAAAAGCAGCACAGTAATACATAACATTTCAGGTTCTTTGCATTTTCTGTTTTATAAAAAGACATTTTTAGCATTTAATATGTTTTATAAACTGAACTCTAATGGAATGCAATAAATAGTATGTTTACAGTATTATTTATACAAAAAATACATTCTCAATTTTTTTATGACTCAGAAAGTTCACCTACTAAACTTACTAGAACACATTCTTGTATATTTGAGGAAAAAGAGTTATTTTTAGGCCTATTTGCATTAATTTCATCCTCAGTTCTATTCCTGGTCTTTTAAGGGAAGTGAGAAGCTTTCTTTCTGTTTCTGTCAGATCAAGGAGGTAGACTTCATTCTTTGTTGGGGCGTTTAATTTTAACAGAACTAAATTTCTTCTAAGAGAGAAATACAGAAAGGCACAGAAGAGCTAATAGGCAAAGCAGAGTGGAAGAAGAGATTGGTTTTATTTTAGCTAAGTTTGCTTTTATGTTCTCTTTTGGCTAAAGGTTGAGAAAGAAAATGGTCTATAAATGAGGACTTCTTGAATATTCAGTAGTCTAACAAGTATAAATTTAAAAAGTAAATACATTATTTTAAACCCATGTTTTGTGAAAAAGGATTTGCTGGGTTACATAACTGTAACATACTCATCTGTTCTGTGCCATCCTGATACAAATAAATTATATTTGCCCATTTTCCCTTACAGACAGGTTGAATATGGAGCATTTTTGTAATAACTTGTACAGAACAAAGTCATGTGGGTTGTTTTTTTTTTTGTAAAAAGTACTGTACAATTTCATCAAATGCTCAATTCATTCAAATCCTTCCATTCTTGCTGTAGCAACCTTGCATTGATTAACACTTAGGGCTTTATTTAGTTGCCCATACATACATTTCTAGTGCCATTTGAGATGCCCAAGAGTATTCATCCCTGTTGTCAGCTGCTGCTGCGGAACAGGATCAGTTTACGCAGGTTGTCTGCCATGCCTGCACAGAGCCAATGGATATCTTGGGAGTCTGAAGGATTCTTAGGCTGACTCATGAATCCTCCATAAATGTCACTTGCATTGATGTGCCCAGTCACATAAGGAGTTCCTCACATTTTGTCTGGTCCTCAATCCCATGAAACTTCTTTTCTTTGGAGGAGGTTGTCACAGAGTCACTGGCTGCTTCCTGCTTTATGCCGGAATCTAATTCTGGGTCTGTGGGTCATTATAATAGCTACTTGTGTCCCTAATTTTGAAGGTGATTTTCCGAAAGGACAAAATTATTCAAATGTTATTCATCTTCTTTTTTTTTTCCTCATTTTTTTCTTTTTTTTTTCTCTGAAACTCTCAGTGAACTGTGATAAAAATATAACATTTCTTTAGGTGCCATGATTTTTTTTTTAGCAATGGTGGGAAGTTTTGATCATTTTCCTAGTGTAAATAGAGGCTGACTCATAATTTTCAGGGACTAGTTCAAAGATTAAGTTTACTTCCTATTTTTGGTTAAATTAAACCACAGCTGAGTGGTGTGCCACTTGAAGTGTGTTCTTCTTATCTGGATTTTTTGCTGTCTTCACCTTTCTTCAGCAAAGTGTTCTGTTGAAATCACTGCTAAAACAGAATATGAAATAAACACATTTTTTTCAGATGGAAGTTATTGGGGAAAACAGCTGAAACATTTTGTAAAAATTAATTTCATAAACTTAGAAGCATTAGTGTTCAAGTGCTAAAACTGAGTTTGCGTGGGATGTGAGGCCTCTGGAGGCACAAAGATCAGAAAATTAATAGCAGCGGTAGCTGCTAACATGGAAAAAAAAAGCCATGAGTGGAAAAACAGTAAACTGAAAGTCCTTTATCCTCCTTTCCAGTCCTCAGTTCTCAGAGTTTTGTCTGGCAAGGAAAGCAAGGAATCTGTCTGACTTTCAAATAATTACTGATGTATTACTCCACTGGAGGCTAGTAGCAAAGAGCAGCTGTGCCCTGTAGACAGAGCTAACTTCTCCCTTTCCCATCCCCCATTTCTGACTGCCTTCCCTGGAGAAAGCAATCTCACTGTTAAATAAACTAGGGTTGGGTTGCAAGACAAAGCAAGAGTTCATAGGAAAAATATTTACTCATGCATAAGGAAGCCCTTTTTAAAAACTTTGCTACTTAGGAAACGATGTGATTTTGTGGGTAATAAATAAAACCAGATTTGTCTCACTACAGTTGTAAAGCTGCCATCTTTTATGAGCCTGGGAAGAGTGACCTTTTTCATCATAAGGCTTTGTCAATTCTGCCTCCGTGTAACTATTCTCTTCTTCATACATGTGAATCATCTGGGCCATGCTAAGCTGAGAGGTCTAGTCCCTAAAAGATAAGGGAGTTAATTATAGTTGTTGGCTTTTTGACAAACTACCCTTCTTTTTCCCACATTCCTTACCAGTTTTAACTGAAAATTAACATTTCCTGGGAGGCAAAATACCAGCTTTGTGGTAAAAAACAGTTATGTAAGGAATCAACACCAAACCATCTCTGTTTTCCATTTGTGTTAAGTCTGAACCACAGTAACAAAAAGGTCCTTCAATGTCATTATCTTCAAATTGTGTCCTGATTGTAAAAACAAAAAAAAGGGCATAAGAAAAAAAGTAGACATTTAAGCTGAATATAAATCTGACTTGCTGAGTGCTTGCATTCAGTAACTCCTATCTGAAAAAGCACATGGATGTGCAGAGGAGTTTTGCTCAAGTTCCTGTTTAAATAATTCAGATGGTGACTCCTTGAATTCCTCCTGATATTTCATTAGAGATGCTGTCGTACTCCACTGTCATGCTCTAAGGAGCTGCCACGCTGTAGCCCGCTGTTCGGTGACAGGGGAAGTGACATGTTCATGTCATGTGTGTTGTGCTCTGAGGTGTTTTGAGATGTGAGGAATGCAAAGGATACCATGACAACGTCCACACACACCCTGAGGAGCGCCACCACGGGGCGCTGCACATTGAGACTCCGGGAATTCATGGCTGCTGGAATGAAATCTGTGTAATGGATCATAACAAGCCTTTCACACCAAACCAGACTTTCTGATGTTAAGAACCGTATTACCCATAATTACTGTGTGTACTGTTTTGTTTTGCACTTGGATGGATGCTTGAAGTGGTACATTTATGTAATATTAATTCAAATGTTAAATGAAACAACAACCAAGACCATAGCTTGATTGCATCTACATGGATGTGGAGTTAATGAATTGTGTAATAATTTTACAGTTCAATAATCTAGGAATTAGATTATCACATGAAAAAATATTTAATAAAGGGGAAAATGCCATATCCACTTACACAGAGAGGAAACAAAAATCTAGAGGAAGGTGAAGAGTGTGAAATATCTGTGTCTGAGCCTGGCAAGTGTTCTTGAAACCTACACCCTGTTCAGTGAGATTAGGTGCTTGTATTTGAGCATTTTAGTCTTTACTCATTCAAGAAGCAGCATGTTTCTCCTTAAACTGTGATTTAATAAAGCAATTGTAGCACCGTCTTTTTGACAGAGGATGGTGCCTGGTGTTTCAGTTGTTTGTGAAGGGGATTGAAAAAGTCGAAACAGCCTATGTTATCAGAACAGGTTTCTATGTTAGCTAGCATCATATGAAAGGAGCCATCTTGTGGTTGTCTCTTCTGCAAATAAAATGTTGCTGTAAGATTGCCTTGAAAAGCTAAAGACATGTCTATACCTCTGTGAGGTACCTCTTCTGGTTGTTTAGAAATGTTACCTTCTGAGTAACACTTGACCTTACACACATTTTTACTCAGACAAATTATTTCATTCTATCAGATTCCAATTCTACTAAATCTTCAGAATTAAAATAGCACCTCTATCTATTAATAAAGGATTAAACTTCATGTTTAAAGTCTATGTCCACCCCAGTATTTGCCAGTCCTCTGAGCTCTTGCTCAGAGCTCTAATCCTCACTCTAAGTTTTGCTTTAAACTATAATCAACAGCATATCCTCTGAAATATGTCTCTTAATAGAACTGCTTGTGGTGTTAAGTGATTTTTTAAAATATAATCTTCATTAAAATGTGTTCCCTGGGAACTCCATGCATTCCAGGCACATGGTATCATCATCCTTTGCTCCTGGACTTCAAACTTGACTTGGGGAGACATCATTTATATGACACATCAGTCTGATTTCTTCACCTCTTTGCTGATACACAATGGCACTTACCAGTTTTAGAGTTTCATAAATCCACACAATCCTGAGTAGATGTCAGCAAATTTATTTTATGTAGATTAGCTCACTGATGCTTGTATCAATTTAATTAAGTATATTAAAAATACCCCCACCAAATAACCCTAGTTAAACCATATAAACACAACTTTCAGTCATAATGTTTAAAGCTCAATTTCCCTAATAATATTGAGTAAGGTTACGTGTGATTCAACTTGGGTAGTTGTCTGCCTGCTGCAGTTGTTAGTAACTAAATGTAACATCCAGGCCAAGGATCACCATCGTTTGCTGGAAGTATAGAAAAATGTTACAAATTTGATTTGATTGCTATTTGTCTGGAATATTGATTTGAAGGCAAAAACTTGTGGAATCCATAGTTTCTGGTAAATTCTTGCACATATGACAACTGACAGATAAGCAAAATCTTACTTTAGAATGTGATATTTGATGTTTATTGTATTCCCTGGAGCTGAAGAAAAGTCTGTTCTAAGAAAATGCAGACCTTGAATTGGTTTGAAGTGAGACTAATACTTATTCCTGCTGGAATGAGAGGTAGAATTTGAGAAAAGGAGAGACAGGATTAGTAATAGTTTTTACTACAGCTGGTTTGGGAAGATGTAAAAAATATATTTTGGGAAAGTATTTGAGTTATTGGACTACAATTAGACCTGATAAAATTTTCAGTCAGAGAATACCACTTATTTTTTGACTGAAAATGTGTGTGGGCTCCTTCAGAATATGCTTTCTTTGCTTTAAAACTGGAAGTATAACATTTTTTGATGAAAATCTGATTTCTTTAAAATGATTAAAATAGTTCAAAATTTTCATTAAAAATAAAATGTTTTTAAATTTTAAAATAAGATGCTTAAGTTGCTTTTAATTTTTTTTGATGTTTTACTGATATTTTTACTTTTTCTCCTCAATTAAAGAGAAGACGTAAAAAAAATATATTTTTCATGTGAATGAAAAATATTGCCAATGTCACTCTAAATAAGATCAAAAAGTCAGATGACATCTCACTATTTGAGAAAATTACTTCATTGAACAAGGCACCATGGTTGTAGAGAAGATAAGCAGGGAAATCAAAGGTATCATGCCATGTAAGATTTTGACATAATCTTTCAATGAGATTATGTTTGATCTGATGTAAACAACAATAATTTTCGGGCATAATCATTGATCTTTACTTTCTATTTTAATTACTGTTCTGTATCTTGCATTAGTAAAGGAGACACAGTCTCTGTAACGAATGAAGTATGAGAGGATCCTTGCCTGGGAAATATGCTAAAAGCAAGTGAATTAAAATATCCTCCCTCTGAAAGTGTTGCTGGTATCACAGTGATGATTATTTTGAGTGCTGGAGTAAGAGAGGCAACATATATATTAGATTATTTTTCACACAAATAGTCTGCAGCCTTTTTTCCATACCTCTTAGGATGCAAAAAGTCTCCTTTAAAAAAGTGAGTCTCTGTGCATCTCCATGGACAACTACCCCAGTTATCCAGACCCACAGCCTGACCTCTGTCTTATGTATTTGGGTGGCACTTGAACTAAAAGCTTATTTTTTATATGTTTCCACAAAGACATGGATTTACTTCAGCGAAACTGAAATCATAGGTCCCAGACAGATGTAATTGTGCAACTTTTTTTATGTAAAGACATATGAAAGTCCAGAATTCTGGCAATTGTAACATTCAGAGGAGAATAAACACGCATTCTAAGAAATGTGGAATGTAATGAAGTTAAAAGAGAATCAAATGTGAGAGTAGGCTGCTTGGAAGAAAGTATATTTTTAAAGTATTACATTTCCTCTAATGTCTGAACTCTACAAAAGCTGTTGAAAAGTATCAGTGTACCCTCACTTTACAGAACTGAACAGAGTTGATTAGAATTACCAGGATTCAGTTTCCAGAAATTTCTTGTTGCTAAGTGAATTTGTAGTCATAGATACCTTTTTTTACCTAGGTCAGCACTTCCATATTAATAAACAAGAAGTAGAGTAAGATTTTCCCTAGGAATAAATCACTGCCATCCACTGTTTATGGAAGCTTGTAGCAGATCAGTCTTAAAGGTACCTTTGTCCATATTTTTTTCTATTAACTAGGATTATGCTGAATTTGCAATCAGAAATTGTGTTATTCAAAAGAGTAAGGAAAGCATTTTTAAACTGTATTGTGAAATAATTAAGTGGCAGAATCTGGAAGAGAATGTTGTAATGCCATGATCTGGAAATTCATCCAAAAAAGAAACTGTTTGTCTCTCTGCTTCTTTTTCCACTTTGGCATATTGAATGAAGTCTAGTTTACTTGACTGAAACCTCTTGCTTCAATAGTAAACTTCTGATTTGCTAAAAATAGAATACTTTTGGTACAGAAAGACATTTCATCCATCTATGGTGGAAAATGAGCTCTATTTGTGATCTGAAAAGTTTTCAGATGTTGTATACATGGTACTGAATATACAGCGTGAGAGTTTGATGGAAGTTAATCAGTGATATTTCCTGTGAATTCACCTTCAGATGAGTGTTGTCTCCTTTTGTCATTTACTTTGGTATTATAACAAGTGAATATTTGTTCCTTTTTATAAGACCTTAAATTTAATCCTGAGAAGCATAGCATATTTTTTACCATGTCCCGCTAAATGCTGCTAAAAGCCTATTGAACACCCTTGCTTCTTGCAGACACCAGCCTGTTCTTCCCCAGTGCCATCTCTTCTGCAATATCAAAATCCAGGTTGGAATAAGGTTAATTTTCACTGACCTTACCAAAATAACAGAACAGCTTTAAACTAAAATATTAACTTTGTTAATTACATTGGACATTTTACTATATCAGTCTGTGCCAGTGATAACTTTTTGGCTGGACTGAAGAAATGGTTACAGCCCAAGTGCAGCTATGTTGAAAGTTACTGTGAAGACCTTGCCTTATGTGCAACTTCAGTATATTTTCCCTTGTCTGCTAGACATATCAGAATACTGTCTGAAATAACAGTTCTGAGCAGAAAGTACCAAGAGTAAATGCTGCCCTGAAAGCAAAAGCTTTAGGCAGTACAAGCCAGCATGTTAGTCTGGAAGCCTCTCCATGTAGTATTTTTTTTTTCTAGCAGATGCTTTCTCTCCAGCTGTAGTAGCAACATTCTTGTATCAAAATCTAATATCCTAACATGCAGATATTCTTTTTATTGACCAGATTCTCTCCAACAGATACAGGCATTTCAGGGAGAAAAGATGTGTTTTGTTTAGTCATGGTGTTGTCATCCTAAAGAAGTTTCTGAAATTAGACCTAGCAAGTTTTATGGAGCATCTTACAAGGAAGCTTAAACCACAACCATTATTCATATCAACATAAAGTAATGGTGTAATCCCAAAGGAATGGAAATGTGTTATTTTAAGAATCAGACAGGACATGAGAGACTGTGTGATACCACATGTTGGCATAATGTTGAAGATCTTTAGCCATGCCAGGTTTTGAAATGACGGATAGTACTGTGTCCAAAATGTCTTATCTTTTTTGAAACACACATAATTTTCTTCCTGCTTGTGGAATAATTGTCTGCTAATCACAGTAATGAAATGGAACACCAGACTTGCAAATCCACCTAGACTCTCAAGCATTTGAGAAGCTGAGAGGTATCCAACTAGTTATGATACCAGCCCGCATTATGGTAGAACAGGTTTGATTCATGCCCTATTAGAGATTTCTTATGTTGTCCCAGATAAGACATACTGGTCCAGATCCACAAAGGCTTCTTGCTCCTATCAATAGCAGCTGAAACCCACTTCAAACAGCAGTTACCTTCTGTGGGTATGTGCCTAGGTCCTATTCATTGGGAAAATAAAGTCTGAGAGGACTGCTGGGACTCCATCATTCCCCAAGGTTTGTGAGGCTAAGTATAATTTATGTGAAGTGCTGAGCTACTACAAAGGACAGGGAAATAGAAATACATAAACAAAAGCTTTCAAGTTTCTCTAATACATCAACCATGAAAAAAAATCTTTGATACTAAAGCTTTAATATATTCATATAGTAAGGCATATTACCACTGAAAAAAAACCCAACAAAAACAAACAAAACTCCAAAAGTATACGCTATAAAACCATTGTATGTTTGGGAAATGCTTTGGCTTTTATTTTCCCTCAATGAAATGGTAGGGAAATAAAGCCCTGTGTGTCCATTTGGCTTAATGAACTCCAAAATTTGGTGCTATTACCAAATTAGTATTGAAAGAATTCCAGGCAGTTGTGATACATAGTTAGACAAAACAATAGTTCTTTGCTTTCCATTTGTGTATCATCATGTGAAATTTACATATTTCGCACATTTATTAATGTGATTTCTTATCTTAATAATATGGATGGTTTGTATTCAAGTTACATAAATCACAACCTATACAATTACTTGTTCACCTGTATGTCAAAATCAAGCAGGAGTATTTTTCACTTTTAAAAATCACATTTCTGATTTATTTTTTTTAATATATGACCTTCAACTTGTGGATTCCTACTCATTCACCAGGTGATATCTATTTTCCAAAGGACAGGAAGCGCTGATGTGCTCCTCTCCTCTTCTTAAAGGAAGGGAACAATGTAGGTGACTAATTACTAGCACTCACCTCATTGGAGCTTAGGGTAAGGCCTGTCAATGTGAGAGGTATGTGTAGCATAAGATGTACGTGAGACTCTTTTCCCCAGCATCACCTCTGGCTAGTTCAGGCAGTCCAAATTCAGCATACTGGATCCACATCCACTCTTGGGGGAAGGCAAGGAAAAAATCTGCTATTTTGAACTGCTCACTCTGACTTGGGTTTGCCCTCCATTCCAAACTGCACTACATAGGAGCCAAGGCACTTATTTGGGTATAAAAACATCCAAGGTTAGATGCTGTTGTTCTCCATCTGAATCAGTTTGTATAACAGTTGTATAAGTTTTTTGTACTAGACTGAGGAACCAACTTCATCCCTTGTATAGCAAGAGAAATGGCAAAGGCAGCAGCAGGACCACATCGCTAAGAATCTTGCCCTGCCAGTCTGTCTTAGCCTTGACCAAAGGCCAAAATCTTTACGGTTCGTTGTAAATGTCTGTTTCACCTTCAGTTTTCACTAAAAGGGCCAGGAAAAAAAAGAGGATGCATGCCACTGTTTATGTTTTTAAATATTCTAGACTAAACGTTTTGAGGTGTGTGACCTCAAAAGTTAAAGTTACGCATGTACCGTGTGTATTTGGAACCTTATCTGGAAATCTGCGTGCTTTCCAAAATGTATAGGGCTTGGGATGAAAAGAGAATATATTTAAACTTACCAGTTTTGGCAAAAAAGCCTAACTAAAATAGGAATATGAGTCCATAAATTCATCAGGAAATTGTAAGGATAGTCAGGAATCGGACCTAATTTAGGAATAGAGCCTCTGAAGTGAATTCGGGAATGGGCACAGTGATGGAGCCTCAAACGTATAGGACGTCTCCTGAAAAATGAGAATTAGAAAGGAAAATGCTAATGATTGTTTCAGCCTAACTTTGTGTTTCTCACCTCTAATCACCTATTTGGACTGTTCTGACCAAATGCTAAAGAGCTGTGCCAGGACAGATCTTGCATAATAAGTTATGTTATTCGAGTTTAATTCAGCAGTCTAGATTTGGGACATACCTAGCTATTTCCTAGAAGTATTAGCACAGTTTTATTCAGGTTTTCCATGGTTTTACTGCCAAGCAATTTAACTGAAAGTAACTCAGTTTTCCCCTGTGTCTTATATTATGGGAAAGAATCCATAACTGTCAGGAGTTCATATGATGCTTTATGATTTTTTTTCCAATACTGATGTAATTCTTGCACAATATATGTGTTATAGTGTTATCCAGACTCTACAGTTACTACTGTACAGATGACATACTGCTGGAAATGTAAACGGGAAACCCTATCGCTCAGAACTAAGCAGTATGTCAAGAATAGCAGCAGTGAGGGTGCTGACTCACAAGTGGTGAGGCTCACGTAGTGATGGCTGTGACACTTCCTGCTTCCAGCTGTCCTTTCCATCCCATAACATGCAGTTTTACACCCTCAGTGCAAAGTTGGTTCAGCTGCTCATGTAGCAGCTGCTGAATTTCTATAATTTGCAGCCAAGCCTATTAAGGTAACCCCAAATAATTTTTGTCTTACCTTAAAACTAAACTAACTTAAACTGTTCTGCCAACAGTAGTATTTCAGCAGTGGTTCTCCAACTGAGACACAGTTGCAATAGAACAAAAATCTCAGGGGAATTGGAGACAGGACTTTTATCAGTGGCCTCAATGGACTCAAGGTGTTGAATGGGGAAAAAGGTAATATTGTATTCTGTGCTGAAAAGTTCAGGAGCATTTCCAGGCTCTTTGGTGTGAGTACATGCCTCAGCCTTAACCCAGCTACAGATTTGGATGAAACACGCATCCAGGACATGCTGATCTTAAATCAAAACTCTTGGAGTGGGAATCAGCTCCAGATTCAGAGCTAAGTTTAGATGTCTACAATGTAGATTTCTACACGTAAGGTATGTGCTTAATGCACAAGAGATTCAGCAAATGCAGTCAATGTGCTCTGAGACCAGTGTTGTATCTTGTTGGATTATATTCTCTGCTTTCATTGACCATTCCTGGAATAACAATCAATGAATCATGCTCATCTCTCTATTTCTATAAGTACTAATGACTCTTTGATGATCCCTCCCTCTTTTCTTCCTTCGTCATTGTTCTTCTATTCCATTTGTTGGTAAGACTTCTCAAGTCTGTTTGGGACGTAACTGTCAGAAACATTGTGTTCTTTTGCAGAAATATCATGAATGTTAGTAGATAAGAGTAATATTTGCTCTATGTTATGGACTCAACTTCTAGATGTGCCTATAAGCCTATAAGCAGGAGACAGGCAACCTGCATCATTGGTGTCCCTCCTCCCACACACAAACGTCAAGTGTCTCACTGAATGTGTAAGGTTTGGTTAAAAGTACGTAATGACTTGCTCTTTTTTCTGTCTTTCAAACACATGAAAAGGCATTATCTTATTAAACGTTTAGTTGAGCCTTTCCCTCCAGTGTTCTCTTTAAGAGCACAGCTGTTTTCTTAAGCTAAGTTACACCAAGTCCTTTGTGGTTAATTTTATCCCTTGGTGTCTTCATCTGCCATGAGATTGTCCATATAGCCAGAGCACCTACAATTTTCTTCCGATATTCCCATCACTTTAATACTACAAGAATTCTTCATAGTCTGTGAAATGAACCCTTATGCTGACCATCATTATGTTTCCCTTCCCTTCCAATACTTCCCTGGGTTTTCATTAGTTTGTCTTTTTAACACTGTTCTTAATAAGTGTGCCTGAGGTTAAAGAGAAACATTGCTCAGGGAGAAAAGGGCTTCTGGTGAAACAGATGTCACTTGCAAGACTATATATCTCCTTCTTTTGGCAACTGGCACAGATTCTGGCCAACTTATCAGTGGGCATTCTGCTCTCCAACAGGTGGTCAGAAGCGTGGAGAGCCAAAAGCCCATCCATGGACACAGAATATGTTGAAGAGTGTATGTCTAGACACAAATGTTGAATGAGCTTTTTAGTCTGAACTTCTGTGCCTGCAGTCAATCTAGAGGGAAGGACAGCTTTTTAATAAAGGAACATTCTGCATCAACATATGGCTGCATCAGTGTTTAGGGCGGCTGGTTGTTATGGGAGGGCTGGGGAGAGGGAGATCATGAAGTCATCAGCATGTTAGAAGAGTCACTCCATTTTCAGTTTCTTTCTACAGGAAATACCTAGTAAGAGACCAAGACACCAAAACACAGCACTTAAGGTTCAGCTAAGTTTCACAGAATCAGTTCAGGAAGTTGTAAAAATCTGCAGTACAGTTGCTCAAATAAACTTCTACAGCCTTAGAACAGAATTTCACAGGTGTTTTAATAGAAAATCTAACTTGTTTTCTTATGGCTTTGTTACATTTGCCAACAAATCTGGGAATCAGGGATGTTTTTGTTGTCACAAAACCATCTCATAAAATATAGAAGTTATTAGATGGATCAGTGAGAAGTTTGTGTGGCTTCTTATAGTTGTGTTTAGGAACCTGACTGGGTCTTAGTTTTTTAGGGGAAAGGCAGTGACCTATGCTACTGTAGCTGAGCCAGGAAAAGTGTATTGCATCAAGTATAAATATACATGATTGGGTCAAGACTTTTGCCTTACATTTTCCTGTAGCTAGAAACTCTTGCTAATATACAGACTGCACTTTACACGTGATCTGTCTTTACCTGTATATGTAGAACTCTTACCCATCTGAACCCAAAAATCAAGGAGGTTTAAATCAGTTGCCTGGTGTGTTAGATGAAGGCATAGCAAACTGTGATAAATACTAACAAGAAATTTACTGGGTAGTATTGAGAAAGTGGTAGAGATTAACTCAAGTCAAGGGAACTCAGCTGCAGAATTTGTTTGTTTCTTGCATGAGTGAAAGGGGAAATTGACTTAAGCTTTGAAGGAAAATGGAGGCAGGTATTTAAGAACTGAGGGAGGGACAGATGAGAGGATGAAGGAGCTGGCTTCTTGTTTGCTGTGCCCTGAGAAGAATGTTACAGGTGCTTGCATGCCCTGGAGCATGAACCAGTACAACACAGAGGCAAGTCAGTCTTCACTCCCCACCATCAGTGCATCCAGGCGCATTCCAAAGATCGCCTTTGTTGTGGCAAAAGGGAAAGTTCATCTTTAGGAATTTCATGCAGAAATGCAACAAGAATTTGGTAGTGTGTGTACCTTCCCATGGAGGCTTGGCTAGAGACTATCGGGATGGTTCACTCAAAAGTCATAATAAACAGCTACCAGGTAATAATTATTTTCACTCACTATCAAGACTGTTTTGGGTGACTAAAGGATAGGAAGTAATGTACTGCAGCCACTCACCTATACTTTTTGGATTCAATTGCATCCTGCTTTTGCATCCGTTCCCCCTTACACTTTTTGCTATAATTCCTGATGTTTTAAATCCTATCATTTTTAGAGTGGCCAAAATCATATGCCTTGTTTTTTCTTTTAAAACTTGATTCTCTATGGATGTGTTATTTGACTTCATACATGTGTTTCTATAGTTGATGATTATAAGGTCAATCACCAAGGGAGCTCACTAGCAATGTGCATTCAGTAGCAGTCCTCATTAGTTGGCTCATAAAAGCATGGTTTTCTTTTCAGTTCTTTGTACATTGTACTGGTATGAAGTACCCCATGAACTCAGTACCAGCCTTCTGCTATTTACCAGCCTGTTTTCTATTCTTTTAGCTCAGCTAAAAATTACTTTGACTAAATACTAGCTGATGCACAATCTCATGAGCAGCGTGCAACGTGCTTAGTAACAGCATTTTATTTAAATAATGAAATTCACAATGGTGTTGAATTATGGTGCTTGCTTTAGAAATGTTTTCAAGCTCTTTGCCTTTCTAATATTTAAAGCACATACTGCGGGTGTAGGAAAGAGGAGGACACAGCCTAACTCTCTGAGTAGAAAAGTACATCTTTGTGTTAGCACTGTGAAAAAGGCCCAATCAAAGACCTAATCAAGAGACTGCAGAAGCTAAAGGCTCTCTGCGATCAACAGGCCTGGTATGGGGCTATTGTGTACTGTTTTATAGCTGAGGCATTGTGTTTGCAATTCTGATGGAGCCCTGCACAGGGTATGAATAGGAAAATGGAAACCAATGCCAGTTCCTGTTATTTTTTTTCTTCTGTACATGAGTCTGTTAGCGCTTTGCCACGCACCCTGAAGTCCTGCTGTCACATGGGCTTGTTTCCTGACTTGTGTCTCTGCCAAATTATTTTCACCATCCTTTGTTCATTATTCTCTCCTGGCCTGTCTGCTGCACCTGCGTGCTTTTGAACTCCTTTACGCATCTGGAACTCTTTGTCAGACTCCGGACAGTAGTTTTTCTCCCTTGGCAAATCTGTCTCTCCACACTGTATGAAGAGATCTGGCTGTGTTCCAGCCTGCTTGAAAATGTGGCTTTGCACGGTAAAGTGTGTACACATGAATACCCGAGTGAGTGCTTAAGTAAATCTACAGAACAAATCTATGTGAATGTTACCTGGGTGAAGGCTGAGTGACTTAAATCAGACGATTGGGGAGTCATATTTCACAATTCAACAATTACCTGCTACCAGATCTAAATCTAAACAGTTTTTAAGGGGTGTTAAATTTTTATTCTTTCATTTATGCCAGAAAGGAAGAGCTTTTTGTCCTCATTTACTGATCTAACGTAAATGCTACCATCATTAACAGAGAAATTCATAGGTTTAAGTTACAGAAAAATTAATCTAATAGCTATTCATACTATTGGCAGGTCAATGAAAGAAATCTCACTATATTGATTTTTGGTAGTTACAGCACACACATCACAAGCTGCAGATGCAGGTGCACACTGAGAAGTCTGATGTCCATCTACTTCCCATAGAAGTGCTTTAGCTACTGGGCTATAGGACAAGTTGAAGGCAAAAGCAGTCATCACTCTCGTTGAAGCTTGGCCACAGTGTGACGTGGAAAGCTTGAGGAGAATCTGAAGTGCTATACCTTCATCTTGGGGACAGTAGGAAAAATGGCCATATTTAAAATGTGAAGGTTCAGATTTACATGAATTCTGCATAGAAAATAAACTGGCCATCTAAGTCTGAATATGTAAGAGCAGCACTCACAGGACCCTGCCTGTTTTCCCCACTTAGAAACTTCTAGCTTATCAAATTATCATGCAGACATTCGGTGAGCAAATGTGTCGTGTCAGTGAACAAATATTAGTTGAATGTACTTATGCCTGTTACCATGGTTAATTCTACATACTTATCACAGAACTGCTGGAAAAATGAGGAGATTATTGGCATGGTTGATTTGTATTCCATGTCTAATGCATAATACAGAATTTTGCTTTCTTATTTGTGAACAAAACAGTTGGGACTTGGGGCAGACTTGAGAGAGCCGACAGGCACTGCCATCTCTAGTCAGTTTGGTCTCAAGTAAATGCTTAGGTTAGAAGATGCAAGGTTGCTAAGGTTTATGGTTCTATTGCAACATGTGACATTTTTCTTAAAACGTCAGCCTCTTGTTGGACTTCAATAAAGCATTCAATATGGTTTCCTTCAGCCTTCCCCTGCACAAAGTGGCAAGGGACTAGATGGGTGTTCTGAGAGATAGGCAGGAAACTGGCTAACAGTTACGAGTAGGATTCCCCAGGGATCAATACTGGCACTGTGCTATTGAACATCTTCGTAAATGATCTGAATGACGAGATTGAAAGTATCCTCACCAAGTTTCCCGATGACACCAAAGTGAGTGGTTGAGGTGGGCACATCAGAATTGAGAACCACCTTACAAAGGTGCCTGACCAGGCTGGAAGAGTGGGCAAGCAAGAACAGTATGAAGTTTACAAAGTGTGGCTGGGGAGCAGCCTTGCTCCTGGGGACCTGGGGCTGCTGGTGGACAACAAGCTGAGGAGGAGTCAGCAGTGTGCCACTGCGGCAGGCACGGCAAATTGGATCCCAGGCTGCATCCGCAGGGCTGTGACTGGCAGAGACAGAGACGTGATCATCGCACTCTACTCAGCACTTGTCCAGCCACACCTAGAGTGTCCAGTTGTGGTACCCACAATTCAAGACAGACTGGAGAGAGTCCAAAGGAGAACTGTGAAGGTGATCCAAGGGCTGGAGAATCTGTCCAGTGAGGAAAGGCTGAAGGAATCAGGACTCTTCCCCCTGGACATGAGTCAGGGGCACCTCATTGCAGTATTGCAGCTGTTACTTAAAGGGTAGCTACAAAGAGGACAGAGGTTCTCTCTTCACAAGGAGCTGCGTGAAGAGGACAAGGGGCAATGGGTAAAAGTTGCACCAGGAGAGGTTTCATCTCCATATAAGAGAGAAATTTTTTACAATGAGAACAATCATTCACCAAAATAACTTTCCCAGTGTTGGAACCCTGGTCACTAGAGGTTTTCAAGAAGCAATTTGGATCACTAAGGTGCTGATAATCTCATCTAGGCTCCCTGTCTGCACAAAAGGGACCAAGTAATATTTTGAGGTAATTTCTAATGTGGGCTATTTTGTAATTCTATTATTATTTAAAAACCTGTTTTCTTTGAAATAAAAGTAAACTTTTTAGCCCTAGATGTTGTAGTGTCTTGAAATGTTAAGAATAATGTGAGAAGAGCCTTGGTGGGCAAATAAAAGGAGTGAGAATGAATTATGGGATGAGAATGAATTATTGGAAAGCAAATCTGAAACTTTTTGCAAGCCAAACCTCTTTATGTTTGAGGTATCAGTTCAGAACTTGTAAAGGCATAGAGTGTTCAGTATTGTAAAAAGTCTCTCTTTGCTGCAGCTAGTTGTTGTTAATGCTTATTGAGAGGATAAAGAACTGGTACCCCAAATGGCTTGCTGAATTACCCCATAAATTCTGGAGTTTATGTTCTTTGGCACCATAAGAAATTTTTCTTCATTTTTTCAGAAATGCTTATGTGCTTCCAGGCCTTCTGCTGTAAGTTTGATTATTTTCTCCTCATTATATTTCTAATATTCCACTGTATTGCTAATCATGTAATATTAGGATTTTTAAAAAATATTTTTAAAAATTTTTAGATTTTTAAAAAGTCATGTTCCTCTGTTCTGACTTACTACTTCCATGAATGCATCTCAGCTTTCATTGGAAATAAAGTATCTACACATTTCAGTTTCTAAGGAAATGCAAATGCTTGAAAATATGACTGGAGCACACTCTAGAGGCTCAAAATTTCAACGGCAGATAAATTACCCTAAATTTATTCATATATCAAATCTCATGATTTTAAAGCCAATTTCGTGATTTTTTTAAGCTTTTCTTTTCATTTCAACTGAAGATTTGAAGCAAGGTTTCTGAATACTACAGTCTCATCTGGCGTTCCTCTAGAGAACTATCTTGTATTACTCTTAATCTGCTGACAGGGAGCTGGGTTTTGCATGTTCTGCTAAGTCTTATATCTAGGTCAAAGATGGATGACGTTCTGCCAGTTCATAAAGGTGCTGATACTATTTCTCTAGTGTTCTGCAAACTAGGAAAATTTATCTTGCTAGGTTTTATAACAGGAATGTGTCCTGAAAAGGACAAATGCTGCACTTCATAGATTTGTTTGAAAGACTGAGACACAAGTATACATAAATTAAAAAATTCTAAACAGGTCTGTGGATGTAATAAGGTTGTATAGAATTTATTATGCCACTTAAAAAGGGTCACTACTCTACATAAAGACTATGTGTTCTCTGCTATTTTACATCATGTTATGTGACTAGGAAGCTTGCATGAAGAAGAGGAAGAGCAAGATTGACAAAAATCTCAATTCATAAATTCCTTCAAATAATTCGAGTTTGACCACATGTCTATCGATCTCCGCTTTGCAGGTATTTTTTTATCTGCATAATATTTCCAATCAAATGTGAAGCTTTCGAAGGTTACAGCATAGTGCTAATAACACCAAGATTGTGAGTTTGATCCCTGTATGCACTATTTACTTAAGAGTTGGACTCAATGATCGTTGTGAGTGCCTTCCAACTCAGAATATTCTGTGATTCTGTGATTCTGTGATTCTGTGAAGTGTAGCAAAAGGATTAGTGCATATTTTGGACTGCTGACACTTTAGGATCATGTTTAGTAGTGGGTTCATGTTACTCTCTTGAAGGAGAGTGGGCTAAATGTCCAGTTGAGTGACATAGACAGCTGAATGCTGTCACTGTATCTGAGCAGCAACTTGTGAAATCATTCACAATGCTTCTAAGCTGCCAAATAGGCAACTATCAACACTGTTAAATTTTTGTTATTATTTTCAGCTATTTGTTAAACACACGTTGCCTGCTTGGATTCTGTTGATCATGTATTATTTTATGCTGACACTTTAGAGCCTCAAATATGAATCAAATTCAGGCATCCCCATCTGGGTGTGGAGCCCACATTCAGTGATCACAAGATGTTTCTTTTTTTAAACTGCACTTGCTGTCTCTGTTCCCACTTCTCTGGCTGGTCGTTTGTTCATTACACAAAAAATGTGCCCTCCAGTCATCTGTCCTACATTGGCTATGCTGCTTATTTGAAGAATTTGGGGCAGAATCAGGCATAGCCAGGAGTAGCCCTTCTGGTTACAGGTTCTAGGGATGTGCAGCCTGTCTGCAGAGCAGTTGGCCTGGCATGGAGCCGCTTGGCACACTCTTGTTATCAAGACTCTGCAAGTGCTCAAGACCTGAGGATGTGGCCAAGGCAACCGAGGGATGTGCTGATCCAGCATGTCCATGCTGAAGCATGGATTTCCAAACTGTAACCTGTGTGCTAACATTTACATTTGGAACAGGTGGCTGGGGTTTTTTTCTTCAGTTGGTAGAGAGCCTTTGCATTTTGGAAATTATCTGAATGTCTGTTCAGGTCCATGAACTGCTGTGATTGTAGTTACCAATCCTTGGTAGAAACCCCACAGCTGGAAGTCAAGGATAAAAGAACAGGGGTAAAATGGACAATGCATCTGAGCAGATGCATCAAAAAGTAAAATTTTTGATTCAAAAATGTCCCTGGATTCTGGCTTATAAGTGGAGAAAGACAAAGTATTTTCCTGTAGAAACTCAAGGAAAATTTTAAAAACTTTTAATATTTTTTGTTAAAAAAAAGATTTCAAAGCAAATTTTTACTTTGTCAATGTCACGCTTTCCCATCAGAAAATATTTTTACCAACCTTACTGGACAGTTTTCAAAAGCAGACCAAATACCAAGTTTTTATGCCAACCAAAATATCTAAATTCTTTTCTAAAGGAATTTTTAATTCTTTTTAAAAAGTGGCCAAGCTGTCCATTGGCATTTGATCCTTTTTGGCATTCTGTATCCCTTAAAATCTGGAGTTTGTCCGAACTCTGGTTACAGAAAGGGTTTTGGCAGTATTAACTACTGATTTCTGTGTTTAAGTAGTGAAATTCCTCTGGGCAGGAAAGCTCATGTTTCAATAGTAACTACCAGTAATGACAAAAGAAAAAGCAGAGAAGACCCACAAAGGAAAAGTAAAGTAAATATAAAGAGAGAGGGAACATTAAGAAAGAGAGTAGGAAACAATGTGCCATGTGACTGGAGTCAGAGCGGGAAAGATCATTCTTGGGGTTTGATCCTGAGCCTTCTCTTCGTTTACTGATTTTGGTGTCTAGCACTGATGCTGGGTAAGACATCTAAGATAGTTTATATATACAACATTACTTTCCCATTAAATAAAACTAATTAATAGCTATAAATAAGAAAGGATATTCTTAGGAAAGACATCATTCATACACATTCTTTCAGAGTTTGCTACAACTCCATGGCTTTTATATTTTCAAAAGTTGTTCCTGATTGTGCAAATGTGAATAAAGGCACAGAGGGATTTCTGCTTGCTCTATAGCCTTTATGTATGCAAACAGCACTGCCATAGTTACAGCTAAAGATAGACCTAAAGGCTAGGGAAAAGTCAATGTGGAGTGGGCTTGTTGCTTATCTGGAATTTTAAAACAATATTTATTCATAGACCACTGACTATAAATCTTGAGAAAAATTCCTTTTTTTAACCTTATTTTAACAATTACAAAATTAATGTGTTTAATTGTTAGTTACAGTTGGATATTTTCTAAGACCTTTATATAAAACAGGTTTTGATTTCTTACTATTTAATTACTACAGGTTAGCCTTCAAATACACTTATTTTTAACTGCTTGCACAGATACCTTTGTCCACTGCTAAAATTCAGGAGGAGAATTATACTACAATAGAACTAAGAAAATTATAAAGTGGCTTTATTGTTTTGTGGTACAGTTACATTGCGTGCATGTGTAAAATCAGTCTGTGTGAACTGACAAAAATCATACTGCCTGAACAAAATTTGTATGTGCTCAGCGGTCTGAACTCCGCAGTTGAGGAGAGCCTTTCATTGCCAGAACGTGACAGGAAGGAGAAGCCACTTCTGGCAAAGACACATGATGAAATTAATTCCCATTCATTGAACTCATCTTACTGGTAAGGGGAAGCACTGTAAAAGTAACTATTAAGAGACAGAGCTAAGAACATCAGTGAGCTCAGCATACTATGCTTTTCAGCTTTTGTGATTTTATTAGATATCTGGATGAGGTCACTCTTGTAATAGCTGAGAGGAAGCGAAAGGAGAAAAGATGCCGGCTGCCTAGCATCATCCTGCTAAAGAAATTGCATAGCCTCTTGCTAACACCAAGAGGTTCATTTTGAGTTGTTGTTCTTTTTATATTAAAGGATATGCTAACCATTAGGGATTTGTTGTGTTTTGTTTTCTTTCCCTGAATATTCTTGAAGAGTAAATCAGAGCTGTTCCTGTGAATGCAACTTCTTGTCCTGGCAAATCATACGCGATCGCCATAATTGTTTCAGTCTTTCTGGTCTTTGGTGATGAAAGAGAAATCTTTTTTTATGCTTGCATTTTAAGACCAGAAGTGTGAATGATGATTATTTAGCCTGACATTCTCCATAACACAGGTCACATCTTAAGTCATAGTCACAGAGGATCCATTAGATAAGTGGCTGCTGTCTCATTTGGTTATTCAATACTGAGTAATAAAATGCCTTGAGCTTATTCCTATATGTTGGGGTCTTTTATATCAAGGTGATTACTATGAATTTCCATTAGCAAGTACTATCACAAGGAAAGACTGGCTATTTTTGTCTAAACTTCATCGATTACTGATCTTTTATTTATAGCTGTAATTCTAGTTCAGATGGTATTTTAGATTGTAATTTAGTCTTAGGGTTTCTTTGTGGTTTTTTTTTATTAATTAATTTATTTATTTTTATTGTTTGATATATAGAAGCTTCTATATGAAATCATTGGGCTTGAAAGGACATCAAAGTTCATCTAGTGCATCTTTCTGTTGCCAGGTAGGAACACATGTGGATATATCCCTTCTGACAGATACTTGCCTAATGTTTTCTTAAAGGTTTCTAACAGTGCTACGGTTATGGCATCTCCCCAGAAAAGCTGTAAAAACATTTCCCCATGTCCGATCTGAGTTCGCCATGCTGCAGTTTAAACCTGTTCTTTTCCATTGCATGCCCCACAGATATAAAACCCACATTATTTCCATTTGGTTTGCAATAGCCATTCTATGTATTTGAAGATACACTCCATCTTTTTGCATAGGTCATATATTTTGTGTACTGTGCTGTTTTTCCTGCCTTGCATTCTCACTTTCCCCTTGCTGTTATCAGTAGCTTCATTAGCACACATATCTACTGTTATTCTTATTGTTCTTTCATTTTTGCCTCACGTACTTAGAGTTAGAATCTTCACAGTGAGTAATTTCTTGATAGTAAAACATCAAATCTTGCTTTTATATTTTATCTAAATTATTTTAGCCATACTGGTAAAGACAAAAGATTTCTAAAGTCAGTACAACAAGAATTTTTGCTAAGTCATTGGAATTCAAATGTTCTATTTTGGTATTTTTTTAATACTGATTTCCATTTTCAGCTCTCCAGAATGAAAAACAGGGAAGTATAGGTATCCCTTGCATTTGCCTCTGTTTTCAGGATGTCAGATTGGACGATTTTGTGCTGGTGATGTTCCTTCCAGGGAAACAGCTTTGGGAAGCAAGGCTATGTATCTTGCCCCTCAGAAAGATTTAGCTTTGAATTAGCTTCACTGTGCTACTAGCTGGTAAAGTGTTTGAGTAGTCTGCCCCTAGAAGATAGCTCTTGTTGTGCAATGGTACTTGCCTTCCATGCCCAGCTTCCAACAGTGAAACCTCTGTGCTCCCTTCAAGATGAACCTGGACCATTTCACCTCACACAATCCCGGAGCAGCATCATGGAATAACTTGGGTCATAAGGAACCTCTGGAGATCTCTAGTTCAGCCTCTGGCTTAAAGCAAGGCTTATACAGTACTACGTCTAGTTGGGTTTTGAGTAATTACTAACATTTGGTCTGGTGTCCTCTATGTAAGATAACATGGAGCCAGCTGTTTCCCAGGAGGAGCAAGCCCAACTTTCTCAGCCTCTTCTTTTAGGTGCTGTGCTTCAGCCCTCGGACCATGTCTGTGGCCCTGCTCTGGTCTGGCTCCAGATAGTTGGCAAGTCTCCAGTACTGGGGTGCACAGAATAGGATGCGCCCCTTCAGATGTAGCCCCTCAAATGGCCTCACAAGAGAGGAAAAAAACACTTCTCTTGGCTGACTGTCTCTGAGTGCTCGAGACACCAGGGGGTTGATGTAGCTGAGATAAAATTTCTGTATGGATTTAAGTTTTATTATTTTGAATGCCTCTTTCAGCCTTTTTCACTTCTTCATGCTACCAGTGCCACACACTTCCTGTGTCTTTAAACAGATAATGCTAACTAATGACCATGTGGGATGTGGATCCATTTGCAGGCTTGCATCATCTAAAGCCTTTAAAGGAAAAGTTGTCTGTAGATCTCATTTTCTTCTAGAATAAGTTTCAATATTATTAACTGACTCTTCAGATTATTTGCAGCATTCCTGCTGTCAGTGTATTTACACCTCCCTGCCTGAGTAGAAAGCTGAGGCTTAACTGCACTGTGATCAGCAAACTCATCTGTATTTTGGGAGCCTAACTGCCTGTTACAGAGGGGCAGTTTCCACTTCATCTGAGCACATCCTGTGCTAGTGAAATAACTTGATCATGAACATATGTTACAGGAAATATAGTTGTAGCACGTAGGGGGTTTTTAATTTATTCTTGGACTTATGACTAAAGGGCAATGTCAAAGTTTGTGGTCTAAAAATGACTATTTCTTGACAGTCATCTTATTTTTAGGTCCTTTAACTTGAAACAGGATTTGTCTTGACTTGAAATGGTGATCAAAATATACACATCTGTAATTTGCAATAAACAATTAAATGCCTTTGTTGATGCTAAATTTGCTTCTGTGAGATTCTAGTGTTTACAAACCTAGTAAGAGAATAATATTTGACTACAAAAAGTGGAAACGTTTCAAATTTTGTTTTCTTTGTTTTTATTTTCCATTTGGAAGAGGAAGCTAAATTATATCCAGTTTTGTAGTCCTGCAGGCATGATGTGCCATTGTTTCTCATTTCATTATGTTGTTTGGCTGTAAATTATATATATGTGTATTTCAGATGAAGCTATACTGTGTAATAAATACACCCCTAAAATGTACTTTAAAATAAAGCAAATAATCTATCTTGTGCTTTGCACATTAAAAGGTACAAAGCGAGTCTTAAGTAAAAGTGTCTTGGGCTCAAATTTTGATCTCCTTCTTGTAGGAAATAGCAGATGCTCCTCAAACAGTCCTGCTATGTCTCTTCAAGGAGTAAAGCTCATTTCCATGTGAATAAGATTATCCCAACCTTGTCACTGAATATTTAAACACAAAAGATCTGCCCTTATAGTGGTCTTATAGTTGTTTAGGCAAAGATCTCAGTATGTTTATCAGAGACTGAATAAAAATTGTGGGGTCACTGTAGCTGCTATTAAGTCAAATGCATTACAGTCTGTTTTTGTGTAATGCTTAAATAAGTACATATGGTGTCGAACTACTGGCTTCATAATTCTCACCAGTTGGAGTCTTCAAAGGCTTTTGAAGACCTTTCCTTTGAAGAAACTTGGATACTAACTGGAAGAGCATAGAAAAAGACCTCACCTCAAGTAACTGCAGAATTCATTACTTCATTATTTTCACTATTTTTTACATATGCAAAACTTTTAGCTATGGTCCAAACACAATATTGCATTTATTAAATTAAAAATTTGTTGCAACTTCTGCATAAAGATCAACCTTTGTTTACATCAATATTCAAAATCCAGAGAAATTCAAAACAATTTTCCCCAGTCATGAATTATTTCTTCATGCATTAAAAATAATAGGAGAGAGTGAGGAAGGAAGATAAAATAAAATAAAAAATAAAGATCCCATCAGACTTCTCTCCTTGCCTTTTAATTTGGCCAAAATTAAACTTGGTATTCAATATAATGAGCTATGAAGCCTGGAAAACATACAGTCTTCCTGTATCAGTGTTTCTCTCATTATTGTGCACTTCCTCTACACTGCAGGATAGTGCAATGGTGTATGGTGATATATGATCAGTCTTCTATAGCAACAGAGAAGCATCCTTCCTGGAAAGATGCTAAGTACAGATTCAGAGGGGTGTTTCCTTACCGAAGCTGATAAACAGTCCAGTTCCTCTTTTAAGGCAATAGCAGGAGTGGATGGTGTCTCTAACTTTTCATTTGCCATTTCAGAACATTATGAATGACCGGAAACAGCAGTGTTTGCCTTTTCCTTTGAAATACTTCATGTATGTATGGAAGTTGTGTTCAAAAGACTATTTTTATGTTCGTTTGAGCAAAAGTAGTACAGTTTCACAGGCATGATAGTGGCCAATGGCATTTTTCTCCCTGCTGGTTTAGAAAACAACCCAAGCTTGGAAGTTAACTTCTGAACAGCTCTCCTGGCAAGAACAAGATGTTGAAATGGCACAGTGGAGCCCATTTGTGAAGGATCTGCTTTCTAGTGGCTCAACCTCATCTGTGCCATATTGGTTGAATTGTCTGAGCTTGAAATCAAAGATGGAGCATTACTGGTGAAAGCTTGTCTCCCATGTATCCGCTCATTCCTTACCCATTTCTATGATCAACTCCTCAGCCTGGGAAACTACACCCAAGAAAATAGGATCTTACTTTTTAAGTGTTATTCAGCTACAAGTTTGACAGAACAGTTTATTCTCATCCACAGAAGTTGCAGGCATAAATTGCCGCAGATGAAATTTGTCTGCTGAAGTGATGTCTTTTGAATAAATGATAAAATGAGCTTTTATACTTTGTGTTTAGAACAGTACTTTTCCTTTGTTTTGTATTGGAATTTAGGGTACAAAAAAAGCCAGAAGTGGGCTTTTTTTTGTCACTCCTTTCTCATGTAAAACTGCTAGTTACTTTGTGCAAATTTGTTTAAGAGTGAACTTTGGTGTTTTGACTTCTGTGTTAATTAATTAAATAATCCTATTTTCAAGAAGGACTTGACCACTAGACACAAGTGCTTATAACGTAATGTAGTGGTGTCAAACTAATCATTACTGGTCCAGGCAGTCCTGTGAGTTTGGGTGGAACAAATGATGAGAAAATAATGTGGGTTTGAATCGCAAGGACTACACTCTATTTCAGGCTTTTTTTCTTTTACCACCACCCCAACT
Source organism: Neopelma chrysocephalum (assembly GCF_003984885.1). Lineage (NCBI taxonomy): Eukaryota > Metazoa > Chordata > Aves > Passeriformes > Pipridae > Neopelma > Neopelma chrysocephalum. The sequence continues at coordinate 41,534,127 of NW_020897694.1, read as the reverse complement.
TTTTTTTTTTGCAGGATTTGTCTCATTTCCTAGTCTATATTTAGAAGGTTAAATAACTGAATCAAGTTATTTTGGTGGTGCTATTTCTTCCCAGTGGAAATCTGTGACATTCAAGCCACAGCAGCACAGCCAAGCAGCATTTGAACATCTCTGTGTACATCAGTTATGTCAGAAATCAAAGCTGGAGGCTCATATTTAGGTCTGACCCCACCTGTATTATTAAATTTTAAGATGATGTCAATACTGTTGTGAGTTACACATCAAATATAAATTGGTTACAAAACATTTCTGAATGTTAAACTGCCTCAGATTGCCTCAATTGGTGCAATTAGACAGTGAATGTAATTTACATGTTGAGCAGTGGAAAAATTCTTCCTTGTACTAACAAGGATACATTAAACAATGTCTCCAGCAAATTTCCTTCCCTTAACATCCTTTGCTTCTTAAGTTATTGTTTAATACACTTCCTAATCCTAAATTAGTTCAGGTAATGCAGATTTAGTACTATTTGGCATTGATGCAGTGATAGCACATTTTCTTTTGACCAGCATACCTGATAAGAAGCTTTTAATTTCTGAACTGAACAATTATAGACTTGTTTTGTTGTTGAACTGAATATACAAATAATTATGAGGAAAATAGGCAATGCTCCCAGGAAAGCCTCTGGTTTCCAAGTCCAGTCCAATTAGTAAAGAAGGAGGCTTTCTTACACAGCTTTTATCATGGTCTGTTTCACGGATCAGATAGAGATTCTTAACAGAGATGGGACTGAACGTTCTCCATATTGAAAGATAACTAGGTATAGAGTCAATCCATTATATTGATTACTGGTTAATCTCATACAGGCTTATAAATATCATCACATCAATCATCACATGTAACATGCTAAAAATATAGAGATCTGTACTGCTTTGAAGATGCCCTAGAAAATCCAAGGTAAATACTGAAAAGCTTATTTTGCTTAATTAAAAAAAATTTTGTCTTACCTGTGCAATGTTGCTCCTTTCTGTAGCTATATCTGACAAGCAGGTGGAATAAGCCTTCTGGAAACTGGCTGGAAGATGCGGCAGCAACAGCTGCAGAGTTGTCTTCAAAATATGCTTTACATGAATACAGAAACTCTCTATTGGGAGCATAGAAAACATGGGCAAAGAAAAGGGAGACAAAAATTTCAGACAGCCTTCAGGCTCTTTCAATGGTTTATAGTCCAGTTCCTGCGTTTAAAAGCAGGAATATCCCATTACTTTGTTGGAAACATGAAGTTTAACACAAGGCCATGGAGTAATAAAAGCCTGACACTCTCCTTATAAGGGGCATTTTTATATGGGGTAATAACTTTAGTGGGATTACACCTAGAATCCTAGAATCATGGAATCATTAAGGTTGGAAAAGACCTTCAAGCTCATCCAGTCCAACCTTGGGTTGTGTACCACTATGGCCACTAAACCATATCACAAAGTGTCATGTCTCCTTTTTTGAACAATTCTGGGGATGGTGACTTCATCAGTTCCCTGGGGAGACTGTTCCAATTCAAATATGAAAGATTGCTATGAGAATATGGCATGGGAGAATATGGCCTATGAGGGCAGATCTTATAGAGAGTTTGTTTGCTAAATGATGATGTCATCTGAGCTTGGGAACTCTGAGAAATCCAGCATGTCAGTGATGCTTATTTGTCCTTTGTAATCAGCTCTGGTGTGACTCTGTATGTGCACCTTGGCTTTTATAACATTGTAGATCTTTAGGATTCAAGGCCTCTGGAAGATTTTGTTTGGTAAGCTCCTTGTCAAGTGATACTGATTTATCAGAGCATATTTATTAGTTTTATTTGGCTAAAATTAAGAGCACTGAAAGTTATAATCACTGCCAACAGGAATATAAAAACCAAGGAAAAATACACAAGATTGGTGTCCTTAAACACTGGGAGCTTAAAGAGAAAAAACTGAGGGCCAGATAACCATCACCATAATCCATCTCTGTTGGGTAGCTGCAGTTTTAATCAGCAAAAAAGAAAGTAGCCAGAGATGCCCAGAGATTCTGGAGTGAAGCATAAGATTTTAGCTGTTGTCGTCTCTGTGCGCTGTCTGAGAGGACAGGGAGCATCTTCCACAACTGGCCCTCCACCTTCATCTTGGCACCTGGTGACAGCACCTCTCCAAACCCTATAGTGTAGGGAGGTGAAGGTCCAATAAGCCAGGTAAGCCTTCAGCAGGGCCTGTGCTAGAAGAGTTTATTTAGTATTTGGTTTCTTTCAGAAGGAGCACTAGGAGAACATTCTACTGTTGATTGAGCGTGTCAGAAATAAATCTGAAGTGAACTGTGATGATACAAAGGCCTATAACCTAAGTGAATATAATATAATAGAAATAGGGGCTGGAAGGGTGCAGATGCTAACTGTAAGGCCAATGGTGACATTTATTGACTGTAACATTTATTGACTGTAACATTTATTGATGGATCATTAGAAGGCTTCCAGTGCCTTGGCACTTCAGTACCTGCTGCATAGGAAACAGCCACAGTCAACAAATCATACGGTAGGACTAAAAATAAAAGCTCCATTAGCTCACGTGGTCTGCTGCAAAAATAGTCTGGAGAGCACTTAAAGCCTGATGGAGCCGATAGATGTTACACTGAGCCTTGCTGTGTGCCAGGCTGGGGCTCTGGCCGGGTGCCAAGGGGAGCAGGTTCCCAAAACTCTCTCCTGAGCATGCCAGTGCCAGTGAGTGCAACCTCCACACCCAAAAAATAGTGAGAGTGACCCAGCAGATGGTGACTAATCCACTTTTACAGTTTCATTAAACATATCCAGAATGTCAATCATTCATATAACTGTGAATAAGAATCCTCTTGCAAACCTTGGCAACTAACAATCCCATCAGATTCAATCATCTTACTCTTTACTTGAGCAAAGTGTGGAAATTTTATAATAAATACACAGATGGGAGAGCAGTACATTTTGTTGCTCCTGCTCAGTGCACTGACCAAGAGCTTCCATGATCTCTGTGGTCTCTTCCCTTCTCTCATCACCTGTGGTGCCCTTCCATCCTCCCATGCTTCAGAAATGTCTTGAAAACTGTCTGTCTACTCCCAAGCACTTTGGAGTAAAGTGGCCTATTGACATCACCAGCAGAACACTACTTCACTCTGGTAGTCCCTGTTTAAAAACAAAAGAGGCATAGATGTACAGCAAACTTTTATAGGATGGAAAAATTTGAATAGAAAAGGACTCTACAAAATATACCCAAGGGTCACTTATGTGCAGCTTCCAACCCTATGAGCCTATATCTGAGAGAAGAGGATTTTCTTCAATTAACCTAGTTTACTAAGTGTATTTTCCAAGCGGCAGTGAACGAGTGTCATTAGCATTCACTCGGAGTGAGAGAATGGCTTTGACTGTGGTTCTGCTTATTTGACTTCTCTCTCTAAACCTTATCCATCATGATGAATGCTTGGCCCACTTTGATTCTGGTAGGCATAACGCACAGTCTGCTGAGGAACGGAGCCTGGGTGATGTCCAGCCCCTGCTACTGCAGTCAAGTCATAGAATCACTTTAACCCACTCATTATACTCCCCTCTAAAAACGGTTGGGTTATTTGCCCCACTATTTCTTATGAGCAGTGAAGAATTTTATGGCTAGAAGAATCAAATATCTTTTTCTGATTTTCAACATAAATTTATTCAGGACCTGTTTATATCCATTTGGTCTTGTGCTAGCATTGTCCTGAAGCTTAAGTAGCTGCATGCCAATCTGTGATATTTACCCACTGATGTATTTATAGACAGACCTCCTGTACCCTTTCTCAAGCTTTGTTTCACCAGGGCAAACAAGCTGAGCTCCCATAAGGTCACTGTCAGTCTTCTAAGAACTCCATTTCAGTGTGATGCAGTTTTTCCTGAACACGAGTGTCCAAGTCTCTGTGCTATATTCCAAATAAATTTTTACGACTGACTCTGTAACACTCTTTCTTACCTTCACTTTGCCCAAAATTCTTCATCAGATACATCTTAGAATCCAATCTGCCTTTTCTGTGGATGGTCATGTCAGTTCTCTGTGATCAGAGCTCTTTGCAAATTTTAGAGCTCACTGTTTAAAAATGTCATAGATTCATCAACTTTAAGGGAGCTGTGACAGCTTCCACCAGCTGGGGATCTGCATCTGATAATTCAGCTTGCAGGACACAGCTTTCTCTGCGTCTGGCCCGAAATGGTGGAGCTCACTGCCAACTCCCCTCCCCCAAGACCTTCCTCAGGGAAACCACTGATTTGCTTCTGCCCAGCCTGCAATGTTAAAAAAGCACTTACTCCATCTTATGCTAAGAAAATATAGGGCAAAATTTGGCAAATACTGTTCATTGAGTATGCATGTGTTTAAAAAAATGTGAAAATCTCAGCTCCTTTTTTTTGTTTGTTTAAATTCAAAACATTTTCATCCATTTTGTCCATTTTGGTTTCTTGCCGTTCAATTCTTGTCTTTCATTTCTTTCTCATTTCTTGTTAAGTGTGAATAAAACTTTTGAAATGGCAATTAAAATAGACGTCCTTCTATTAAGAGAGCCTATGTGTGACTGCGCTGCTGCTTATTGTCCTGCTTCATTTCTTCCTTTCTCAAGTCTATCCTTCATCTTCTCTCATCTGTGGTTTAGATTAAGCCCTTTGTGGCAAGGACTTTTGTATTATATTCATCTCTGCCTAAAGCAGAGACACTTATTATTGGTTAGTGAAAGTATAAAGAATGTAGCGGATCAATGCCATTATCCTGAACTGCACTTAGAAGACAAAGGCAGCATAGCTCTTGAATTGATGCTCTTGGGAGGACAGAAGCAGAGCTACATTTTGGGCTACTGCGGATTTGCCAGAGGACTCTCTTTATATTTCCATCTAAAGATCATAGCCAGGGCAAAACCTACAAAAGCACTGGTGACTGCAATAAAGCTTGTAACACAGAATTGTCTTAGTTGCCTTATCAAATCAAGGAGACATTAACAAAAATTTTGACTGCTAGGACTCAGATAGCAGCAGCCTGGACTCTGAGCTCAATCAGAGTGTGGTGTCAACAGGCTGCATTGATTTAAAATAGACGTGGTGACAGTATTTCTGCTTTTGAATAGACCTTAAAGGCACTTGCAAAGGAGGCAGTAGAGCAAGTGAACTAGAGGCTTGAGAGATTTGAGATCTGTGATCAGGGGAAATAGATCAGGGAGCTGAGCTCTGGGGCATCTCTCTCCCAGCTAAAAGCTTTTTCCCTTAAATCCCACAACAGGTACACGCAGCCTCCACTACAGAAGGAGGTTTAGAAGCACCTTTTTCTTTGCTTTTTTTTCTTTTTAGGGATGGCTTGGACATTGGTGCATTCAGCACACTGAATACTCTGATCGCTGTTTGAGAGACCAAGCTTGCTTGGCCACCCATCACACTGCCCTGGAGTCAAGCACTGCAGCCCTGAGCAACATGCTGCTGTCACCGTTGGTTGAACACCTGCTCTGAGAGTCCCATATTTGTGTTTCTGTGTCAGCACTTTAGCTGCACCCTGTATGGTATGCATTTATTTATGCTTGATTGACAGGCCTCTCAGGATCAGAAACTTGGCATTGGCCTAATAAAATACTTTGCAGCTTGGAAGATAATGAAATAGTTTGTTCTCTGTTGTGTTTTTTCTCTCCATTGACACCTGTGCCAGTACTATTGATCTGCTTTCCCGAGTTCACCAACACAATCTTTGGTATATGGGTTTTAGCAAAGAGAGCTGGTGATACTGAACTTGTGATAGCTGGTTTCAGGAACTGCAAAAGACCAGCTCCCCTTGAAGTCATTTAACTACACATGGAAATACATCTCTGAGTTTAGCACAGAAGCCTGCTTTGTTGGGGTGAGATTTTTACTACAGAGAGATGTAAACCTCCCTAGACTAAAACTACAGAGATAATTACATATAGCATGGGAAGCCCGTCACAGCAATTGATCCACTATGACCCTTATATAGCTAATTATAGACTGTCAAGGCAATTTCTGTTCAAGCTGGACTGATAGTTAATTGGTTGCCTCCCATTGAAATCCTGACTTTGGTTTGGCACAGGGAGAACAGAGAGTTGTGCATCTGGCCAAAGCATCTCATTGCTGCCCTGGGGGCAGGCAGACAAGGTATTAACAGCTGAAAATGAAAAATGGCAAATGAAAGTCCAAAAGAAGTGGTAGCTTTCTCTACCTGTTCTTTCCTTCTTCTCCTGCTCTCCCTCCTTCAAGGGGAGAGGCTAGAAGACTAAATAATACGCACAGAAGTATAATTGTCTTTTTATGACTTTCAGTTAATTCACAGCGCAGAATAGAGGACATATCTCTACTGGTAACTTTTTGGTCAAATTGAAAACTGGCAATTTATTCCAGCTGCTTTGCCTTTTGCTGCCTTGTCTTTCAACCACTTGCTAATCCATGGCAGAAATTTATCTTCTACCTTGTGCCTACCTGGTTTCCTTAGTAACTTCTCATAAGAATATGACAAGCACTTGCAAAAGCGCAAATAAATTGTCAACTGCTTAATCTTTATTCACAGAAAATCTTGTGCTGTTAAATCTACTAGATCTCTGCTTTCTCTCTTGTTCAGAAAAGGATCCAGATATTACTAAACCAAAAAACCCCACCCCAAAATGTAAAAATCTCATTGCTTGTGTAAAGAGATTTAAGACCTGGAAGTGACCTGAACCTACATGCATACTCCATATCTATCCTTTGTTTATGAGTGTCATTACCAAAATTACTTTTTCAGCTTTGCATATATTTAAAATGTTTTGCAGAAAAAGGAGGTTAAAATCATCCCTCTTGATGCCTTCAGAAAGAGTTTAGATTACTTAAACACTGTCAAAATGGATGCTTGAATAAAGATGTCACCGGTTTATGATTTAGAAGCAAAAGTGGGACCAAGGTCGGGACAGAAGAGAATCAGAACATCTTTAATTGTGAAACAAAGAAGAAGAAGGAGTGCAGATTGCCAATAATTATATCTTTCATTGTTTATGCTACTTCAGAACTTCCACCATGGTGTGGGTTCCACTTGATGGATGGTGCAGATGCAAAGTATCTGTCTGTCCTACAAGCTTGCAGTATGAATAAATGGACAGTACTGGGGTACACAGGAGGAAACGATAAAACAAGGGAGCTATGCAGAGAGTTCTGGTGGTTTGCAGTAAATACCTTGTAGGGGAAAGTCTGACAAGGAAGAAAGCTAGGAAGGGAGTGGCATGCTCCTAAAGCTTTTATGCACTTCCATTTTTTTCCTTTAAATATTTGGAAATGGTTCCCCTACCTGTGGTAAGCTTCTTTCAAAGGTCTTCAGGCAGGCCATCTACACAGCTTTCTGATAGCAAAGAATTGCCATGTTCGTGTTCTTCATAGCTAGGCAACTATTGGGTAGGAAGCTTTTGCTCAAAATATATATGGAAAGGTGTATGGTTAAGTGCAGAAGAATGGTGAGGAGATAAGTGATGAAGGTCAATACAGCAATAACTCAGATATTGCTTATAATGAAATCCTTTATGCTTTGTTAAGATCACTGTTCTGCATTGTAATATATTGTTACTTATGTTGCTTCCTTTGGCTGGATTTTCCCAAAATGTGTCATGTATCATGCTCTCTACTGTAATTAGCTGTGTGCTTTTCACATTATTCATGTGATGACTATATCACATTTACTCCTCATGCGGTCTCTCACATAAAAAGCTTCACAAACTCATGTCCATTTTTCTCTGCCATGGGTCATGGTGACAGTGGTGGCACAGTGGTGCCAAGGATCTCCCCACTTGCTGCTTACCTCACTCGGAAAACTATTGGGAAATCCCCACTGGGGATGCTGAGGTAATAAATGCTTTCTGACCGTTGCTGTGTGCGCTGAGCTTGTGGTATCCAACCCTGCTCGAGTTTGGGTGGGCATCAACACTGGTGGAGGCCATTCCGGTGCTGTCACCTGGACTAAACAAGGGGCAGAAGGAAAGACAAATTTTGGAAGTGGTATCACACCTCAGGCATCAGAGTTTAAGAAAATCTGCACCTATTATGGATCAGAAGGAGACAATGTTAGAATTAGATTATCTTGTCTCCAGTCCAAATGCACTTCTGTTTTTCTGGGCTGGTCTGTGGTTTGGGAGGAGACTCCAGGTCAGAAAAACTTACCAGAGATGCTGCTCAGGGGCTGTGATTGTGGCAAATGTGGCAAGTCAGGATGGAAACAGAACCACGGAGATGAGCTTGGGGTCGGCAATATCCCTTCTAACACTGCCTTGAAGGCAGTTTTGTCCCTTGATGGGGTCAGGTGGAGTGTGAGGGGAAGGGGGTAGAGCATGGGCTGTGGTGACATCACGTCTCCAGGCTAATGGCAACAGAGGGGCCCTGGGGAGCCCATGCCAGATCTTAACAGAAAAATACTGATTGCTCGTAGAGTCCTGTCCAAGCAAAGCCTTGAGGAATGGGTTTTGCCAGAATAAAAAGCACGGGAATGCTTTCACCGCCCGATTTCAGGTTAGCCTTCACAGTCCTTATGGGTATTTACGTTGGCTTCCCAGCCGGTGCCGCAGACCGCCGGGCGGACGCTGGCGGGAGGCGCGCTGGGGATGGAGCATCCCAGGAGGCGCACGGCGGGGACGGCGCTCACCGGGGCGAGCCCGCGAGTCGGCCACTGGGCCAGGCTCCCTAACGGGTTTCCTTGCGCAGGGCAACGACGGGCAAAGGCAAAAATCGACTTAATACGATCAGTCGGGCCGGGACCCTCTGCTGGTGCTCCCAGAGGTAGATGGTTCGAAATCAGTGGCCCCGAGCCTGGAGCTAAAGGCTTGCGGGGGTTTGTTCCCAGCGCGACGGCGCTGTCCGAGGAGGAAACGAGGGGCCGGGGGATCCCGCAACTTTTCTCCACCGCTCCCAGTGCCCGCCGGCGCCCGCCCCGCGCCCCGCTGCGCGCCCGCGGAGGCACCGCGAGCCCACCAGGGGGCGGCCGTACCCGCGCCCGGGGCGCGGTGCGGTGCGGACGCGGAGCGGGGCGCGGGTCTCCGCGGGCGCTGCCCCCGCCCGCCGCCGCTGCCAGTGATGTCATGGGGCGGCGGCGGCGGCGGCGGCGGCGGCGGGGGGGCGGGGAGGAGGCGGCACTGCAGCTGCATGTGTCTGTAGCGGCGGGGCCGGGGCGTCGTCATCTGCATTCACATGGGGGCGGCGCCGGCCTCCGCCTGAAGCCCCCGCCCGGGGAGACACAAAACCCACGCGAGGCGCGGGGCGCCGCGACCCCCGCCCCGCCGCCGCCATCGCCATGAATTCGGCGGAGCAGACCGTTACGTGGCTGATCGCCTTGGGCGTGCTGGAGTCACCCAAAAAGACCATCTCCGACCCCGAGGGCTTCCTCCAGTCCTCCCTGAAGGACGGCGTGGTCCTCTGCCGCCTGCTCGACCGCCTGCTCCCGGGCACCATAGACAAAGTAAGTGCCCGGCGCCCCCCGCCTCCCCGCCCTTTGTGCGGCCGGGCCCGCCGCCCCCGGCCCGGCCCCGGCCGCCGCCCCCCGCGGGAGGGGGGACCCCCCAGCCCCACGGAGGGGGGCGAGGGGCGCGGCGGGGCGGAGCGGTCGGTCCCCGTCGAAAGGCACGGGGGGAACGCGACGAGCGGCCGCGGGCAGCTTGGCTGGAGGGGCTTTCCTCTTGAGGGCCACGGTTCTGCAAGTGTTTTACAGAAAAAACCGCTCTCCTCCCCAAACCGAAGTCCTGGGTGTGCACGGGAGATGCATTTATTTTGGGGAGTGGGTTGTGGACCCTTTCTGGCGTGCCAGGAGCCGGCTGTAAACTTGTCTACGCAACTGCTGGAATAGCCGGTGCCTCACCTCGCTTGGGAGGTGATTCAGCTCATCCCTTACAGCCTCTGAAGGACATTTTAGCGTTTGATGCTTAGTTTTCTTGAAGGCTGTTTTAGTGTAGTTTGGGTCTTTTACTGTTTGGTAGCCCGTGGAAAAAATCTCCTCTTTTTTTTTCGTGTTGAAAAAATGCATTACAGCTCTATTCTGCGTTGTGTTTGAAGAAAACGTACTCTGTCAGGTAACTTTTATGTGTTCTGTGTGCGTACGTAATTCCCGTCATAGCTTGGCTAGAGGGGAGGGTTTTGATTTGTGCCTCAAGACTTGGGACAGTGCAGTTGTCTCACCTGATGTTCAATAACGTACTGCCCCTAGAGACCCACATATTGACACAACTTTCCTTGTGAGCTCACAACTTTCCTTGTGAGCCAATCCGAGGTGATGAGGAGAAGATTGATGAAGGTCATCTACTATGCTGATGGGATAACTCCTTGCTTGAAAGTAACACCATATTTTTCACCTTTTGCAGTTGGCAAAGCACTCCACTCATTGGAGCCTGCTGACAATGGGCTTTTATTACCTTTTGTGGCTCTATTTCAAGTAGCCCACAGACCCACAAAGTTGAAACCAGTGCCTTGAGCTCAGTATGACGCTGGACTGTGCTGTCTCCCTTTGGTTCTTCAGTTTGCCACCAACTGGAGTTGTTACTGTTTTGTGTTGCACTGTAGTGTGAAGGTCCTGGCTCTGGACTGGATCCCGTTCTACAGGATGTAGTAGCTCATTCCTGCCCCCCTGAATTTGCAAGCAAATTAGGACATGACATGGGGATATGGAAACCCCATGGGAGCCAGCAGTGTTCTTGGCAGGTGATGGAGGTGATGAGATGAAGGCAATGTGTCAGTGGCAGTGTGAGCCACCATGGCGGCCAGCAGAGCTAGTCGGGACAGCTGAAGCCACTGCTGCCGCCGCTGCCAACTTTTCCCTGCCATCATTTCTCCCAAAGTGGCTGTGCGGGCAGTAGAGCTGAAGAGGATGTGCCTGCTTCCAAAGTGCCATGGCTTTGCCGAGGTGGTACATAAAGTGCAAACTGCTGTCCAGTACACTGGGCTGCAAACTGTGGCTCCAGAGTAAACATTCTGCTCTGCTCTGCGATCCGCAGTGATACATGTGACATGTGGGGCTGAGGGCAGGGACCCTCTGGCTATCCACTGGCTTTGGCAGGCTCTGCCCATGCTTCCTTGCCCCCAGATTCTTTTGCCTGCAAGCCCAAGGAGGGTTTTGGCAGCCTGTCCTACTGTGCTGCTCCAGGCACACTCTCTGAGTACCTCTTGGACTTTGGGCTCTGAACTTTGGGGCAGAGAAGGTCTTTCCCCTTCTGTAGATGTCAAGCCTAGTAAAATGGGGTCCTGAACTCAGTTTGGGAAACAGGTTCTACTGACCAACAAAATAAACAAAAAAGCACAACAGAAATAAGTGTTAGAACAGTGTTTCCCACTTAACATGCTTTTCTGTGTACAATGTAATTAGGGACAGCTCAGTTAGTGAATGAAAGGCTCTCTTTTTGTCTCAGAGGGGGGAACACCTCTCATGTTCGGGCGGGGGTCCCTTCGTAACACCCTCAGTCAAAGGAGGGTTTGCAGAGGGGCACAGCTCCCCACAGCCAACCCCGACACCAGCCTGGCATGCAAGGAGCTGTCAGTGGGACTTATCATGGACCTCATGGCGCGGCAGCACGGGGTTTGCAGCGGGTGGTGTGCAGGCTGGGATGGAAGCCAGAACAGGAGGAATGCTGGCGCCTTGCAGCCTCCCACCTCCCTGAGCTTGTCCCGCATTGAGCAGGGTGCTGGGACAGGCAGCTGCCCTGGAGGTCCCTGCTGACCCAGTGTGTCTCCTCTGGCTTTGACTTCGTTGTAAGTCTGGGAGAAATAATCCTTCTTAATTTTTTTTTTCAGAGGATCTTTGTTTTTGCGAGGGAAGCTGTATGTATTTTTTGGGCCATTCACATTGCACTTTCTAATTCACAGATGCATCTGAGAGACTCACAGACTTACTTTTCCTTCTAACTTTGTGAATATTCTTTTTCTGTAGACTCAGTATATACTAGTGTATATATATATCTACATAGTATATACCAGTATATATCTTTCGTGCTCTAACCTACCATTATAAGTCTGAGCTATTTCCATGATACTTTATTTTTTTTTGTTTGCTAATAAAACCATATAAAAGTTACATCTTTTCCTGTATCATGTTATTTTTTCCAAGTCTTTTTTGCTACTACTGTTCATTATGTTACTTTTTTTATACTGAGTGCATTTAAAATATGAACCCTTTTATTCCTTATTTGCCCTGAAAGACTCCCGTTCAAACTGGACATTTTTGAAGTCTAAAAGATTCAAAGTTTGTCTTGATGTAGACTGATTCAGTTCTTAAAATCATTTGAGATCATAACTTTCTATAAATATCTGACATTAGCAGACACTTTGAAGACTCACAGAGCTCATTTTTCTGTAAATACAAAATAGTAACTAAACCCAAAGAGAACATTAAAAAAATACAAATTATAAATATGAAGGAATGTTTATAAGTTTGGGGGTTTTTCAAGATGTTTTCTAGAAGATGCTATAAATGCATTTCTTTCTTTCAAAAACAGTTTAGAAAGATGATTCAATATATGCAGGAATGCAGTCATACATTTTTTGATATTTTGTGCTTTCTAAAGCCTCTGGGTACCCCGAGAGTGATTAGTAGAAGATTTTTAATAAAATATTGTGTGACCATAAAAGGAATCAAGTATTTGAAGGTCAAAGAACAGAATTTTTTTGAGTCAACAAAAACAAATTAGTGGGTTTCAAGCCTGGTTAGTATGTTCTTTCTTTAGATTGCTGTGTATTTATGTACGGTCTGTGCACAGAATAATCTACAGAGCTTCTTGCCAGGAAGTTTTGGCTGAATTTGTTTACATTACAGTCATCTTCTATCTTGAACATCGGCAAAGGACAGATATTAAATTCACCAGATTTCATGATGTCTGAATGAAAATACCGTGAAAAGTAGTGTTATTACGGACTGTCACTTATTTTCGGGCTCCCATTTAGTGTCCTAATCATTTTGTTGCATTTTCAGAGAGACCATGACAGGGTAAAACAAAACAGTTGGTTTAGGCAGTGTGATGGTACTGCTCAATAACCTTATCCTGAAGACTGAAAATGAACAAAAATGAGAGTAATTATGAAAAAATCCCAAAAATCGTAAAATCAACAAAAACCACAACAGCTTCCCCCACCCTGTCCAAACCCAGCCATGTCTTAGCTTTTTAAAGCAGAGAGGTCTGTGCTGAAACACCCTGGTTTGTTGATCTGCTCTAAAAGATAGGGAATTGCTGAATTCAGGTAATTTGAATAAAAAGCTGTAATTTCAAGTTACAGGATTTAAACCATGTGTGATAAAATTGAATTACTTTGATGGCAGGGGAAAGGATCCCCCTGGAAGCATTGCAGTGCAATTGTCTGCCGCTTAGATGCTTTTCCTCACAGAGATAATTTTCCAAACAGATTCCTCCATCACAGACCAGTTTGACCCACTTTCAACGTTGTAAACAGAGATCAGAACTGGAGCGGGAATTTTCCTTGTCATAGGAGGCTTCGTGCTCCATTAAGTTTTGTTTGTACTTTTATTTTTGGTCAGCTGCTTGACTGAAAGCATCGTTTAGAGGACAGCTTTTTTCTGTTTGGGGAAATAGGGAGATGCATCAGAGAATGCAATGCAGCAGCCATTTGACACCCCTTTACCCCTCCTCCCCTCCTGTTAGGGGCTTCTGGAGGGCACGAGAGCAGCTGGTTCGATGCTTTGAAGCCAGGGGATGGGGAAGCGTGCTGGATGCGCGGCTGGGTCTCTCAACGCCCTGGCCCCCCTCCGTCAAATGGACCATCCCCAGCCATTGCACTGAGCGTAGGATTGAACAACCCAGGAGCTGCTCTGCTGCGCGTGGGAGGCTGATCCAAAACACAGCCGCTTCCTATTGCTGCTCCCGCATTGCTGAGGTGGGAGATGGACAGCATGGGGCTGGCCTCGGGAAAACGGATACAGCTCGCTCTCTTGCTGGATGAGACTTGGTGCATGGCTGGAAGGAAACATCATTCCTTCTCCCTGAGGTGGATTGGGTACTGATGTTGACATCAATTTGGTTATTAATTGGGATAGTATCAGGACTGATGGCAGCAAAGATTAAGATATTTTTACATGTACCTTGTATATCGATATGATTCTCTTTTTAATGATAGAGGTTTTTGGCTAAATGAGACATTCTGAATTGTAATTTTGGAATAAATTAACTCCTTGCAATTCACAAGGCAAATGAATTGCTGTGTATGAGCACGAGCACTGAGAGTCAGTCTCCAAACGGAGGGTTTGGGCTGCCATGTGCAGCAGCCATCTCGCCAGCCTTGTCCTTGCGATGAGGGTGTGCGCCTATGGCTCAGGCAAAGGGAAATTTACGTTCACTTGTCTCTAATTTCACACGGATGTATTGGGGCTAAGTACTTCTCTCCTGTTATGACAAGGTGTGACCTGAATGTGGTATTTCAAGTGTTGCAAAGGAAGAAGAGAGGGAAGGTGTTTTGGAGCCAGAGTGAATAATAAGTGATGATTTTTATAGCCCAGTACCTTTGCAGAGGGTGCAACGGTGGCTGTGAGCTGACTGTGGAGCCCAGGCAGAGATTGGGAATCGTGGTGAACATCCCACCAATGATGCAGATGTTACTCCCAAGGTAGAAATTTCCAGGTGCTAGTTGGCCCTGCACAACCTACATTTTGGAAGTTTTTCTGGCAGGATGGTTCTGACCCTGAAGCCAAAGGTGAGGCTATTGGGGTCTGCCTGGCTGAACCCAAAGGCTGTCCTGCCTTTGCTCACTGATATCTCTTTGGAAGGTATTGGGGATGCTTGCATTGCAGCAGCAGCAGCAGATCATCACAGGACTAGACCTGGGAGGCAGGAAGCAAAATCCTCATTTTAATGTGCATATGCTCTCTCCCCTTGGCAATAGTCCTCCCAAGGAGATTACTGTGCTTCTGGCAAGAATAATCTGCTCTGGACAGCTGTGCCTGCTGTGGCTGCATGCTTGGGGAATGCCAGTGTGCCTACAAATGCTATTGCTCCAGGGTGGAAGCACTGCAAGGCCTAGCCAAGCCCCAGAGGAAAGTTATCCCAAAGTAGGTTGTTAGAATGCCTTTATTCTGAATACATGCTGTTCTCCTAAGTGTTGGTGTGAGCTTCTTAGGATTGTTTGGTCTCGTTACAGAGTTGTCATTTACCATGTTACTCTTATTGCCTTGTGAGAGCAGGGATGCACAAATGTTCTGAAGGATAATGCCTGTGCTTTTCCTGTCTATGCACTGGCTCTGTAGTTTTGGTGACTGGGATATTGTCCAGATAAATATGGTCTGCCTGTATGCATAGAGGAAGCAGAGGACTCTTATCTGTGTTTGCTTTCTTTTTCCTTGAAAATCAGATCCTGTCAATGCGTAAAGGTCTAGAATGAGTTAAATAAGGGCATGCCAGACCCTGAAAAGAGGGAGCAATTAAGGAAACTGTTGGTGATTAAATTGTTTTTGTCAGAAAATACAGAAAAATAATGTAGTTTTGCTGGTCTTACTCTCATTAATGTCCTTTCCACAGTTTCTAGATATGTTCTTTCTATGTCTGTGCATAATATGGGCTGCAGAAAAGGTGATTCTTTGGTCCTTGAGTGCCCTACTCGCTCTACCCAGACCATCATCCAAATGCTATGCCTGTGTGGAGAAAAGAAAGAACTATGGGGATGCCATCAGCATGCTTCACTCTGTTTACTACTGCATGCTATTGGCTGAGGGCACCACATCGTTCAGCTGTAATTCAAGCCTTAATAAAACTAGAAGTCTGGCTTCAGAATTGAAGTTTGCAAATTGTATATGTATAGAAGTGTATTTATATATACACATAATACATATTTATATACATATATACCTAATGTATACATATATATTTTTAAAATTTTGCTTTGAACCACTGAGGGGCATTAAACATAAATCATCTTTAAGTAACAATTATAATTAGTTATTACACAGTGTCTGTGATTTGAAGAGCTGGAACCTTAAAACATTTCAAGCATGATAGGGCTTGCAAAAATACTGTGAGCTGGCAGCATGAAAGCAGTGTCAGTCTTGCACCTTGGCTGGCTGAGCTTTACTTCCTGATCCTCAGCCAGTGTGACACTCCTGTGCTCTCCCTCACTTCGCTGCACAGAGCAAAACCATTTTCTCTCCGCATCTCTCAGTATTATGTGGTTGCTGCCATCACCCACCACCAGAATCATAGAGTGAGTCATAGAAACATTTGAGTTGGAAGGGGCCTTAAAGATTATCGAGCTCCAACATCCCCACGGTGGGCAGGGACACCTTCCACTAGACCAGGTTGCTCAAAGTCCTATCCAACCAGGCCTTGAATGCTTCCAGGGATGGGGCATCTGCAACCTCTCTGGGCAACCTGTTCCAGTGCCTCGCCACTCTTATTGTGGTGAGGAGCTGAGGAGGGGTGGCCGGCTTCATCTGCAAGAAGTCTCCGTTGTGCTGCTTCTTTTCATGGATCTTTGGCACCTAGTGGGCAGAGCCCCCTGTCCCCTCCTGACCTGTGAAACACTGCTTGTGTCTACAAGCGTTTCATTCAGATCTCCATTTTCCTGCTCTGCAGTGAGTGCTATTGGATGATGTTGGCAGCTTGCCCAGGAGAGGATCCCCACTGTAGGGCTTTGGTAGTCCTATGGAATATTTTCACAGAGAGAGGCAGGGGGAAAAGCAGTAAAAATCATATACCCCCTCCACTGGTGCAGCTGTGCTGACAGAAGTGCTTTTGTTGGCTTTGTTAATGTCACTGGGGGAAGTGATACCGTTAGACTGGCAGAGGAATTCCCTCTCAGGCATATGTTACATCCACACTGAGGAGCGATGCCAGCATATCTAGCAGCAGAGCTCTCCCAGTGTAAACAAACCCTGAGTGATTGGACTCCTGAAGCCTGAGCTTGCGCTGCACCAAAACAGCAATGCTCCACAGGAAATGCTGCAGGGTTTATGTGAGAAGGGGTGAAAAATCCCTCCCCACCAGCCTCCCTTCACAGGAGAATGTCTTTAGTTCGGTTCTTGCCAAGCCCACACTTGGAGCAGCACTTCACTGGTCTTTTTCCACTCACTGACTTCAGGGAAATACATGTCTTCCTGTGGACACCTAATGCTGGCATCCCTGGAGCTCCACAGCCTGATGATGCTGTATGAGGTTGATGCCGGTTGCATGCTAACTGATTTCCTCTTTTTCTTTAAAATAGCAAAACAAAAAAAAACCCCACAGGAATTAGGAATATTAGTTCTCAGTATGTGGGAAACATGGGAAAGCAGATTACTCCTGCAACTGGAACTAGACCCTCTTATGTGTATATATCCTTCGGGCACACTCCTGCGCATGTATTCCAGTAGGACTCCTGCCTAGTTCAGGTCACAGTGTGGGCCTGCAAGTGGACCCTGATTGCATTTGCAGGGGCAGCTGCCAGTCTTGTAAGCTTTATATGTGTGACATTCTCAATTTCTTAAAGCTGTGTTAACGTAGTTTTTTTGTGTGAAATATAAAAATATAATGGAAACTTGAGAAAACAAAAGTCCTTTATAGACTGTCGTGGTGCCCTTAACTTACTTGTTTGTATCTTAGAGCTTAGTTGAATACCTGCCTCCTCGGAGTCAGTTTATAGACTTCCACAGAATCACAGAATTAGTTACTTTGGAAAAGACCTCTGAGATCATCAAGTCCAACCTTTGACCGGACACCACCATGTCAACTAGACCATGTCACTAAGTGCCATGTCGTCTTTTCTTAAACACCTTCAGGGACAATGATGCCACCACCTCCCTGGGCAGTCCATTTCAATGTTTAATCACCCTTTCTGTGAAGAAATTCCTCCTGATGTCCACCTGAACCTTTCCTGCTGCAGCTTGAAGACTATGTATTTGATGGGGATTTAAACAGGGTCCAAGAGAAGTGACAAAAGTACTGTACTTCCACTGCAAAGAACCTGCTGTTTTCCTGACCATTGTTTAATATATCTGAAAGGATGAGCTCAAACAGCTGTATCAGTTTTACAGTACCATTTTTGCAGGGCAGATGAAAGGGAAGAAGTTGCTCTAGTTGTTGTGTAAGACTCCAAGGTCCAGTTTATAAAGGCTGCCACAAACCTGGCTGGCACTTTAACCAAACTGTAAATTTCCTTTGCAAACTTAGCTAACTTAGGTTTTGAGGGCTATTTCCAATAAAGGACTGAAGCAGCTAAAGCAGAACATGCGTGTGTTTGAATGTAGGTCACTGTTAATGAAGGCTGGTCAGGCAGACAAGCATTTCTGAATGTGTGTAGGGGAAGAAATCAGAAGAGCTGGAGGAGTCTTTAGTCAATCAGAAGTGCTCCTCATTTCAGATACTATAGCAAGGTGGAAGTTGAGGGAGCACAGAGCTGTGGCTTATGAGTTGGTGTGGTCCATTGGACAGTAAAGAAAAGGTGGTGGGGTAAGGTTGTGTGCTAGAAGAGTAGGGCTAAAATGTGGGATTGGAAGATGGTGGTGTGTGATCTGAGGTGGGACAGATGGAAGGACAGAGTACAGGAACTGGTGTGGGGATGTAGGATGTGCAGCAGAGGAGTGTCAGATGGGGAGTTAGCTGTGCTGATGGCTTTGGAGCAAGGCAGTGGGATCTAAGAGCTGCTGCTGTGGCTGTCATCAGTAGTGGTGTCCAAGCAAGAGGTTTAGGGAACCTCTGTGCTGTATTATTTCATCAAAAATGGGCACATGTCACTTCTCAGAGAGGATGCACTGTTGAGTTCTTCCAAAGGACACTTAAAGGACTCTCGTAAGTCCAGGAGATGACTGGAGTTTGGGATACTAAGAAGATGAAGTCTTATTTTGTTAAAGTCCTGGATGGGGTCAAGAACATAGGTGCACTCTTGCTTTCACCTTCTGCTCTGTCTTGGTTAACTTTGTGGCCCTGTATCCTTCTCAGCATATAAGAATTTTAGGGCATATTTTAAGGCACCAGCCTTCCCCTTTGTACTGTGTGCAGAGCCTAGGTGAATCCTGGGAATGTAAATTTGGGCACCTTAGTGCATGGCTTGTAGGAGGTTCAGTCTTTTACTGGATCTAGCTCTTACTATCTACCTGGCTACCTGCTGCTGTGCTTTCAGAGCATGGGTTCCCTCAAGCCAAAATATTGCTGTCTATTCCATGGTGACTGCTGTGTGGATTATTATTGAAAAGTTTGTGGGCAGCAGGTTTTATAGGTTGGAAAGAGTCAGCGCTAAAGAGCTACAGTACCACAGAGACAGTATCATGGTAAGATCTGTTGCTCTATCAAGACACTTCATCTTAGAACTGTGTTTTTTTGAGAATCCTGATCTGTGTTTTTAGTTTAGTTATAGTATCCTGCTAATGTGCCGTCAGTTCACAGTGCAATTCTTGAAGTGTTTGGGCAACTGCAGAGAGCTTTGCGATCCTTTAAAGTGCATCTGTGCCTCCTGTTGTGCTGGGAGGAGTGTGGGGCTCCATCCCCAAGTCCTCTGAGCTCAACTCTGCTTACTGACTGTGGAAGGAGTGCTGCCCCTGTCATTGGTACCTAGCAATAGATGCTTCCTCGAGAAGCAGGGGATGTCCTCATGTGTAGCTATATAGCCGCTCTTTCTTTTCCATCCCTACTGGATGTGATTTGTGAGAGCAAGTGTTCTGGGACAGAGCAGGATACCTAAACGCTGCAAGGGATGAGCCGTGCTGGGCATGGGTGCAGGTGCAAGCAGAAGGTAACACAGCTGGGAGTGGTGGGGAGGGAAAGAACCTGCAGGAGCTGTTGGACAGTTGCAGCTTCACCACCCAGGCTAGTATGAAAATGGCCTGGCTTCCTCCTCATAATGTTTTTAATCTCATTTTTATCCCTGAATGTGAATCCTGGCAACAAACGCCAGCCTGCAGCACTTATGCAGGAGGTGTTTGGCTCTTTATCACTGTGCTTCGTTGGAAGATCTGTTGCCCTTGACCAGTCAAAGAGGCTGGAAGCAAAGCACAGCTGCTGTGGGACTAAATGTGATCAATAGGACCCTTTTGTTAGCTTTGCTGCATTGTTCATTTACAGTATTTTTAGTGGTTAGATTGTGGCAATGCTTTGTGTGTGCAAGGTGTTCTGAAACCTGGAGAGAAAACTGTTTCATGCTGAGAGGGGAATCTGGTGTAAAAGGCTCCAGGCAGGACGAATAGGATGAGGGAAGAATGGTCCAGCATGTGGTGGCAAAGAACAATATCCTCATCACACAGTCCCTACAACTCTTCCCTTTGGGATTGCATTCTTCTGCAATGCTCTTTACAATGCAGGATTTCCCCCTGGTCTCCATACTTGAGGACTGAGTTTTTGAACTTCAGACTTGAGCAGCCATACTCCTGAACAGGACATTTTTAAGTGTCTGCTGGACATGCCTACTAGTTTGTAGCTAGCTGTTGTGTTCTGTATTAGTTTCTGCTTTCTAGTAACTGAGACAGTCTTCTAACTCACATAGTAAACCATGTTGTACATATTATATGTTGTGCTACATAAATGATTGATTTAATTTATATGTAATAACCCTGCTGTCGTTTAGTCTCTTCCTATTGTCCTCTTGGTAGATTCCAGTTTATATTTAAGACCTCATACACCTCTCTGCCTTTGACCCATTTCGTGAACTTGTTCTGCAGATAAATGCAAATAAACAGCTAATTTCCCATACATATAACTGAAGATATCTCCTATTTTTTTATTAATTTCTCATGTTTACTCATTGCAGTCAAAGAACTGTGTTTTTTTTTCTTTTAAACTCATTATTCTACACATTCCTTGCATATTTTCCTAATATAATTTCCCTGTCCAAATGAACTAATGGTAGCCTTTTTCATTTTTTTAAGACCATCCCTGTCATACTTTTTCATGATGCAGCCTGTCTCTGCATTGCTCTTTTTTATTATTGTGTTGTTGTTGATTAAAACCACAGATTTAAACTGATCAAAAAGGATGTAACATTTAGCTAGGTACCATCAATTTGCATTGCATATTGTTCTCCACCTTTTCTGGATGATGGAAAATGTACTCTGCTCCTTGATATCTGCAGTGCATCACATGTGTCCTCATTGAACTAGCTGTGATTTCCAGAACTGCTCCCTGAGAGATTAAATCTTAATCAGAACCTGTCCCTGAACAACAAATAAGTGGTTTAAACTGTGGCTTCTCTGTGTATTACCTTCCACTTGTCTCCTTGGATTCCACCGTGGTACCCTGGTCCCTAATTAAGAATCTGTCATGCCCCTCTGGAATCTTTGTCTTTTCTAATTACTATTAACCTTTTTTATTTGTATTACTAGAGCACATATAGGTTTCAGTTGGACGCTAACGTCTCTTTGTACTAGGAGCTGTATACACATATAACAAGAAGACAACCCCCATTAATGAACTAACATTGTTGGTCTGTGAAAGCAAGAGGATGAAGCAAATACTGGAGAGGAAAATATGTTACCTCTTTATTTCATTTGCTTTATGTACATGCAGTCTACTTTTTATTAAGCTAAGTCATTTTAGAGTATGACCCTACTTTTATTTTGTTTATCCTTTCTTCTCTGAATATATTTGGTGCCTTTCACGCAGGCTAGGACTTACCTGCCTGTGGCCTGCTTGCATGATGTTCTGTTACATTTTGAATAGCCTGTGAGGCTATAAATGTGATCTGTGAGAGAGAGGTCATGCTCCTGAGCTTCCTGTAACTGTATGTAAAGGATGTCGTATTCCATAAGTGTAATTTTAACATGGGCTTAGCCCACATAACTGCACTTGAACATTCTGGGGCGGGATTGAGTTTGTTCTTCAAGTCCCTTACTGTGTTTCTCAGCTGTCTGTAGGAAAAGGTTGCCAGACTCACATTAAGATTTCCCAGGTAAATAAAGGGTTTGCTTCTTTTTATGGGATCATTAAGACTTCAAATTTCTAGCAGGATGCAAATGCTAAGATATTTTTAAATTCTTTACCCATATGCTTCTGTCTTCTGTTGGATAAAAATGCCACTGCAGCCACAGAGCTAAGACATAGCCTGCTTCTTTTATCACCCCAAAGTCTTTTCCCTTGTTTTGTGAAGGAAGAAATGGCATTTCTAAAGATTTACTGTAACTTATTTTATTGTTTTGAGGGAAGATGATTTTTAACTGGAAACATGCATTAGAGAGCTGGTAGGGTTAAGGTCTCAGATGTATATTTGGCATGTATTTTAAACTTCCAGACCTGACATAGAGCAATTTGCAGGGTTTGGGTTTTCTTTGTTGTTTCTTTAATCTTTAATTGGAAATTTTTTCCTTACTCTAATCATGTCTCCCCTTACATCCCCCCCTTTTTATTTTTGGCCTCTTTCCAGGTATTATGCAGTCTCTTATGAACTATGTGCAGCCTCGTATGAGTTGGTAGTACATATATCTGGGTTTCTTAGAATTATGGAGCTTAATGTGTTTGTGACATTTTGTGTTAATGTGGATTGTGTTATGAGACAAGACATTTGTTTCTTTTAAGAGAAATGTAGGTTTACTGTAGGTTTTCTTACCAGGGGTTATTCGTGTTTGGAGAGCAGAAGTAATGTTAGGGTTTCTCAGAATTAAAAGAGGCCTTGATGAACAAATTAGAAGAAAAAGAAAATTGGGGGTACAAAAAAAGAGATGAGGAAGTAACAGCTATAAAGGGAGATAAACCCCAGTTATTATGCAAATAGTTTAAGAAAAAATAGTTATAAATTGCAACTATATAATTCTTATGTAAATATTAAGAGTGTGTAGGAAAGAATATACTAGAAGCATCAATATAGAAAAACTGAAAGAAGTCTCAGGATTCTTTTTTAACAAGGGATGTTGGTATGATAGACTGAGCTTGAGATTTCTTAGTAGAATTAAGAAGTAAATTAATAGAGTAGTCAGAAAGTATATCAAGCGAGACTGACGAAACTCATGTTTTCAGGAGGGTTCTCTCACTTCTTGTATCCTTCAAACTTCCTGAATTTGTCTTTCAGGCTGTTGTACTTGCATAGGACTTCTTTGGCATTCCTTTTGCATTATAGTGTGGTAAAAGGCTTATTCTTAACCCATGGTGGTTTATTATAGTACCAGATAATTTGGGGAGTTTGGAGGGCATGTGTATATGTGCTCTTGCTTAAGGAAAGAAAAATTCTTCTACTTGTATTGTTACCAAATTCCTTGTATTACAAAATAGCGGCTTTGATTTAAAACTCACCTGAATTTTGCATTTAGAAAATGATAGTGACTTGTGTTTTACATTTCTTTATATCAGGTTGACCCTGTCATGCTGTTGCATTTGTTAATTTTTGTGATATTATGGGGTCAGAGGTATCTTTGATATCATATAAACATATGGGAAGGCACTACGTTGGATTCAGCTTGATACATGTTCAGAGTCGACCTTGTGTGAAGTTACCAGTGCTGTGCAGGTGGATTATACTGTGAGAGTATGTAGCCTTGACATACATGTGCATTTAAGAAAACTTTCTCTGACTATAGTATGTAATCAAAGGCCATGACGCTGTGTGTTGCAACACTTTGGCTTCCAGTGACTTTCCAGGGCACTTGGAAAGGCTTTCCCTTTCCAACAGAACGAGGTGTCCAGGGCTGCAGCTTCACTGCAGGTCAGTTTTGGCAATGATTTATTTGCTGAACTACTTCATAGAAATGAATGAATTTATTGTGGAACGATGCTTATGTGCACGTAGAATTTGAGTGAAGCTGTGGGAAGTGAAGCCATGCCCCTGAAGCGCTTGGGGCTGGCTGCTTTTCCTTGTTACTCTTGGCTGTCAGGGTAGAGGTTGAGCTGAAGGCACCGTGAACGTGGCTGCAGAGAGCACATGGCTGCGTTGCCAAAAACTCACTTAGATTTAGTCAAGGTTTTCCTCTTCGTGAAATTGCTTTTCTTCTGGGGTAGGAAGGGGCTGTTTAATAAACTACAGATAAACGAAGCTCTTTAACATCAGACCCTGGTAATTATTAACTCCAGGTGCTAATATTTTTCCACAGAGGTCTTTGGGGCATTTTTCATGTATTTCCTAGTTAGAAAACCGATACCTAATGGTGGACCGGCATCAGAACAAGGAGGGCACCGGCAGCCTCACGGACGACACGGGCCACCCGCAGCGAGCGCCTTGCCCCCTGTGCGCGACCACTTCTCGTCCCGAGGAAGGGCTGTCCCCGGGCTACCCCCCGTACCGCCGCCTTGCCCTGCAGCCAAACCCGTCACGGCACCGGGCTCTGTATCACCATTTAACAAATTAAGAAACGCTGGGCGACGAGGCCCGGGGGCGCTCCCACGGCGGGTCCCCGCCCGCAGCCGGGGCGGGGCCGGGCAGGGCCTCCCTCCCTCCGCCCTCCCCGCGCCGGGGCAGAGCCGCCCGCGACCGCGCCTGGCCGGGGCACCCCTGCCCGCGCTCCTGCCCGCCGCCCCCCGCCCTCGCACGCCATTTCCTGTGCTCCGTGTTTACTTCCCGGTTCAACCCCTCCAGTGGGAGCGATCGGCGCTGCCGCCTACGAAGGGAGCGGGAGGTGAGGGGAGCGGCGGGGCGGGGGACGCTGGTGCGGTGCCGTCCCCTCCTATCCCCGCGCTGAGCCGCCCGCCTCTTCTCTTGCAGGTGTACCCGGAGCCGCGGACCGAAGGCGAGTGCCTGAGCAACATCCGCGAGTTCCTGCGGGGCTGCGGTGCCTCCCTGCGCCTGGAGGTGAGTCGGGGCGGGGGGCGCCCGGCTCGGTCCCGGGGGCAGGGGGTTTCTCGCCCTGCCTTTGTGCCCGGGCTGACAAGATGGTGGCGGCCGCCCCTCCCCTGGCTGCGGGTGCGGGGGGCGGCGGGGAAGCCGCTGCTGCCCGCCCGGGGCTGCCTCGGCGGCCTCGTCGCTGTCCGCTGCGCTGCGGTGGCGGCTGCGCCCCGGCCGAGCCTCGCTCCATCGCCGCGGGATGGCTCGGCTTGGGGGAAACGAGAGAACGGAGTACGCTGGTACCGCGTGGAAGGGCCGCGCTGCTCCTCGGAGAGCGCTGGGCGGGCAGGGCGCGCCCCGACCCTCTGTCACTGCAGAGAGCCGGGGGGGCTCGGCCCCGGGGCGGCTGAAACCATTGCTGTTCTGTCCGAGAGAATTCTTGGTGCCTATCAGTTGTGTCCGATAAATTCATGAGATTGCTTCGGAAGCGCCGCGGTTGGCTTACAAGAAATTAAGTTGGTAACAGCCGAACGAAATGCTAATTGAAGAAAATGGCAGGTGCTGTTCCTTCTATTTAAATTTGCGTTACATAAAAGCCTAGCAAACTGCCATCTTTTCCGAACGTGTGTTCGCAGGGTTTCAAATTAGGTACTTGTATATTGCCAGTATATTTAGCTGTAGCAAGTACACAGTGTTGTCGAGTTTACTTGATGTTTGTGTGTGGGAAGGAACTGATGCGATTAAAAACAGGTTTCAGCGTCTCTGCGTTGGGAAGTGAGAGGTATTGTATTTTCAGTTATCAGAGACATTTTTTGGGGTGGAAAAAATAGTTTCTGGTGCTTCTGAACTTAAATTAGTGAAATGTTGCCTTAATTTATTCTCAGGTTCTTATGGTATCTCTGGTCCTGCCTGTGATTTTTGCCAGGCAGTAACCAAATATCATTAAAAAAGACTTTGATTGCTTTCCTGAGGCCTCTAAGTATCATTAGTCAGCAGGACTTGCATTTAATCTTAGGTTTGTTCATGGGTAAGGATGGAAATTAAGACAGCTTTTAGCACTGTTCTTATAGAATATGTCCTTACATTTTTACCTGCCTTCTCTTCTCCCCTCCAAATACATAGAGAATCTCATAGAATTTGATGAGAGAAAAACCGAATTAAGTTCTAAAATACTCACAAACCAGGTCCTGGGGTGAACTGTCCCTGATGTCAAGGAGTTTTTCTTTTTTTTTTTTTCTTTTTTCTTTTGCTTTGGAGCATCTGTCCCTCCATTTGTCTTTTCCAGGGCCGCCCTGAGTTTTTCACGCTTTGAATGTTCATGTGTGAGAGCTGATCCACATTTCAAGTAGCAGATATGCATGAATTTGAGAGAGCTGGGGAGGAAGACTCTTCAAATCTCAATGCAGAAATAAATTGAGTATTGCAAATATTAAAGGGGGGAAAATAGCACCAATATCTTCCCTTCCCCTTTACTAATTTCCTGCATCGTGTCTCTCACAAAGCTTGGAAGTTATTGCAATTGTGACAAACTGGGGATAGTTACAGTGTTGCAGTTTGGTCTCTCTTTTGTAGTTCCAGAAAGCTTTTCTCAGCTCTTTTCCTTGGGGTGACAAGAAAATGAAGAAAAATGATTAAAGAAAAGATAATTTTTGTCTTGCTCTCAGAGCCTGAATATTTTTGGGCATAGTCAAATTGTTAACCTGGCCTCAGGGTCTTCTCAGCAAGACTGCCGGAAACACCTTTCTTACGTGCAGGTAACTGGCAGCAGTAGCTTCCAGCTCAGCGTGTTGGAACAGGAATTACTCCCAAGCTACCAGAGGAGTTCAGAGGCTTGCAGGAAGGGGCACAAATGCTTGGGCTTATGGAGCCTCCTGTGTGTGTATTTATGGCTTGTATGTTGGCCATTCCCTGTTGTTTTCTCATTAGTCTTTCCAACCCCCTAGCTGTGGCCAAAGATGAGAGGAATGGTAACCTGGATTCAACCACTGAGTAGCTGGCAGGGGCCTCTTGGCCATCGGCTACTCCTGGGCTCTTTCTCCTCCCTCCTTTAACAAGGTGTGAGTCAACCCTCATGGATCTCTGCCTTTTTCACTGTGGGAACTAGGAAGATTCCATAGCTCCCCTGTGCAGCATCCATGTAATGCTTCCTTAATCGTGATCAGGTTTAAAGATTGCATTGAACGAAGAGTGTGAGGAGCATCTCTGGAAGCAGGATATTTTCAGAGAGAGCAGATTAGCAAGCAAGGAGTTCGTGGTGAGTATAAATATTTGACAGAGAGGTGGATGCGTATGTGCTAGCTTAAATAATAGAAACACTTGGACAATATGGGTGTCAGAGGAAGCTCTGGAATGGTTTGAGGAGATGCGACCTTTTTCTGGGCACTCATGTGGTGCCTTTCTTAACAAGTATTCCACAATGTGGAGTTTTGCATGACCTTTAAGGGTTGCACTTGAGCCTTACGTTGAATCTGAGTTATCTGTAGCTGGATCAGGTGATTTCTCAGTGTGTAATTTTGTGAGCATGGTAAAAGCACGCTAGTGTTTTGATTAGCCCAAGTTCAGCATTGCACAAGCACTCTTTGCTCCCAGATCTGAACTCCTCTTGGAAGTAATGGTATTGTATTTTTATGAAACCATGCCAGAGCTCCTTGCCTTGCTGGAGCTCTGTATGGCTCCAGTTTTGGAGACTTTGTCATAACATGCTTGAGAACTTGATAAACCACTGTGGTTAATGGAAAGTTGCACAGCAGTAGATGGCTTCTTAGAGATGCTTTTCTCTGTGGCATCCTCTTATTAGAGGGCATGATGACTGTTGTTTTCCTATCTGAAAAGTAAGGGGCAGAGATGAGAAATTTTGTTGGTTTGGAAGTGTTCTCGGATCTGAAAGTTGTTCTTATTTTCTTCTTCTTACTTCCCAGTAAGTTTTGGTTGTTAGAAAGATGATAGGATATTCAGAATGGATATTTCAAATTCTAATGAGAAGGTTTGCTATTCCTCAAAGGAAACCAGTGGATCCCTTCCCACATGCCCTAGTATTTTTTGATATTTAAATGTTCCAGAGAAAAAAGAGTACTTTATCTGGAGCTTGCAGCAGTCTTCTCTGAGATGAAATCTGTGTTGGTAAAGCAGAGTATGTTTCAAGAAATAACCAGAAGAATGTTCTGCAAGTGTTGTTTTTTAAAAAAATTATTCTTTAACATGGTTCTTTTTTGTTTGTGGATACAAGGAGCTGAGACATTAATGAAAAAATGTTCCTGAGACCTCAACCAGGGACTGAATTTGCAACTCCATGTTGTTTTTCCTGTCTGAAAACTGTTAGTGTTTGCTTGGAATTATTATAGTGTTGAGTAGTTTATTCTGCTTTGAAGCTTCACTGCCAATGGTGAATGCCTGTATGGATGGAAGGGACTGTAGAATAGCTGCTTATGTTGTCAATTCACAACTTATTGTGCAACTTTTCCTTAGGCATAGGATATTTGCTGTGTGCCGTTCTTGGCATTTTTGCTTTAAAGGCAGTTTTCCCCTACAGTTTTCATTTTGGGTGGGAAGACATTTAACTGTACTTTCTTCTGAGGAGCATGACATGCTTTTCAAAACAGGGTCCTAGATACTTGTTGTACCTGATGGATTATGGTCTGGAAGAATATGGGTCAATATGTATGGTTAAGATGGAACTGACTGCAGATGTATCTTCCACAGAAATTTGACAAAAGAGACAAAAATGAAAAAGTGATGGTCACAGAGCATTTGTTTCTACCTGAGCCCTAAGAAGTTTTGCCATCACTATCATCTTGTACCTATATCATGTTACTCTGGTTTTGTTCTCTTTCAAAGGAGTTTCAGCTTCCTGAATATAACGCAGTCTTTTCTTAGTCTTTGACCAGAGCTGTCTGACAGCTTGCAGGGCCAAAAAGAGGCCCTGGAGAAATCACTGTATAGTTCAACAGCAGTGAAGTTTGTTTGGGGAGCACTTAAATGTAGAATAATAAACAAAAATAGGTTAATGGAAAGCCATATTAGTGTCTACGGTTTAAAGGGCAGGTTGCTTGATATAACCTGTGAACAATACCAAGCTCTACATGATCAAATTCCATAAGTAGTGTCTTAGAGCATTTTTTTCTGGCTTTCATCAAATAAAAGATTAATGGTTACTTATCTGCAAGTATCTAATGTTAACAGATTTCTTGAGCTCAGAAATGTTTTGTGTTTTTGACTTTTGTACTGATGGGCAAGATGGCTAATGGAAATGGAAGACAAGCCATGGATCTAAGAACCTTTTCTCTACCTGCCAAGAAACCTGCTTGCCTCTGGGGTTCAGGATGGTCATTTTAATACATTGGCAGCAATGCCAAAACCAGCATTTTATTTCTACAGTAAACTAACCAGAGAAGAAATAAAGCAAACCTGGCAGCCTTATGCAGTCTAAGGAGATCCTGTGTTTGCTTATTATAAAATCCCTTGTACAAGAGGGATTTGCCCTTAAGGTTCAGAACACTGCATGCAAATTTGGGAAATATAATTCATGGCTCTCAAGATTTAATCAAGATATACAAATGTCAATAAATGCCCATAATAGAGCGCTAGCCTTGGGGAAAATTTTGTAAGGGGTGCCAGTGTCATTCTGTTAGACCAGATAATCTTTTGGGAGCAAGTGCGCCTGTCTGTCTTCTTCCATCACACCCACCCCTACCATAGCAGTTCATCTGTTAGGTAATGCTTCTTTCCTCTGAGCCTTACATACTTCTTTGGATCATTATGGCTGCAGTCCTACTACCACTGTGGATTTGGAAAGGTATTTTGCCAGATGGCTTTCAAAGATGTATTTGCATAAGGAAGATATAGGCTCTGCTGCTGGTGTGGATGGACTTGGCTGGCAACTGTTAGTGAATTAGGAATAAATAGTTTTCTAGTACTGAAGAGCTTTATACCAGTCTTATGATGATGTTACAGAAATTAAATCATCCACCTATTCCTTTCAGTCCTTGTTCAAACTATCGTCTTTATTTTGTCAAGAACAACATTCTTTGAATTTGCTCTTGACTTTATTCCAAAAGAATGTCTTTCTAACCCAGAAGGTGTGCTGCCAAACACCTTCAGGATTCTTTGTCATAAACATTTGCCAGAATGTTGGTGTTTTAAAGTTACCATTCTTTGCTTACAGACCACACATTGGGAAGTTTTATTTGGAAGCTGAGGTCTCACTGGTGTATTTTTCAAAAGGGAAAAGTTGTACCAGAAGTTTGTAGCTTTTAATTGAGATATGTATTCCTTCCCCCCACTCTCACCCCAGTTTCTCCTTGTTCACGAATCTACTCTGAATATATAGTAGATAATACAGTTAAGTGCAGTGTGTCACTGCAACTTATCTTGTATGTACTGACCTTCAAGACATGACTGCTCCTTGCCACCAGTTTCTGTCCTTTTTCTCATGTGTAAATATGATGATTCTGAAAATCAGAAGTTAGTGTTTCTTGCAGTTTGTTTTCAGGTCTTTTTTTTTTTTTTGCGGGGGAGGTATGGGGGTGAGGGGCTGTCTGTTTTGCCCAGCATATGCAATAGAGAAGTACAGCCTGAGCTGCATGATTGGAAGTCCATGTTACCATGTCTTGGAACCTAAGGTAGAAAGAGGCTGTTAGTTGACTGTTTACATTAGTTTAATAAGAATGGCTTTTTGTGATATGAAGGATTCTTATGATTCACAATCCTTTGTATTCCCATTGAAGAGAAGCCTTTGAATACTACTTTAAGGGTGTCTTACAAATAGAATGGCGGAAAAGTAGTCTTTTTTTCCTGAGGTCAAGGCACTTCCTCGTCTTGTATACCATTTATACATGGTGTCATGGTAGCTGAGAAGGTGATGCAGAGAGGCAGGAACATACAGCATTGGACAGGGAGGAATGGCAGTACCAGAAGCTGTTACAGTTTTGTTCAGTAAAATATAGTCTCAAACACAAATGTACATGGTAGCTTTCGAGATCCTCACATGGTTCCTTGTTCACTTAAACCTTAAACCTTCTTTCTCTTTCCATGAGAATTTATTTCTTGTGATTCTGCCGAGCTTGTTGCATCACCAGTAGTGTGGTATTCTGCTATCACCTTTTGACTAAAGTGACTCCAGTGGCTTTCATTAAATAGGAAGAATGTATCTCCTTATTGGGGTTCATGTTCAAAAGCACCTAATATGGAATAGTTTTAAAAAGACTTAAAAAAAAAAAAAGAAAAAGGTAGCAAGTAACAAAAGTGGATTACAAGTGTGTGTCTTTGTCACAAATACTGTAACAACCAGCTGAGGAATGTGCTAGTATTTCTTTGGGTGTTTCAGGTTTATATTCAGTACTTTTCAAGTAAAAAATAATTTTGAAATTTTGAATTGGACCATGAATATTTTAATTCTTGCCACTTCTTTTGTATTGCATGCTGGTGTGATACTTTGAACACAGGAATATAGGAGAGTGGGCATGTAGACTCTGGCACAATGGCTCTATCATGAGTGCAGATCCCTTTTTTGCTGCATAGACCATACGTGACGATGAGTCCAGCATGTCAGAATACATCCGAATTGTTTCAGTCATGTCTTGGTGATCAGCATATTCAAGGCAAGTTACAGTGACACTGTAAATATTAACTAGTTCTTCTGGCTTGGGCTGATTTTCTTCCTAGAAGCTGGTATAGTGCTGCGTTTTGTATTTAGGATGAGAATAATGTTGATAACTTGATGGCTTAGTTGTTGCTGAGCGGTGTCTACACTAAGTCAAGGACTTTTTAGTTTTTTGTGCTGCCCTGCCAAGGAGAAGATGGTGGGGACAGAAAGTTGGACACCCTGGACAGCTGACCCCAGCTGACCAAAGGGATATCCTACGCCATGTGACATTGTGCTCAGCAATAAAACTGGGGGGAGTTGGCTAAGGGCTGTCTGCCTGCTGCTCGGGGACTGACTGGGCATTGGTGAACATTGGGTGGTGTGCAGTTGCGTTGTGCATCACTTCTTTTGTATATTCTTTTATCATTGTTATTTTCTCTTCCTTTTTTGTCCTATTAAACTGCCTTTACCTCAACCCATAAGTTTAACTTTTTTTTTTTTTTTATTCCTTTCCCTATCTCACTTTGGGGAGGAGTGAGTGAATGACTGTGTAGTGTTTAGCTGCCTGCTGGGTAAAACCACAACACTGGTATGGATCTGTTGAGAGCAGTTTTGTGAATGAGTTGCTCTGTGGTTTGGTGTAACTGCTTTATTTGTGGTGTTCGTTTGGATCTTGAGAATGAAATGAACCTTCATCTAACAATTAAAATGTATTGCACTATTAATTGAGAATGCACAGAAGATTTCAGCATTGTACCCATGGTCAAATACACCAAACTGTTTTCACAAGAGAGTTTCAGTGCTTCTTTGATAGAAACAGAGTTAATCGTGTGAGGGAAAGTGTGGAAACTAGGAAAACCAGGAGAAAAGGGTGGGTAGAGAGGGCTGAAGGGTTTTGAGCAGAGCTTCAGAGTCCTTGAGGCATAAAATTCTGATTTGTCAGAGGAGTTCTTACTCTCTGATTTCTTTAGTACTCTCCTGCCCTCCAGCTCTTTATTGTGGAGTACAGTGAGGAAGGGCTTATCTGCTGGTTTTCTGAAGGCTGAGAGCTGTGGGAAGGGGGGCACTTCGGATTAGCCCTGAGCAAGGAGCAAGCTGTGCAGGGTTGGTGGGGATGCCAAGTGTGAAGACAGCTCTTAGGAGGAGAACAGGTGAGCTGCTCCATCCTCCTCAGCAAGAGAGCAACAACAGGTACAGCAGAGAGAGGAATGGAGATGGCATCAGGACAGTGTTGCACTTGCTGTGAGGCAAGTGCTGAGCAGTGAAGTGTGTTTCAGAAATCAGCTCTGTGTACATGACAGGACCTGCCTGCCATTTTCCTTCCCAGAGGATGGCTATGGTCTTGTTAATTGCTGTTGCGGTTTTTAGGAATGCCTTGTGAAGTTGGACTTCAGAGGTCTCAGACTCCCTCTCTACACACACGCACTTCTCTTTAATAGTTTTGAGGACTTGTAAGAGATTTTTTTAGTTGGCAAACGCTGAAAATAGAAATGTAGTTAAAGCTTGCACTCTACAACTACACTTGTGTATACTGAACACAGTTACCTTGTTATTAGCTCTCAGCTGATTTCCCAAGTCTGTCTGTGTGACAGAGGGAGAACAAAAGATTACCTCTATACAGAATGGATTATAGGTGGTGGTATATTGTGTGAAGAAAACTTGAGTACCTGGAGACTTAATGATGTAGCATTGTGGTTTTTTAACATGTGCATTTGGACTAAGGTCCTTGGAGCTGAAGCGCATCCTGCCGTAGGGGAAATGGCAGTGCTCAGTCTCTGCAGGAACTTGGAAAGCTTTCTCCTTTTATGACAATGACTATGTTGCATCATTTTGACAAAGGATAAATTCTGGCAGAACTTTTGCTTTGAAGATTACCTCAGGACTACACAGAAGAGAGTCCAGCCTCACAAAACAGG
Source organism: Neopelma chrysocephalum (assembly GCF_003984885.1). Taxonomy (NCBI): domain Eukaryota; kingdom Metazoa; phylum Chordata; class Aves; order Passeriformes; family Pipridae; genus Neopelma; species Neopelma chrysocephalum. Next base: position 41,501,015 of record NW_020897694.1, on the reverse strand, counting down.
CTGCTGTTTTTGTTTACTGTCATCCTGCCAGAATGTTTTGATTTTACTTTGAACTTAAGAGTCAGCGTAAATCACTCCAGTTATCTGTAAGTGATGCAATATCAAATCTAGATCTTTTGTGACTTGCTCTGATTTCTTAAGTGCTTCCAGGTTTGCAACTGTTTGCAACTTCTGCTTACATGTAAGTATCTTGGTGTGTGTGGGAAAGGTGATATGCATTCTGCTGTGGAGAGTAGGTTTCACAGGCTTGATTTTGCAAGATGGTGTTGATGAGAGGAGAAAAGTGCCTTGCTCTAATTGAAAGGAAAAGGAATATTAGAATATGGTGATTTTTCCTTTTCCTTAAGGCGAGTTATCTTAAGTGTGCTCAGCTGAATACACAAACAGCTCTAGTACTTGCATGTTTCTGCTTGAGCCCTCTATTTCGCTGTAGTTAACTGTGTTTAGATGTTTCATCAGATGCTGGGCTGGTCCTGTCAGTATTACTGAGAGCTGGAGTTTGCCTGTGTGGGAAGCACCATGATTTTTTGACACTGCTAGCTTTTTCCAGGTCTTTATGTTTTTCAGGAAATACTGAAAAATTCTAGATAATGGAGAAAACTGTAGTGCTGAAAACCTCAGACTCTTGTTACTGAAAATTTTAGCTGCCTTGAGCTCTGTACCTAAGTACGCCACCTGCCTGATGAAGCCAGCAGGATTTAGCTGGTTGGCTAACTTGGGGGCAGGTGAGGAGGGAAACTCAGCTATATGGGAAGATGATGTGATGTTTCAGTAGGTGGCAGTCCTTCTCTGAATCAGTCCAGGGCCAGTGATGAGCCTGGTGTCAGAGGGAGACAGGGAGAGAAGAAAACAGAGGGAGCAAAGTCTTTCTGTCAGTGCCATCTTGTGGGCCAAGTGCAAATACCCGAGCCTGAGCACTGGTGTTTGGGAAAGAAGAGGAATATTCCTTCTGTTGCAGGGCCATCTGCCTGTGTGGTGGCTCTGCCCTGCTGGCAGCCTTTGCTGGGGGAGTGAGAAGAGCCTGTCTGGGCAGCCCAGCAGCAGCTGCCCTCTTTGCCTTTGGGGCCAGCAGGGAGAGGGTGAGGCACTCTTCGGGTACCCTTCACTTTCTGAAGGGCTGGGGCTAGAAACTTATATTTAGCAGATGAAATCCTGCTTGATTCTTCTCCCCCTATACTTCAGCTGAAGTCATAGACTTCTAGGTTTTTGACTGTTGTGTGTTTTGCGTCATGGTGGAGTGTTACCCAATTGGCTGTGCTTCTTTGAATGAGGTAGAGTATTTAGAAACTGTTAAGTAGCAGTTGCTTTTGAGTACAGTTTAGGAAAAAAACCCCATTAAACACTGAGCCAAGTCCCCGCTCTGATAAAAAAATCCTTGATGCTACTTGCTTTACCAGCCCTACAAAAGGTAGCATGCAGTAGTGCAGCTGCCTTAGATGGTGAAATAATAAAGGAAAAAATAAAGGTGCTATGTACTTCCTAGTCATGAAGGGCATCTTCACAGATCCTCTCCTGCTAGTACTGAGTGATTTTTAATATATAGGGGTTTTTTTTAATCTGTTCCCATGCTCTCCACTGTCTTGTTTTCTACCCCCTACCTGTGACTTGTTTTCCTTAAGCAGGAGGGCATAAGAGTGGTTATCAGAGAGAGGACTAGTGGTGGTTGGTGAGAACATGGTGATGACATGCTTAATAGTTTTTTCCAGACGTATACTTGTTAAATATCTTGTAAAATTCCTGCCTGATCAAGTCTTTTCCATGTGATGTCCGCTCTTGTTTCACAAGAATCCCTAGGCTGTTTTGCATGATGATTTTAGGAGAGTATTAGCTGGAAGTGCCAGCAAAAGGAGTCCTCCTAGGCTAGTACTGCTGAAAAACAAACCATTGCCATTGCTTTAGTTAAATTATCCCTCTCTTTTTTCCTCTTGTCTCTCATCTCTCCAAGAAGGGGCCTTCACTGGTTTGATTCTTTCATGCAGCTCACTCAGTAGGTGAATTGAAGGAGTGTGTGAGAGGGGCATTTTTCTTCTAATGGCATTTCCAGTATTGGAACATAATAAATAGTCCTCAGTTTTTAGAGTGACTTAAGTGTGCTGAGGTTTGTCTGAATAGGACTTTGGTCTCTATGCTGAAAGCACTAACGTGCTTTTTTTTTTTTTTTTTAAATTTTAGGGGCCTGTACTCTGGATATCCCAAGGCAGGGTTTGAGTGCTGGTTAAAATGTTTTCCTGTTGCACACCTGCCTGGCAGTGACTGAACATGGTGGAGCAGGACTGCTGTACACTAGGCAGCTTCCTCTGAAGCCAGGAAAATGAAGTTCAACTGAAATAGCAAAAAGATAGTTGATGGTGGGATTATTAGTGGTTCAGTGTAGCATTAACTGGTGGTGAATTTGTGTAATGAAGGCTGCCAGTTTAACTGGTTGCTGATGCCAAAGGAGGAAGTCTGCTCCCACCTTTGCTTTGCCCTCCCTTCCATAGCCGTTTCATTTTGTGCTGGTTCTCATGTGTGCCAGATGGCTGAGTAAATCTATACAACTCCAGCCTCTTCCCTCACAGCCCTCCCAAAAGAAGCAAAAGAGAAAGGAAAAAACCACTCCATCATGGGCAAGAGAAAATTGTGCTTCCACTAGTCCACTGCTGATGGCATGGTGAGCCATGTTGCCTCAGGGCATGGTCTCAGTGCCAGAGTTGATGCTAGGAAGGAGTTAGGAACACCTGTTAGCTACTGAAATACGCATTCCTGCTCTTCTCTGGATGGAACGGGAATCCTGCTCCAGTGTTTCAAGCAGAAATTATCTTTGAGAGTCCTATTCATGGACAGTTGCTCAAGCATCTGTCTGTGTAAGGGAGGGAGTAGTTGGTTTGGTTGGTGGGGGAGTGGGAGGGGATGTTAGGCTGTGGCAGCGCAGTGGTTTAGATTAGTGCTATCTGCAATGGAAACACCCATAGCCAGGCATCTACTGATTCCGTGTTTGGCTCTCCTTACAACTCTGACACCAAACGTGTACTGCCTGAGTATTATTTTTATGTCACCTATGTGAGTTTACACCGTGTTTCATGGTTATTTCTGAGAAATACAAGGAGAAAGACCTCTTACTTTATTTTTAGATGATCTGCCAGACTCCCAGTTAACTGCTCGTTACTTCCCTGCCATTCTCTGGATTAGATTTTTGTTCCAGTATAACTGCCCCCCAGAACTGAATCAGGGTGGATCAGTTGAGTGACTGTGGCACATAGGACACAGTGGAGAAGGGAGCAGTCTGAGACCTCTTCTTTTGATAGCAGCAACCCAACCTAAAATAAATAATCCTTTACTTACTTTTTAACTGGATCAGTCTATTCTTCAAATGTTTTGAGTTCATTCAGTCAGTACAAAGCAAGGGGGAAAGAGTGGGTGGAATTTATCACCCTCCCTCCCACACACACTTGTTCACTTAATTAATGAATAAAAATGAGGTAAGAAAAATACAGTTCCTGGTTCTAAAGTCTGTTACCAGAAGGTGCCTAGAAGCACTTGGTTTTAAGTCAGCAGAGCAGGCACTCCTACTTGTTAAATTAACAGGTTTTCCATTCAAAACATCTTGAAATGCTTTTTTTTTTGCATGTTCTGTATGTTTATTAGATTCATAGAGTGCCTTCAAAATGTACACTTTAAGTGATGACCATGTTTTGTCTAAAAGCAAGCCTCTGCAGAAATCATGACAGTCCATCATATTTTGTCATTTGATCAAATTCTTTGTTCTCATGTCTGTTAAAGCATTTAAGTATGTCGAGATAGGGTAATTACTTTTTTTGCTAAATGTTTAGGAAAGTGTTTGAACTACAAACATGGAACACGATGTTAATCTATACTAATCTAATCATTATTTGAATAGGCCATTTAAATCCATCCACCCTGTGGGCTTGTGAGCAGCATAAAGTAAATTACAAGAAAATGCATTTTCACACCCTTTGCTTTAGGCTAGTTCTTTGCCCTGGTGTCACATGAACATTTTGCAAAAGATAAATTTCATGGATAAATACAGATAAAGTATTTTCTGTACTTGGCAATAAAACTGACAGAGCAATTCTTCATTGTTAAAATACAAAGTTGTTGTAATTACCTGACTTTGATATTGTATACTGCTGATAGTTAAATTGACCACATCTAGGTATTATTTATGGCCTAAGTTAATTAGTTGGCTTGAAGGGCTCAGCAGTTTTGAAGATGCCAGTCAGCTAGTTGGTTTCTTTCCTGCCTGTACTTGCTTACTAAGATGGCTTATCTCCTATTTTTTTTTTTATTTTTCTTGATAGGGATATCTCATTTTCAGATGTCACTATAGCTTTCAAAATTAAGTGAATGAGTGTAATTTTATTTATAGCTGTTGTCAGGAAATGCAGAGGAAAATGTAGATGTGCCTTTAGAGCACTCCAAAAAATCTCAGGTCTTGGGAAAGTACTCTTTGAGATAGAAATGGGAGACTATTGTAACTTAAAATGCTGCAGTTTGTTTTTCTTAGTTGACACACTCAAGAGCACATAAGTTAGGGTTGTTTGGCATATGTGTAAATAAATCAGTTTTTGTATTAGTTTAGCTTAAAAGTAGATAAGTGGGATACTTATCTTTGTATTGTAAAAACATTTCAAGACCAGAACAGCCATGTTTTCTTCAAATCCGTTTTTGTTGTGGATGCTACTAAGGCTTTGACCAAGAAAATTGTTATACCAAAACCAAAAAGCATTATTGGACCGTTCTGTGTGTGCATTGTGGTAATAGGTAATTGCTATTTTTTTTTTTTTTTTAGGAACCTTGCCTAGTACTGGCTGGAAACCTGTCAGTGCTCTTCCTTTGTTCATTGGATGGTCTCAGGCTTTTCTTGGATATGATTTAAGTCTTAGTTTGGAGGCAGAATTAATAGCTGCTGTATGGATGTTCTGTGGTGCCTTCCACAATACTTTTTTTGGTTTGGTTTATGAAGGAGTGATATTACCCCTGTTTCACAGTGCTTGAGCTGCAGGCTCAAGTGTCCATGGTTTGACACAGTTCCTGTGGGCCTCAGTTAGAGCTGTGAGTGTAAAACCTGATGCAGAGCAGACAAGCCAGGCTGTGGTCCTGGGGTAGATTAAACCCAGTGCGGCAGTGCAGCGGCACAGGCATCGCTTACATATTTGTTGCCCATTCCTCTTCTGACATGGATGCTTGGCAGACGCCAAGGTGAGATGGTGCAAGAAGGTGGGCTGGTAGAAGTAACCCTACTAACCTGCTTTCTTTCCTACCAAATCGGCTTGCTGTGGGGATCAGGAGGGAGCTGGGACTGGCACAAAGTGGGAGGATAGATTATTGTACAGTGACTATGCAGATCATCTTTAGGTGATCCTAGACTTAAAAAAAAGGCAGGTGGAAAAAAAAGCACCCTGTGTCAGCTTGATGATGTGTAGGAAGAGATCTGCCTCTCTCCAACTCAGCCTCTGGACCTGAACTGTCATTTTATCTGCCAGTGGTGGTAGGCTCATGTTTCTTCGTTGTGCTGAGCTGGGAAGAGATGGATGTGTTCTCAACTGCTGTGTTTTCTAAGTGTTGATAGCAGAGGGATAACATTACTTGGCTTCTACACCAAGCTCTTGACAACTGTTTGTTTCTCCTCTCCCATTCTGCCTTTCTTGCTGGCTTCATTTTCCCACTTGGGTTTTGAGTTCTGATCTTCCCTTCTTCATGTTTTCCCTGGTGACTTGCCTCTCTGTTTCCTCTCTCCTGTCATTCCTAGCCTAGCATCAGCTGATTTCTGAGGACTTGGAGGTCAGTGCTGTCTCTGGTAGAAGAGACAAGTGTTTTTCAATCTGTTACAGCTGCTCTTGTGCTGGTCAGGCCCTGAAACAAAGAGAACTACCCCAGGAAAAAGCTGGATTGATTTAGTCTTCAGCCAGTTCAGGTTGTTACAGCAAGGGGAGTGATTGGCTCAAAAACTGGTGGGAAAATGAGAGTGCAACTTTGTAGCTGACAGTATAGTTAAAACAACTGGGTTTTCCAAGTGTTTGGTCCGCAGGTCTCTGTAACACTACACTTCCTTTCACTTGCTTTTAGCATTGTCTCATGAATCCCAGCTAAAGTTAATTATGGAGGCTTCATTTTATAGTCAACAATAGAAGCCTCTCCATAGGATGACCTATGGTGGATGGGATGGATGTCTCTCTAGGGATACAAAAGGAGACAGCATGGACCCAGACATCTGAAAAACTGTTTCCTAAATTTAGGTGAAGCTTAGTATTGGGAGTGTAATTCTTCCTGCCCCCCCACCCCCGAGTTCTATGTCAAGACCTCCAGGAAACGTTCTGCTCTGTGCTTTGCAAGTGGACTTCTCTGTGAATTTCTGACGTGCTCAGCCAGTCCTAAGCATGTGTATAGACTAGTTTAAAGAAGAAATAAAACAAAGCTGAATAGTTTTAAGATGGTCAAAATTGTTTGGGTTTCTTTTTTCTTGGGAACAATTTGTGGTACAATTTGGAAAGAAATTTTGATGGAGAGAGTATAAAGCCTTTAAAATTTTTACAAAGGGAGTTAAATTGTTTTGAGGTTTTCTTGGTGTCATTTCTGGTAATGACAAGATAGGGAAGTTCTGATTATGATAAAGTGAAGCATGAGACGTGCACTGCATGAAAGGTACTAGTCCAAATGTTTGAAGTTTAGAAAAGCTTAACAGAAAATAAAGAAAAGATCTGATAATGGAAAGTGTTAACACTGACAGAGCTACTTGGTTCTGTCTGCTGATCTGCAGTAAAGCTTGTCAGACATCTGCTAGTGTCTCTTAAGAGACTTGAAGTGTTGGGGTGATGTTGTACTGCAGTGCTCAGCTGGTCAAGTAGGGTCTTAATGGTTTTACTTCGCTACTGAAAGTCCTGAAAGTGGAATTCTACCTAATTGCTGCCTGTAATTTCTCTCAAGTTTGAGTCTGTTCTTGGTAGTAGTTAGGGCAGATCTCATTAAGGAGTGTCCTTACTACCTACTGAATACTAATGGTTTCACTAGATATGCTACCCAAGGGAAATAATTATATCTTCATGGCAGTGTCTGCCCTCAGGTGACTGTGGTGATGCTTGAAGTGAGATACACTGAGGTTTGTTTGAAATAATCATGATTTTAATGTTAAGGCAACTTTTTCATCTTTGTGCACTTTTTTTGCTTCTGTAGAATAAGGAGGCTTTGTAGTCCAAAAGAGGAAGCCTTGGGTGCCCTTCCTACAAGTTAATGAAGGACATGAAATCCCATCATGAAACTCTCTACTCCTTTGTTTTCCTGCCTCTTAAAAAAGTCTCTCTGAGGGAATTTATGCAAGCAGGTGCAACCTGTGCACAGGCAGTGAGCTGTGGCTTGTTTGACCATCGGAGAACAGAGGGCACAGCTGCTCACCTGCTCTCTTGGCTTGAAAGAGATTTGGACAGAATGCATTGGCCATTAGTTGGGATGGCAGGTGGCACTGGGAAGGAGACTGTTTTATGTGGGAAGTCACATGGTTTTTAGGATTGTGGAAGTGAAATTGTTCGGAAAGCACTAGGATCATGGAATTTTAGGTGGAGAGTTGCCATGAAGCAGAACTTGAATTACTTTGGTATGATCCAGACATTGAATTATGGCTTAACTCCATTTTAAAAGATGTCATGAAGTTAGAGATTATGGTCTGAATGTCTGTCTGGAAGGAACTGCTTCCATAGCTAGTAGAAGGTTTTATGGAAACTACTGCTGCAGGCTTTAAGCACAATCTTCATGGCTGGATTTATTATCTCTGTACCCTAAAACTAATTATGTAGCGGGGCACAAATATGAGGATTATGTACTGTACATGTACAGTATACATGTATTGCTTTATCAGGTGTGTTGTTTAGGGTTACATACCAATCTGTGCAAGAAGCGTTGCAGAGGCTTGAGTAAAACAAATTTTGCTTGACAGACTGATGGCACAAAACAAGCATTTTCAGTCTGTAAGCATTTTCAGTTTGTCCTTAAAAACGAAGGAGAAGTGCTTTTTAGGAGTTACTTTGTGTCAAAGTTGTTTAAAAACTGTATGTTTTCAGAGCTACTGTAGTTACTCCTTAGGTTAAAAAGTCTGTTCACTTGGAATTGTTCTCCGAGAGTTGTGATTTGTTGGAAAACTTCAATATTGTCCTAACTTCTGCTTTTTTAGCTTTGCATTGTTTCTTGCAATGTGTTTGAAAAGGTTTCTCACCTGTAGAACAACGTAATTTTTTTTTTTAACCATAGTCACCTTCTCAATGACGTCTTCCATCAAGATAACATGCTAGCAGGACCAACATTTTGAGAGAACTCTCCTGGACATTTTTAAGCAATTGCACTTTGTTGGAACCATGTCTTTGTGTTTCTAAATGTTTCTAGAGCATCCTATTGGAAATATTTGCTTAACTTTTTAACCTGCTTTTAGAGTGGTGCATTTTATTGCCTTATCCATATGGGATGTGATGCCTGCGTTTGCTGTGTGCAGAGCCACCTTGGTGATGTTTTTGTGTGTACTGAACTCCTCTGAGGCCAGATCTTGGTGATCACTGCCCTAGTCACTGCTTTTAATACACGACCTCTTACTTTTCTATTTTGCTGCACTGACATTTTCTATGTTAATGAATCAGTATGTTTTGCAGACTGCATGTCTTGTAGAAGTTAGGATTCCAGTGCAGCATGACTCTGGAAATAACAGGATATCTGCTCTGATCTCAGAGGTAAAGGGTTGAGGTCTTGCGACTGATGTTACTCACATCAGTGACCTCAGAGGAATTTTACATGGGGTTTTTGGGGAATGTTGTAATGTAAATCATAATCTGAAAAGGGCTTATGTATGCTCTTACTTTGGCTGGTTCTGAGACTTGTGCTAAATGCCCGTGTTACAGCCATTTATGCCTTTATAGGGATGTCCATGATGAATTGTCTTTCTGAGGATGCTGTAACTCCATGGGATTTGATTGGTATCCTTTCATCTTAAAGTGTTATGTAAATGATAGTTTCAGTTTTGAATGCTTCCCTGCAGGGGTTTCAGTTATACTTGAAGCCTCATCCTTAACTCAGCAAACTTGACTTTGTGGGAGGCTCAAAATTTTCTAATACACAGAATATCCATTAGTATCAACTGCTTCAGCTCCATAGTATCAACTGTGAAGATGGGTCAGTATAATAATCCATAACTTGTTCTTCTAGACTGAGGCTGACTTTTTCGTGATATTTAAATAGCAAAGATTAAGTGGGAAGAAAACTCCCACGTGTTAATATACCATATGAAATTTTAAAAACAAAATGTTACTTCACTTCTGTGCCATAACTTTAACATATTGGTATAATGGTATTTGGAGCTGTTTCTTCTTGCTAATCTCCTTGCTGTCATAATTGCTAGCTAATTTTGAAGTAGTGCAAAGTTTTATGTCGGTGTTTTGGTGGTGCATTTAGTGAAATTAATATTACTGTGTCGGCATCTTTTATGGTGAATAAGATTTGTTGCACATCTTTTGCTGTAGCTGTGGGTTGCCCTTGTCAGGAAATCTCTATAGTCCACAGTCTTAGACACAGTCCTACCACTTCCCTAGACACATCCCTTGATTCTTTGATTGCCCTGTGACCAAATCCCACGCTGGAGATGTCTGATGGGTACACCTGTAGGAGGCGTTGAGTCAGCATTGCACATCGAGTAACAAGGTGCAGTTAAACTGAACTAGGTAAAATGTTCTCTCCATCTTCTCACAGGTAACTTCTGTCATTGTAATATTTTTGTGTCTTCCAATGTGACTATTCAATTGCTTAGCTCAGCTTTTAAATCCTGTAATAGTTTGAAGCAAAGTTTGATGCATGGTTTTGAGAATTTTGGTAATAAATCCTAATTATTGTTACTGAAGCAGTGTTTTACAGGATGGTTTTTTTGGTAGTAGCTAAGTTAGCATAATAAATATTTTTTTTCCTAACTTGGTTTTGGAGATGAAAAATGTAGAAATAGTTTTACTGTCTTCAGTGATGTAAGGATAGCTATGGAAGTTCAGATCAAAGGTTTGCTTACCTTGTTATCTTGTGAGATGTGTGTCTGGAAGAAAAGGTAAAAAACCCAAACCAGTGAAAATACAGCGTGATACCTTTTGTTAAATTTTCTCAGCTTCTGACAGTCCACAGCTGAGGAACTTCGTGAGGAGTCATGGATGTACAGCTGTATATTTAACAGCTCAGTGGACCTCCTTCTGTGGCTTTTTTTTTAATAACTTTCTAAAGATACTTTGAGCTCTCTTTACCTTCACATCCTAGGGCAATAAGTTCCATGTGTAAATTATGCATTTTATAAAAACTTGCTTTTGTTTGTTCAGCTGCTGCAGCTGGTGGTAGTGGGTGACTTTGTTTTTACGTTATGGATTTTCTCCATGCTATAAGTGACTTCGTACGGCACTAGTGTACTGTGTTATATCCCATCTCCTTCCATGATGAACAATTTTAGTTTATTTGCTCTTTCCTCATATGAAAATCATTGCATTCATTTAGTTGGTTTAAACAGCTTACATTTTTGTACCCTTTCTTGTTTTATAGTATTATGGTGGACCACAGCTGCTCCAAAATACACAGCTACAAAAATACTATGGACATAATAAAAAACATGTGGGTTTTGCCTCTGTCTCATCTAATTTTCCAACATTATTTTTCTTGGACTTCATGACTTGGCTGATGCTTGATCTGAAGTTGTTAGCTGCCTGTTGTCTTTTACTTGTCAGTGTCAATAGCTAATTTAGAACTCATTTTTGTGCAAGTATAATCATGAAGTTTTGGGGTTTTTTTTTATTATTTTGTCTTAGGGTGGGTTTTGCATTTGTTGGCACTGGATTTCACCTGCCACTTTAATGTTTGGTCATCCACATACAAGGGTATAGTAGCTGTTTTCTGTGACTTCAAGTTTTGACTACTTTGAATATTTTTGTATCCTCAAAAAAATTCTCTCTTCATGCCCCTTGTGAAATTGCATATACATTGTGTTGAGTAGTGTGGATCCTAAGTTGGATATGTGTAACTTTTGATACTCCCTTCGTAGTGAAAACCAGCTTAAATTACCTTTGTTTAAACAAAACCATCCCTTGTTGTGTTGTGTTTTCAAAGGATATTCAGTTATGATATATTAACTGGACTACCCTAATTGCTTCAAGGAGCATAGAATCATTTTGGAAAAGTCACTTCCTTCTACCAAAGCAATATTAATTCTTTTGTATTTCCCTATTTATGCAGACCCTACCAGTTCTGTTCTTTGCTCCAGCTTTTATCAATTTACTAGGCTTTGACATTGGCTTTACTAATCCATAGATCTCTGGATCGCTCCCCTTCTTTCCTTCCTTCATCTTTAAAGGTTTAGTTCATGTTTTGCTACCTTCCATTCCTCTGCTACCGAGGCTGTGCCAGGTACTATGTTGCATGCTGTAGTTAAAATTTCAGTTTAGTATCTGAGTTTTTGCTGACAGGTGTCATGGAGTCCTGGCAAATCACAAAGATGCTGTGCTTGGTCACTCTGACTATTCTGCGAATTGTAGCATCGAGATTAATTATATTTATAGCAATGCATAGGAGAAATGCTGTATTTAAAGGAAAAGTAATAGTCTGCCATTTCAAGACTTAACCGAAGTTGTTACAAGAAAAGCAAGGCATGGAGTCCACGTTACCTGCAGGTAAATGTATTGATTCTTCTGTTGACACAAGAGATGAATATATGAGGTCGACAGGGTCTTGATGACGAGCAGCATGGAGAAAGTGGGAAGGTTGTTTTCTGTTTCTCCTTGTGCAGGAGTTAAGGGTTACTCAGAATAAAACAAGCAATTGGCGAGGTTATAACAAATGAAAGGAAGTGATTCTTCACCCTGTAACTGAGCCGTGCAAATAATTTCTGTGGGTTATTCTAAAAGTTGAAATTGCATAATTTACAGAATTGACTAGAGAAGTCTGAAAAATCCATTTAAGACCTTTAGATGCAGACAGTTCCTGAGACAAATTGTTGGAAGAACATCTTGGTTAAGTGTTACTATGTAATATTTGCCTTTTATATCCTTCCTTATTGGCAACTCTGAGATGCAGGTTTTGAGGCTGGATGGGCTGTCATTGATTTCTCTTAAGTGCTAGTCCTGATGCCACAGATGGCATCCCTAGATGCTGCTTGGAGGAGTGTATGGCCCTCTGCTAGAAATTCTTGTTGAGGAGCAGCAGTTACATTAGCAAAAGACCTCACACTGAAACAATCTTTGCCAGTCACTGAACTGTTATAACTTGTAAAAGGATGAGGTAGCGTACCTGTGTCTTCAGAAGGTCCCAAGCTGTGCTGCCTGTGGACACACACATTCCTGACCATACAGGGCATCAGTTGCCACAGGCATGGACTCCTCAGCACTGGCTGGCTGCCCTCAGGTGATAGGAATAGGCTCTGTCTGTATGGTTACCATTGATCGGATGGTGGCCAAGGCTTGCTCTGTTTGTGTCTGCTGTGGAAACCCAGGACCTGCCTTCTGGATCAGGATGCCAGATTGGGGCCCAGGCAGCACTGGTGAGGCAGTGTGTATTGCCAGTGAGAGACTGGGTTTGGGACTCTGTTCTGTGGAGGTTGGAGCATGAGTGGTTGTGTTTTGAGAGAGCGTTGAAGTTAGGACATTACAATGGGGAAGGTGATGGCATGAGGCTGGAAGAACCTTGGACAATGGAGATGAGACCGTTTAGGAGGAATTAAGATAAACTGTTGGGCCTGACTGCTCATGGTATCACCTCTAGCTGCCCTTGTCAGCTTGGCTGCCCAAGCCTATCATATCAGCTGATAAATCAGAACTATAAAAGTCTTGCAATAGCTAGTTTCTTGAAGGATTTATCTTTATTTCTTTCAGATTGAATCCTCAGGCATTATGATGAATAAGCAGAATTGGTGTGGATTGAATTTTTGTTGTTGATTGTAATATGCTAGAGGCCATCTCTTACTAGTATTTGGAATGTGGAAATTTTTGTAGATATTCCCATACACCTTAAGTTTGTATTTCTTACAGAAATTTATTACTGCACGTAAGCATGATGCTAGATGACTGACTAGGGGTGGATTGTAGCTAAGTTGGGGAAGGGGGGGAGTATTATTGTTTTTTTCCCCCTGTTGGAAAATATTTAACTACTGTGAAATGCCAGTGCAATTCCCAGTACTTCAAGTGACTTTTTTTTTTTTCTTTGACAGATAAGATGTTTCTTTCCCATGCATTGGCTCAGGTGCTGGTCTTGTTTGATACTGAATTGGTTTAGCTCATGAAATTTGCAGCAAACTTTCTACTTCTTGCTGGATTAGTCTTCTGCAAGTTCATCTTCTAGAACTGGGTTGCTGGGGCGGCAGTTTAATGACTCTCTGAGTGAAAAGAGTGTAAGGGAGTGTGGGAGATTTCCATCTTGAAAGCTTTCACTTACATGTGGGCTTGCAAATCCTGAGCAGGAATGTTTTACCTAGACCTGTTGTCCCATGTCTTGCTCCGAAATGGCCTGCCTCACCCTTCATAGAGATGACTTGTCTGCTGGCCTGGCAGCTGCTAGATGCCCTCAACTTACAGGCTGTTGTATTAAATTTGCTTCAGTTTTCTGTCCTCCTCGACCAAAGATGCTGGGTCCTCTGGCTGTCCCACGGCTGCCCAGGCAGATTCACCAGCTCTGCCGCAGGAGGAGTGATTGGTCACCACAGCAGGCCGTGGTGAGGCTTGTCCTTGTTCCTGGATAAAGTCTTGTGCCTGCTTTGTCAAAATGAGTGTTATAAATGGTGGGGGATGCTGGATCGTATTATTGTGGGTACCTGGGAGAGAGATCCAGACTCTTTTTTAACAGTATTTGCACTGACTGAAATCAAAATCGTAAGCTCTGGATTAAAAAGGGTTTGCTTGGAAGGAGCTGTAGCTCAGGGATGTGCATGCAGTTTTGTGCTTTTCAATGGATTTTTGAAAGGGAAGTACTGAAATGAATTTACTGTAATTGAAACCTGAAATGTTGGTTTTGGACACTTGTTCATTTCTGCTAACTACTTGGGAATTATTTTTTTTTTCCAGTTGGTGATTCTAAAGTAAGTGAAAGTTTCAACAGGCTGCATGAAAATTCAGTAAACCTTTATTTTTAATTTTTGGCACTTGCCACAGCATATTAAGGAAGCAATTGAGATTTCTGATTAAATCCCTTCTTACCAGAAGAGTGTAGCATTTCTTTTTTTTTTCCTTTTTTCTTTCATTCTTGCATTTCTATGTTATCTTTTTCCCCTCTCCCACTTTTTTCCATGTCTAACCACGCTTAGTCAGATTCTGACTTGCCAGAATATCAGTTCCCCTTCAGTCTTTCTCCTCCGACTGCTAATACATATTAAATGCTCCAGTCATTTTCCTTCTTCTGTTAATATGTCTATTTAAAAAAGTGTGCGTGCACAGAGCAAAACAAGACTCCCAAGCTGATGAGCAGTGGGGGAAATAGTGCGTTCAAGGTCAGTGGGACTGTGCTTCTGGCTCATGCTCTGGCTGTAGTTTGTTCTCCATTGATGCTGAATCTGTGCATCATCTGATCACTTGGCTGCACACATTTGTTCCAGATGAAATGTGAGCATGTGATAGCATTTAAGTTGTGGCTAGAGCACGTGGTAGTGCAGTAAAACAGCCAGCAAGCTATTTTAAGAGGGCAGATGATAACCTCATGTAGTACAAAATCCTTTGCAGTAAGATGCCTCCTTTTGCCCACTCCCAGCTCTTGGTCTCTGACATGCTCTGGGCTTGCCAGTGTCCATGAACGCTCCTGTTCTGAAACAAGTCTGTCTCAGCAATCTTACCACGTGTCTGTGGTAATTGGGTTTGATGGTAATGACTTTGGTAATTAGCTGCTCTTTTCCCTGTTTTGCAAATGGAGATTTGGATTGCAGGTAACACTACCTATTTTGGACCGAAAGAAACAGATTTTCCTAGTTTGGGGGTTTTTTAATTTCAAAATGTTCATTATATGAATTAAGCTTTTTGCTTTATTATATGGGCCTCTTCCCCTTTCTCCATACAGCATGGCTTTTGAAACTAAGCTGATACTTCAGAAATTAGTTGAGAAATGTTGGCAGAACATGCATCTAGACAGAAGGCATCTGAAATCAGTTATGGCAAGCCATCCATCCTGTGTTTTTAGGTAAGAATATGGAGAGGCTCACAGTTTAGCTAATGTGTCCTTTTTTTGTTTTAGAAAATAAATCTAAAATTCAAGTATTCCAAAAGGAGACATCTCTCTTCCTAATGTTTGAAACCTAGCTGAAAGTTTCCTGAATGTATCAGTTTTCTCTTCATTAGGGACTGGTTAATCTGAGCCTTAAAATATTTAATGTGCCACTACTGACTTTAGCCGTTGAGAAAGAGCAGTTTGTAAAACCTTGCAGAGAGGTGATTTAGTTTGGAATGTTTATGTTCAGTAAGTGCTTTCAGACTCTGACCAGGCCAACTGGGCAGCCTGTTTTGGTAGTCTTAACTGCTGTCCTCTCATTTTGATTTCTGCTGTCAAGTTTTCATTTTCGGTCCTTGAATACTTTTAGTTAGCATGAAATGTTGGTCTAGTGTTTGTGCGGAACCATGTTTTCTGATTGTCCTTTCATAAAGGCTTTTCCATAACTTGTTTCTTTTTAACTTATTGGGGGAAAAAAAATTCAAGAATAAATTGTTGATGTAGCCATAATGTATGTTTCTATTTCAAGATGGGAAACAGTTTGCAGATTCTGTTACAGTAACTCCTGCTGTGATTTAAAAAAAATAAAAAAAAAGTGCAGCCCCTGGAGTGACCAGTCACTCCCATGACTCGCAGTCGGTCTAACAGGGGTTGCAGTCTTGAGAAGGTGAGCCAATGATAGTGTTACAGACATCACGTGAGTTCGGAAGACCAAAAATCTGCCCTATCTTTTTTTTTTTTTTTTTTTTTTTTTTTTTGGTAATTACAAGTTATTGACAAACTGATTCAAATAATTGTCAACATCTGTCTCACGGACAGACTTAAAAACTGATTTCACAGGCTTTCTCCTGCTACACTGACCTTTAATGAACTATTCATAAGAGAAGACACTAGCTTCACAAAATAAGTGTCTACTCTCAGAATCAGCATCACAATCCCAGAGGATATGTTAACTTTGTTCTTGTGGGGGGATGAAGGGTGACAGGAGGTCAGTGAGACTTAGAAGCTGCTTTCCTTTTCTGCAGCCTGTTTTATTTGGGAAAATCCTTCACCTTGCTCTCATTGTTTTCCCCTAGAAAATGACTATTTAACTGTGTTCTTGTTTCTAAGATGCACTGGCAGTCTCTGTCTTCTGCAAAAAATTAATTTTTGCCATTTTTATCACTGAGTGCTTCCTCTGTTTTATAGCAAAGCTGACTGTATTTGTTTCCAAGTGTATATTTTGCGGATTTTTTTCTTGGTGCAGTGTGTCTTCTTACTTACAGTATTCCCTTTACATTTTGGCCTGGATTTCCACAGCTGTGTTTCCTGATTTATTTTAGGAGAGTAGATTACATAGTTCTTGTCTGTGTGTATCAGGAAGAGAAGTGGGTTTTACTGGGCTGAATCTTTCTAGGGGTATGTTTCTGGCCAAGTTTGCCTGTTGACAGTGCCTCTCTTCATTGGCACTTGAAGGTGCTTATGCAGTTGCTGTGTTTCAGCCGAGAGAGAAGGTGTAACCTGTTGCGTTGGCAAGCACTGAGACATTTCAACTTCAGCATCCCGATAAAATTTTATCTTTGGTAATCTAATTCCAACAACTTTTATTTTTACCTGTAGTTCCAGGAGTGTGAGATTCCTTAAGCCTTGGTACTCAGTTGTGTATTAATCCTATATGCCACTGAATGTTTCTCTCTCTCAGTGGCTGCTGAGATTATCACTTCGTGGTGTCATCAATTTGAAAATGATATAGGATGAAGGTGGGGTAGATGTAGCTTTTGTTTTGCTGTGCGGGTAGAAATTTGGAACAGGCTTATGTTTTCTTACTTAAGCAAGTGTAGGCAGTGCTAACCTTTCTATTTCTGTTTTTTAAATTACATCTTTGTTTGCTGCTACTAGGAGTTTATGCTCAGAAATACCAGATTCTATGACTTTATTATGAAGATTTCATTTGAGGATTCTAACTTGCTGTGTAACATTCTAAAAACAGATTTGGAAAGCTTAAGAAATTGTGCAGTTCATCTTCGAAAAGAAATGTAGTATTTCTTTTGTGTTTCTTTTTTTTAATACTATTTTTGCTGGGGTTGATGACAAATAAGTTGTAAATGTTTTGGCAATGTTCAGATGTTTACTTTGAAGCAGTGACTTAGGTAAAATGTTGTTTAGTATTTGAAATTAATACTCTGTAGGGTCCTTAGTGCTTTGATGTGACTGATTTGGACAAAAATTCTTGGAGTTGGAAATCTTTAGGACTCTAAACCAAGTTTTTTAACCTTTGTCCTCTTTGGATTTGTGTTGTAAATATATATCTGGATGCACATACACACAGATGTGCAACAGCCACTGCAAATGTCCATATACGTTTTTTATGACTGGTTGTGCTTGCTTTTGTGGATAACACGTTACATCTTAAAAGTATTACTAGTTGCAGGAGTTAAATAAAGCTTTCTAGGTTGTGTTCTGGTTTTAGTACAGTTAGGTTTCTACTTTTGAGGAACAGGCTTATGTAAGCAGCAAAATTTATTCCAGACCTCCTCTTAAGTTTTATTCATTCTTTACCACTGACTTTTCTCTTGTGAACTGTTACAGAATTGCGCAGAAATCTTACACTGCGGGTCTGTTCTCCCAGTTATTTTTCAAATTTTTCCTTTTGTCTTACTCTTAATTTTTGAAACAGAACCTAAATTTTTTCTCTTAGCTCTCCCTGGTGCTGTACATTACTACATTTGGGCAACAACATGCTTCATAGAGATTTCCAGAACATTTGTAATCATCTCTTCTCCCCCTCTCCTTCTTTTCCTCTCTCAGTTGTCATAGTTCCCTGCTTTTCTTATCTCTCCTTTTTCTGCCGCAGCTTTCAGATGATAATGCAGAGCTGGAGGAACAGCTGCTGCCTAATAGCTGAAGGAGACTCAGCACCACTTAGAGCTGACCTAATGTGAGAATAAATGAAGAAATCCATGATTTGCACGTAGGCTTGCCTACAGCATCTTTTTTCCTGCTTGGACGTATTAGGTGTCGTCACAGGAGGGTGAACCTCTGTGGCTTCCCCTTGCCAGCTGCCGCATGGGTTGTGCCACGCTGGGGGTGGTGGCATAACAAAGCAAGATGTTGAGATTCTTAGTATTTTTCAAGAAGATCATCTGTTTCTAACCACGAATTGCTTTTTTTCCCTACCACCTCTTTATTTGCGCTCCCGTGGCCAAAAATACTGCAGTGTGTGCACCAGGAACAGGTGGAGTGACACGTTGTCCGTGTCATGCTGTGCTTTGCCAAGCCATCCTGCTCATTTCCTTTCATTTCCTCCGGGTGAGTGAGCCAATGTTCTCCTAATCTTATGCGCTTGGAGCCCAAGGCCTCGAAACTGAGCTGGAAAGTGTCCTGCTGGTTTAGTACACCCAGCCTGGGGGTTACAGCTTATTTTGGGGCTGGCTGGTGAGTTTAACAGCAGCACTAGCCCTATCTGTGCTGCACAGATGCCTGAGCTGCTCTGAAGTCAACTCCTCAGCTGCTGCAGTTTGTGATGCAGTACTGTAAAGAGAGCTGTCATCTATTTTTGTCAGATGCTTAAAGTGTTAGTACCCACTGAGAATACTGTACTGGGTATATTCAAGGCAGTAGTCAAGGAAGGAAATACTTATTAGGAAAAACTTTTCTATTTTGCTCCTAATCAGTATGTTAACTTTTCTTACTATGACAGTTAGATACAGCCTCACTGATACTCTCATAATTTAAGGATACAAGCAGGTTAAGATTGGTAGACATATTGAAGAAGTGTGTGTCTGGAAGCTTGACTGAACTACCCCTGATTTTTTTTTTTTTATTTCTTTTTTTCCTGTCTCCAGTTGTAGACCTTGCCTTATCAGGTGAAGTACCTTATTTTAAAAATACTTCCTTCATAACCGGCTTCTGGCTTTAAGGTCTAGAAGGGGGAAACAAAATAGTATAAAGGTTACCCGAGGCCTTAAAACTGAGTGATTTGAAGAAAAGAATCCTGCTGCAGGCTTACTGTATGCTGTAGTCTGCTCTCAGCAGGTATATTTTCAACTTTTTTTCATTTCCTTTTTCTTTCATGAATTTCTCAGTTAATATTTCTACCTTTCAGTAGATATTGGTTGTTGCAGGGATATGAGGGATGAGCATTGTTATTTTAGTTTTATTTCCTTATTCGTATTAGATCATAAACACTGTTTGAACAGAAGTCTCTATCTACTGAGGGTTAGTGATTTAGATGACTTTAAAGTTACCTGAATGTATTATCCTGGCCATTTTGAATGTGAAGGAGTTTAAGCAGATCCGTGCATTAGTCTTGTTTAAAATGGGAGGGTGGATTTGGTATTTGAACAGCCAGTCTGTGAATTAAATGAATCTTAAAGGTATTTTGTTTGGTGTTTAACAGTTGTCAATGATGGAAAAATGAATATGGCTGTCATGAAGTGAATTTAAACACTGGCTTATTAATAGGCATTAATATAATTGCAATTGTGGAATGACGATCCAATGTATACCTTGCTATAGGGGTTTTACTGTTGTTGATACTTGACCATGTTATGTAACATTTCATGAATGATCTGGAAAAGGTCATAAAATTGCTATCCATTGAGTTTGTAGGCAGTTGAAATCCTAGGGGCAAAAATGCATGCATAATTATAGAAAGCCAGGCCTGTGTATTTGGAATTAGTATGGGGTGTGGAAAAGAAAGGCAGAATCTGTGGGTCAGGGCAGGCAATTGGCAGGTTTTGGCAGTCAGTGTGCTGTGACCAAAAGGGGGCAGAATACTCTTGAGTGTATGCATAGTGTTATAGGTCACCTAAGACCTCTTGCTATTAGACTGTTTGATCTGGTCTGATAGAATACAGTTATCTGTCTGGGACATTGTTGTGGTTTGACCCCATCTGGCAGCTCAGCCCCATGCAGCCGCTCGCTCACTCTTCCCTGGTGGGATGGGGGAGAGAATCAGAAGGGTAAAAGTGAGAAAGCTTGTGGGTTGAGATAAAGGCAGTTTAATGGGTACAGCAAAACCTGTGCACACCAGCAAAGCAGAACAAGGAATTAATCCATCACTTCCATGAGCAGGCAGAGGTCCAGCCATCTTCAGGAAGGCTGGGCTGCATCACTCCTGGTGGTGACTTGGAAAGACAAACACCATCACTCTGAACACCATCACCCCCTTTCTCCTTCTTTCGTCTTAATGCTTATAGAAGGCATATCTGTGTGTGGTCCTTTCTGTGGTATTTAAAAGCGAAGTTAGTTAAATAGTTTGGTCAAAAGACTTGGCTTGGCTGGGTCCTCATCTGATGTGATTTCTGACAGTTTTGTTCTTGTATTCTTCCTAATGTTTTATCTGACTGTCTTGGTCAAAGATAAAGATTGCATCAATAAGAGGGTGAACTTCATCACAGGTAGAGTCTCTGCAGAGTTATAAATGTTGTTTGCCTGGAAAGTAAGGGCATGTGGGAAATATTTCTTCCAATAAAGCCTTGTTCAGTGTCTATATACGCCTGTTGCATATTGTTTAAAAGACAAATCTCAATATTTCTAAGGTAATATCTTTCTAAGTGTTTGCATTTTTAGATTTAAAGAGCTGTAAGCATGTGCAAGTTTGAATTCATGTGCGTGTGACATGATTAGAAAAGTGGGTTATGTTAGTATTATAGAAGATGATTTAGCATGCAGACCTTATTATTTGGTAATATATTGCAATATAAAATAATAACTTTGCTTGATATTTGAATCTCAAAATTCAGCTTTGATTTTTGCAATTGCAGAATTGGGAGTGCTGTGTGGAGGGATGTGTCATCCAGTCTCTCTGAATAGGGAAGCTATTCTTTTTCACATCAAGATAAAATTTGACAGTCATTTCTACAGCTGACTTGTCCATAAATACCAGAATAAAGATCACAGGCCGCATACAAGTCAGACTTCTCTTGAAAACCTGGAGTAAACTGTTTTCTGTGGCAATCTCATGGAAGCTCCTTGATGCTCTTACTTGTATCAGAGTTTTCAAATATATTGTGAAATGAGCAAACCTCCTTTATTTTGTTTGTTTGGTTTGTGGTTTTTTTTTTTAAATTATTTTTTGTTGTTGTTTTGTTGGGTTTTTTGGATGTAGGGTTTTTACAATCAAGAAGTTGAATTCATAATAAATGAGCCTCAAAATGTTAGAGCACCTAAGTTTTTTTCCTCACTTTTTATCTCTCTAGGTTAGTTTATTCTTAAACATTAGGAGAAAATCTCTCTGGAGGGTGTCATGGCCCCCTCCCCCTTTATCATTTGCTGCTACTGAACATACTGACCATGAGCTGCTGAGTGTGGCTTCCTGTCAGAATTGCTTCATGTAAAATCACAAGGAAGCAAATGCTTCTCGTATCCTCCCATTGTGTTGTTTCCTGTGAAGTAGCAGACTGGATGCATGTCCTGGATACAGGCTTTTTTATGGCACTATACATGTTGGGATGGTCCAATCAAATTGCTTTTGCTATCCCCTATAGTCTCAGTATAGCAGGAAATGAGGCTTCCTCGCATCCTGTTGTTCTCAAGTTAGCCTGATATTGGAGAGCTCTTGGCTCTATCAGAATCCAGAATGAAGGTGAGCTTAAAATGGATTTAGGGTTGGGTTGTTTTTAAGTTTTTGTAAGTTTAAGCTGTATTTTGTAACCTTTTCCTTAAACATTCCTTAATCATTCTTTCTCTCCCTTGTAGTCCCTTTCTGATTCCATTCTGGTGTCTGCATGAGCACCTGTCTCGTGTATTTCCTTGTTTAGTATCAGGGCCAGTCTTTCATGATTCTGTTCACACTTCAAGTTTCCTTATGTAAAAACTACCACTATAAGGAATGAAAATTTCACACTCCTAAGACTTTTTTGTTCCATAACAGCTTAATTTGTTCCCCTAATTTGCACAGTGGTTAGGCTAATCTCCAATCTGGTTTTGCATTTATAGATTATGCTGTTAATAAAACCTGTCATGTGTTTATTGGTTTTGTCAAGTCAGATTATTTTTTATTTCCTTAATGCCTTTTTTGTGTATTGAGTCTTTTAATACTTCCTTGTGTTTCAGAAAAAAACTTACCAAATTCATACCTAGGCAATTCCCCGGTCCCTCTCTTACTCCTTATAGCTTCAACTAACTAAGAGTAGTCACTTAAATTATCTGTAGCCCAGTGAAACCTGTTGAAATAATTACTTGACTTATTTTATGTGAGCGATAACTGCTTGGAGTAAACTAGTGTGCACCTCTGCTTAATTCTGTGTCTGTTCTGTGGCATTGTTCTTCTGAGCTCTGCACACACTACTTGAGCTTAAGAGATGTCGGTACCTGTACAGCCCAGGTAGAACTGCTGCACCTCGGACCAGAGATGATCCTCAGTCTGAGCGGGGAAAAAATGTGCACGATAACCTATTCGAGTACCTCAAATACTGTGGATGCACTAGGAGGAGTTTTTGCTTACTAAGTAATACTGTCATTAAATGTTTCCTAAATCTGTTCTACCTTTCTTGGGATATTACATAACCAGTCACAACTGGTCTGGCAGCCCCTTCTGTGATTATTTAGGTAGATTGTGTTAAAATTTTCCCTTCTCTTGGATTCAACTAGCCTCCCTTTGTTTCTTTTTTGCTTTTCCCTTGGGAATAGGGGTTTTTCTTCTCCTGCTTTCTGGGATATGGACTTCCTGATAGTGCCTGGGGAATGGGTTTGTTATCAGGAAAATGAACGTGTTTTTGTTGACTTTTTAGATAAAAAGCTCTATGCTGCAGAAAACTAAATCTCTTTCTGTTTCTTAAATCAATTGGAAGAACTGTAGTAGCTGCCTTTTATTGTCAGCTTTCTAGTCTTGCACAAAGAAGTACTGTGACTCCTTCCAACCCTTGCAGAATCTATTGTAAGAGCTATTTTCATGAGACTTTGGATGAGTGTTTCCATTACCTCAGGCAAATATTATGGGTCTCTTTTTTTCTTTTTTTTTTTTTTAATCTTCTCTTTTCCTCCCAAAATCCAGATGTTTAGTGTCATCACCCAGTGCTTGAAAGTTACTAGAGCGTTTTCTACGAGATAGTTTGAGGTTTGGATCTCTTTCCCACAGTTAAAAAATTTAAAATAAAGCTCACCTTTCATCCCTCTGCTTCCCAAACCTCATTCTCCATCTAACCTATCCAGAAACTTCATTTGTCTTAAAATTCATTAATGTTCAGGAATGCCATTTTTATCTTTCTTGTAAAGAGATAGCATGTACGTTGTAGTACTTCTTAAAGTATTTGTAGTAATTTTAAAATTACTTTGTGAATAATCAGGTACAACGTCTGTGCACTGCTTCAGAAGAAGAAGAGTATGCCAAGAGTAGTGGTACCCAATAACTTTTTTGGCCAAAATGTCTGAGGAAAGCTTCTATCTTCTGATAATTGTCTTGTTCAACTTTCTTGTAGCTTAAATGAATGTTGATATTTTTACTTCATATGTTCTTAACTTTTTTTTAAGTTCAGCTGTTGCTATATTATCCTTCTATTTAAAAATAACTTGGTTTGGTTTTTCTTTTAGGTTTGGTTTTTTTTGTTTGGTTGGTTTTTTGGGTTTTGTTTGTTTTGTTTTTCTTTATGGGAAAAAATCCCTCCACAGTTTTGCTGGTCCATAACAGTCACTAAAAGACTGATACCTTGATCGTGAAATAGCTTCTGCATTCATAGTTTGCATGATAGTATAGAAATGCTTAGTTTAAAGGCTTATTTCTATGACTTATTGCTTTTTTTTTTGTTTGTTTTTAGACTTTTGATGCAAATGACCTGTATCAGGGACAGAATTTCAGCAAAGTTCTCAGCTCTCTTGTGGCTTTAAATAAGGTGACTGCAGGTAAGTAGACTGCTCTGTCTTGTTGTTGACTTACAATTAATGTCAACGTGCATCAGTGTATATTTATACTTGTTTCTGTACCCATGATGAAATGAGCATGTGCAGCATTTTAAAAGAGTTTTTGTTGGAGTTCCTGTTTTTAACACTTTGGCAGTGGTCTCTTTGGGTTCCCCAGTGGTGTCTTCTGCAGACGGAAGCTTTGTGGTAGAGCTGAACTAAGCCTTTAAGCTGGCAAGCAATCTTAGAAAAAGGGCCTGTTTTTTGGTTGTTTTTCTGTTTTTTCATCCCAGTTTGAAATACTAAAGATAACTTTTACTCTGTTGTCATTCTCATATTTGAACAGTTTTGTCAGAATTTTTTACCCTCCTCACTCTCTATTCCCCAGCACTACCCTTTCTTGCCAGTAACAAAAGAATAGCCAATGTCTTTGGTCCCTTAAGCCACGTTTCATTTAAGTAGCAGCTAGAAGTCATGAACCATTGGCCTCAAGTTCTTTGGTGGGAGGGGAGAGAGCTGTAGAAATAACACACCGGTGAGAGGTGTCCATCCATCCTTGTAGGGTGAGGCTGTGCTAAATGATGCCAACTGGACCCAAGGACAATCAAGAAATGTTAACGTTGGTGACCCTTTTGGCTTCTTGCTGCTCCACCGTCAGCAGCAAGTTTCAGTAGTGATCATCAGGTCAGAATCAGGTGAGAGAGATTTAAAAATGAACCATACTTGTCAGTTTTTATGTGAGGAAGAAAAGTGATAGAAAAGTCAGTGGCGGTTCAGTGTTACTTCATTTAATGCTAGTGTGATAAGTATCTTGTCACTTTTATAATATTTCTCTCATCTATTTCAACATAGATTTTGGGTTTTGGTGGCTTTTTCTTTCCCTTGCATTAGAAAGCACCCCTTAAGATTGAGTTTTGCAAGCGGATTCTTAGATTTAATGAATGGGCATGGAGTAATAACCATTGACTTCTTTTAAGCTACTTAGGTCAGTTGGAGATACTGCCTCTCATCTGCGGTGTAAGTGCAAATGCAAACCAGTGTAGTACATCTTTAAAACTGCTGTACACTGTAGCTGTCTTTGCTGTCTTTGAAATGGAGAAAAAGTGCATCTATTTTCTCCAGGCTTCAATAGATTAATGCCCACAGCAAAAAGCTATGGTTGCATCTGGCTTAGAAAGGACTCGGGTGATCCCTTTCATGGGGGGACAGGGGGTGGTATGGAAACCAAAAATCAAAACCACATGCAGACTATGGTGGTGTCTCATTCCTAGGAGTGAGCATAAGTCTTCCTGTTCAGCTGTTCTTCCAAACAATTTTCATTACCTAGGTGATTGTGTAGAATACGTTTTAGACTCTATCTCCCTGCTCTAGTATTGGAAGATGGCTTTCAGATCCCTGTGCGGGTCTGCAAGAATTTCAGGCATACAGAGGTTCTTCTGAGATGGGCCTTCCTGCAATACAAGGAATGTGAGTAATGAGCATGATTACTGGTGGAAGGCTGCTGTGGATGTTCACTCCATCAAATTTTTAGTCTTAGGAGGGGTGGAATCGAGGAACCAATTGCTGTTTGTAGACAAATGAGGGGAGAGGAACTGATATAGGGAAGTTGAGATAATGGTAAGAGGGAGAAAGGGTTTTGCAAACCCTGGAAATCTTTATAGGGATGGAAGAGTACAGCTTTTGAGGAAATTACCAAATCAATATTCGTCACACATGCATTCTGCTGCCATTCCAGATTCTTGGTTGTTTTAGGAGCAGAGTTGATTTCTTTCTCTGACAATAATTCTGTTGAGAAATTCATTGAATGTGTTTGTTAGGATTTTAAGAGAAACTTTAATGGGTACGTGGGATCTGCAAGCCTTTTAAATCTGTCAGAAGTTCAGATTGATTTGAAAGTATTCAGATATTATTGGTAAAAATACTTTCAATTTCCGTGTGGTTTGTCTGTAATAATTTTCTTTGTTTTCACCATATGCAGTTCCTAATTCAAGCCTTAAAAGGTGCTCTTGTGTTGGTGTGTTAGCTCTACTGTTGGGAAATAGAAAATTTCAGGAATCAGGCCACACTTAAACAAATGCAATGTAGTGTGTTTTAGGGCTGCCCAGAATCCAGAACATACTGTCATAAGCCAACCTGATCCTGTTTTTTGAGGTGAACTGTGTTGAGGTATAATGCTGGGTTTGTCTGTTCTTCTACTTGGCTGCAGTTAGGAAACAGCAAACTGGACGTGGAGAGGTATCAGGTTACTTTTAATCCTTAAGTTCTATTAGATAATGGTGGTTATGGCAAGTTTAAAGTTTCTGGGAGCATTAGAATTATCCATATAGTTATGATTTACAAATTAAGCCCATGATCTAGTCCTGTTTCTCTGCTGGTGGTCTGTGAAAATGAAGATGTATGTCCTTTCCGTAATGGACTATAATCATCAGTGTTTATCTTAATACTGTGGCCTTTAAATGCTTTTAGGAAAGCAGGTTCACAAAGTATGATGTCTTTTGTTACTTCAATGTGTAAGGATACTAATCATACAAAATAAGCAACTTGATATGTATAGTTCTAATATTGCACTATTTGACTAGGGAGTGTATATTTATAGGGTTTTTTTTGGGAGATAGTGATTTCTGAATGGTAACAATGACTCATTTAAAAAAATGCACCCGAGAAGGTGTTTTCTGCTCAGTCACTGCAGACTTGGAGCATCCTTTGTCAACACTACTGCGTTTGTTGTCATTCTCAAACCCTTTCCCTCCTCCTGCATCTCAGCTGCTGTTGGATGCTGTGCTGAAGTTTAAAGGCTTTCCAGTTAAGATGAATCAAGTTGTCCCTTCAGGTTTGATGTAGAACAGCAGAAATGCCTTATTCACCAGTCTCCTCATGGATCTGAGCCTTTGTGTTATTTCCCTTGGACAAAAAATAACCTGGATTTGCATAATCGTGGTCTACTTTAGTCTGAAAGTAATTATTAGGAGACTATAGTTGTGTGTCAGAGGTCAAGTGTTGGAAGAAGAATAAACTACTAGGAAAGAGAGTAACAGAGGCATAAAAACCAGGAGAGCATTTGGGAGGCTTGTGTAGTCTAGTGAAAACATCCAGGTTCGGGACTGAAAATACTGCATTGCTTTCAGGGCTTCTTGAAGCTCAGATGCTCGCTGAGTAATTTACTTGTACGTGGGAGAATGTGAGGAAAAGGAATGACTTGCCATACTTGTGTGGAGGAGCAATGTTTGTCTGCTGTCCTGTGCAAGTGCCCTGGGAGTTTGGCTGTGAGAACTGGGGACAGTGGTACAGCCAGGAGCAACCCCTGTCCCTCCAAAACATGGGGAGAGGCTCCCAGCAGGGCTGTGGGAGGCCGCAGCCAGCACTGACACTGACCCTGGCCCTTATGAGCTGCTTTTGGTGCAGCCCCTGTCTAACTGTGGCTTGGTAATCCAAATGAGGACCTGTGGGTGGGCAACATTGCCATCCTAGGGAGGTGCCAACCCAGCGTCCAGGGCTGGGGCTGCCCCGATGCCTCCCATTCCTGGCTAGGATGGTGGGATGAGCCCTGCCCTGCTGCTCCCTTGATGCCCCCAGCCCACAAGGGAGCCCAGCAGCTCCTTGATGGCACATAACACTGCCCTTCAGAGGAACATATCATGTGGGTGTGCTTCTCAGAGTAGAGATAAATGAAAGAGGGGAGAGGTTTAAGGAGGGTGTTTGTTTATTTGAGCAAGCAGTTTTTCTCCTTTCTATTCCTATTCCTCCCTCCAAAGAAGAAAAAATAGCTTAGTTGGCAAAAAGAGAGATGAGACAAAGAAATTTAAGGAAAAAAACAGTGGAAGGAATGTTTTAATTGAGATGGAGATGGTGAAGGCACGGGGTGTGGTGCTGCGGGAAGAGCTAAGAACCAGATGTGGCTGGCTTCACTTCAAGCAAGTTTTATGCATTCAAAGTTCTTGGCCACCAGCTAAAATGATGCTGGTTAATTACCTCTAAATAGACTGGTAGTGAGTAGGAATAGAGAAATAGAACCCTAACCCTCCTCTTTCTAAACAGCCCAAGTTGTTTTCCTGTCTGTATGGGGAAGAAATCGACAATGTCTCAGGATTTTAGATTATTTATTGCTATAATTTTTTGAATCCTGAATTACTGAGCAACTGCAGATGTATCAAATCTGGTTTAAGCATGTGAATTTTACAGAGGTAAGCAGAAGTTAAATGCAGATTTTTTCAAATTCTGATGTTTACCTTTTTTTCCACCCTTCTACAGACATAGGACTGGGCAGTGACTCTGTGTGTGCACGTCCCTCATCTCATCGGATAAAATCTTTTGATTCTCTGGGATCCCAGTCTTTACACAGTAGAACTTCAAAACTCTTTCAGGGACAGTATCGGAGTTTGGTAAGTTCTGGTAAAACGAGACATGCTGCAGTGTGATTTTTTTTTTTTTTTTCCTTTTGCCAAGTTTTATAAGTAACCGATAGTGTAGCAGAGTAACTGTTTCCTCTCTTTCACCACTGTATTTCTAGCCTGTGACATCATGTTTTTGCAGCTTTTCTTATGATGTTCCAAACTGCATGCAGCTTTCTGTGAACTTCTAATGATTTTTTTCTTTATTTAGCACTGCATGTTGTCTGCATACACAGACATGCATACATGTCTTAATGGATTTGTGTCTTTCTTTTTCCAAAGGCAAGAATCTCATTTTCTCTCTCTCTGAGTTTAGGAGTGATATTGAAGGATATTCAAACTTCAGCAAAGGTGGTACTTTTAATGTTGGCAGTAGTGGTAGTTATTCCTGTTGTCTGTTATGTTTTGAGGTTAATCCTTCAACTGGCCTTCAGGTAACTGGTGTGGACAGTTGTTTTGTAGTACAGCTGAAATCAGGGTTGAGTACCTCATAGAAACTAAATTGTGATAAAAGGTGCTTTTAGTGACTGAAGGTTTGCAAGGATTCAGATCCCTACTGAAACCTGCTTTTTCTGTGCTTGAAAGAGGTTGTCTTGAATGGTGTGATGATTACTATGTGAAACTTGAAACGCCATGCTCTACTTAAGCTTTCTTAGGTGCAGTTTGTTTTCTCTGTGCAAGTTTTTGCCTTAGGCCACCAGTTCCAGCTCCTGTTCTGCTGTTCACAACCCACTCAGTTTTGCTGGTGCAGCTGTTTGTGGGACTAGCTGTTAGCTGGATCACTGAAGTGATCAGAGTTTTAAGTATTTCTATCACTTTGTTGATCTGAGTTGCTCTGCACAAAGTTAGAAAGAGCTGAGAAGTGTAAGAAGGAGGGAAAGAGAGCTAGTAGCCAAACCCAGGAGATTCTTAGTTTGGTTTTGTTGCTGTAGATGATCAGTTTGGAACTGTTCTCACCGAATTTGTACTCAGTTTCCTGTACTGGAAAGCCATTCTGACAGAGCAGAGGGACTGTAGTTGATCTCACTGTGCAGTGTTGCTGCTTGTTTTGTGGCTTTTTACTGTTTACTAAGCCAAAACATTTTCTCTTGTTGAGCAGTCAAAGTGGATGAAAGCACATGATGTACCAGCAGAGGACTAAGGCAGAGGTACCTGTTCGAAAATGTGCCAATTTTATTGTCAAACACTGTGACTTACAGTATCTTGGGGCTTTCTGCATGTTTTTGAAGTGGTTTGCCCTCATTTTCCTATAGTTTCTCAGCTTCTGAGTCTAATGGTTAAATTGAGTTGTGATACAGTAACAAGATTGCTGTGGGTATGAATTAAGCTGCTGTGTTACAAGATTCAAGTGACAACATGCAGTACATCTTTTGATCATCTCAACTACATAGACAGCACGTAGGTGAAAATCTTCTACCTGGATAGATGACTAGGATTGCTTACACAGTCATCTTCTCGCTAAGTTTCTTTTTTAGTTACACAGGTAATCCTTAGTTATAAACAGACATGATTTGTAGTCCTGTTCTCTTAATTCCAGTGCAATGTATTTAAAGCTGTCCAACTATTTAGCTTTTCTAGTATTAAGGTTTTCCCTGACTCTCACAAAATGCTTGAATGGTGCTGATATTTGAAATTGACATCCATGAACAAAATGGTAAATTTGAATGTCATTAATTTGAAAGACTTCTTAGAAGTATCTATTAACATTTAGTTGTTATGACAGAGCAATAATCTGTCTTCACATCTGTGATAGGGGATGAGCATGCATAAATATCATTATATGGACAGCTGCAAGTCTGACATGCTGCAGACTTCCAGCTTTACTAACCATGAGAGAAATGATTTGTGAGTACTTATTTGAGGTAAGTTGCATAATTGTTTGTAGGTTTTGTGAAAGAACACTGTCCTTCTCCATTGTCAGACCATGGAGACTTTTACATTCAGCTGTGGAACCTTCCAACCCGATCTGTTACAGGAGAAAAAAAAGAAGGTTTTAAGATGAAAACTATTTATATCCAAACCTAAATTAAACCCAACTCATTTTCTCCTTCCAGCCCAGTCTTTTGGAAAAAGACTCTTCCATGTAAAGCTCTTGGTTCTTTGTAGATGCCAAAGGCAACTTATGCTATTTATAGAAAATATGTGTTTTCTTTATTGTTCTCGTTTTATTTTCTTTATTACTCTCATTTTAGCTCTGTTAACCCCTTCTGATTTGAAAGGACTCTAATAAGACAATATACTCCCTGGACTGATGAGAATTCATAGATTAAAAATTAAAGACATACTAGAAATGCCAAATCAGTCCTTATAAAAGCTTTTCAGTAAAAATGTGTGGTGAATATTGTGTGTGGAGGAGAGGCTATTTCCATTTTCTATTTTCTTCATGGAATACTGTTTAAATCTCTAATGTGATCATTTTGTCCTTTGTTTTCTCACTTACTAGGACATGACAGATAACGGCAACCATCAGTTGGTGGTGAGAGCAAAATTTAATTTTCAACAGACAAATGAAGATGAACTTTCTTTTTCAAAAGGAGATATTATTCATGTTACAAGAGTGGAAGAAGGAGGCTGGTGGGAAGGAACTTTAAATGGAAAAACAGGGTGGTTTCCAAGTAACTATGTACGAGAAATAAAATCAAATGGTGAGTTTTGAAGGGGAGAGCATATTTGCAGAAATTCTTGCTTTGGGTAGAGGTTGATAGTTGGTTGATTCATTAAAAATGATAATGTTTTTTGTTTAAGCTTGACAGTATTTACTGAACTTCATTCACAGCGATCATTAATCCTCAGGAGCTCATACTTCAACACCCCAGTTCACTATATAGAGTGCTCTGAGGCTTCTGAGTTATCAGTAAGCATGCAGAAAACTCCCCATTTTGTTTGCCTGTCTATCTCTGTCATAGTTGGGCTGCTCTGAGTTCCTTGGTCTGAATTCCTAGAATATGGGATTTTGACTCAGGTGCTGACATATTTTGAATTGGTGCTTTGTGTTTAAATAGTGAGAGATTTCCTACAGATCTCTTTAAAAACAACACAACAAAAAAACATACCAGAAAGAAACCCCAAACCAACCAAAAAAACTACAGCAAAAAAATTATTCAACACATCCCATTACTTAGAAGCAAATAATTGCAGAAAGGAAACCCAGATCTACCAAAATCCACTTTTGAAAGATAATGTATTTGTGATTTTTCTTCTTCTTTCATGTTCATGTGCCTTCAGCTTTTCTTCATAGAGGCTTCATCCTTCCACTGAAGTTTTGTTTTAACCTTTATACAGTGAAAGTGCCTTCTGTAAATGTCATCTGAATATCAGAACTAATGTTACTGTCTCCTTTATTTCCTTTTTTTTTTTTTTTCCATGTCTTTCCTGTCTCAGCTTACTTTCAGAGATTAGGGATAAACCTGGTATGATAAAACTACCCAGGGACTCTGGGAGGCTTTATTACTCTTTCCAATGTCACAGCTCCAGTGAAAATGCACATCTTTTGAGGCCATGCTAAAGTCATTGGCATGGCTTTTTTCTTTTTTTTTAGCCAGCCATACAGATGCCTGATTGCAAAGTGAGGTTGTAAGGGTGAAACTCCATTTTTAAACTTACTTTTCTCCTCTGGTTGCATCCTCTTATTTTCTTCCTTGATTTACTGTGTACAGTCCGTTGTTGCAAAATGCTGGTCTCAGATCTGCAACTTCATTGTCCTTTTCAACTAGATTCTCTTAGACAATTCTCCTAGTCACAATATAAGACTTAGCTTTAATGTTCTTCAGAGATTAATCAGATGCATCTGATTGACAAACAATTCATGAAGCTTGTTTTTTGTCTGTAGTGTTGTAGCATCAGTCATGATGACCCTCTTGTCCCATCGTTACTCAATTAAATCAGTGTGGCAGAGGTCTTGTTTGGATTTCATCAGTTTTGAGCTCTTCCAACACTTGAAACTGGAACCTGGGTGGGCAGTTAGGCTCCAGAATAGAAATAGCTTCTAACAATGAACATGTAAGAAACAGAAGTTTCCAGTAACTGAAATTAAAGTGGTTCTTGTTTTATTAAGAATACTGCACTTAGGTGAGGTACATCTTGAAGTCAGAAGAGACAACAAGCTGTAGTGCCAAGGTTAGTACCAAGTACAGTTTGATTCTTGCAAGTCCTTGCTACCCTGTCTGATCCCTGGGGCTGAGATGAGTTGCCTCTAGTCTTTAACTTCTAACATTCACTTCTGGCCCTCAGAAAAATTTTCTCCCAAGTTGTTTTCTCTGAAATGTGGCTTAAAATACTGCAGCTAGTTAGAAATGCTGTACAGGTTACACTGCTTTCATTTTTGATGATACATTGTTTGGAATGCTCCCAGGATGTGGTGAGTTTGACTAAATAAATCCCCTCAGTTTGCTGTAACCTGACTTCTGCAAACTAGGTAACAGAAGAAACGAAAGAAGTTCTTTACTCGTGTGTTTTTATTTTGATTCTCACAAACTTCATAGGCATTAGATGTTTAGATAAATGGATTTTTGTTCTACGTTAAAATCCTTTAATCAGAAAACTGTATATTTCTGTAGGGCGTCTTTGAAGTTAGATATTCAAGGAAAGGAAGAAACAGCTGCACAGTAATGGGAACTTTACCCACATTGATTTCTTAAAACTTTTAGAAGAAAAGTAAACTGCATTACATTTATTGCACAAGCAGAGCATGTTACATGGTAAGGTATCTCAGAATAGCTAAAACCTTGCAAAGTTATGCCCACCTTGTACCTTGCTTGTTTAGCTATGCCGGAATGATCAGTATTAGCACAGAATGCTAATACATGCATGAGATGAGCTGTGAATGGTTGTAGGACAGATACTGAGATTATGGAGCAAAGCACAACATTTAGTTTCCTTAGGCTGTGAATAGTCAGTGACTATTTTGGGGAAAATATATTTGGTTGAGATGGAAAACTGGTTTTATTTTGCTTTTGAGTGTGCCTCCCTCACCCACGGGGAAAAGGAGAATTTATCCGAAACTATGATAGCTATGATCAAACATATAAAGAGAAAAAAAAGTTTCTATTCAGGTATGTGCCTTTCAAAACAATGGTCCATTTCTCTCTCCCTCCCCCCTTTGTGCACGTTTTCATTTCCATTTTCAAACCCTGTAACATCTTACCTTTTTTAATGTTCTCTGATCACTAATCAGGAAGTACTTTGAAATGAGGGGACAGCATCCTGCTGTACTGTTACACATGACAGAGGGTAAAAGGTAAATACTATGTAAACTTGTTAGGTACTTGACAGTGTGGCCTTACTGAGGTTTTTTTTCTTAAAGTGGAGCAGGAATGGGTGGAGGTGTAGGTGGAGCCTTGTCTCTTACATTACTGTTTCTGTCTTGCCCAGTAGAGAGATTTGGAGACCTAGTTTTAAGCATTCCCTTGCAGAATGGGATGCGCTTGCTTAGCTACTGTCAGATGTTAATCAGATTTTTAAAAAAATCGCATGGTCACTTGCTGAATTTTATCCAAGCATAATCCCTTTAAATGGTATGAGATTATGCAGAAGGGGATATAGCTTTGTAAAAATTACATTTGATATGTCACAAACTTTATCCTAATTCTTCACAGAAATTAATGTGTCATTACTATCCTAGCCTCTCTTCTGTTACGCTTTCTTGACAGTTATATTAGTATCGGCACTGGTGCAAACTACAATGTCAGTGGTTCTTCTGGTTGGATGTTAAAAAAAATAAAAAAATCAGTGTTGGGAAAAGGTCAGAATATAGTGGAAGTGTAGAACATCAGCTGTTTCCATCCTGTGGTTCATAAGGGAAGGACAGATGCACTTTTAGCTCTGAGGAAAAGAAAAAAATGGAAGGAAAAAACAAATAATCCCCCCAAGGAATATTAGTTTTTTTCTCCTCAGCCATGTACACTTGGAGGGGTATTTTGTTCTCTTGTCAAGTATTATTCTACAGGCATAAATAGAAAGAGGTTGGGACCAGTGAATACTCTTGGGGAAGAAGTAGTGTCCATATTGCAAAGTGGACCACTTTGCAGCAATGCTTGAGCCAGCTTGAGAACTGAGAACAAGTTGAGGTCTGCCCTCCTGGTGTTGGACATGAACCAATTAGTCTAGAAAGACAGGGTTTGCTTGTAGCACTTCACTAATAGAGACCACGTAGCTTTTGTTGTTCCAATTGGCACATCTTTCCTTCCCTAATGTAGGATGAAATAGCCCAAATCGGATCTTTTTATCTGCATTATGCACCATAGCCTAGTGATCGCAGAAACACATGGTGCTGTTCTTGCAGTAGTAGCATGGAAGTGCTTTAGTAAAGTATGTTCTGAAGGCAGTGAATACTTTGAGGAGTAGCATGAAGTAGAGCATTGCATGAAAATGAATATGACATAAGCTGGAGACGTGACAGAAGGGAGAGAATGTGAGAATGTCAAGTAAATTGAAGGCAAGTGAAAGAAATACTTGCATGTAAATAAAAATAGAATGAAACAAAACATTGGGAAGGATCGGGTAAATTGTCTCTTTGCAGTCAATTAGTAGATGTTTGTAAAGGATAAGAACATTTTAGAGAGTACATCGCATCTTATGTACTACTTAGGGAAAGGTTATAAAAGCATTCGAGTTGTTTTTAAAGGTGCTTCAAGTTTTTTTGGTCCTACTGAAGATAATGAATTTGCTGGAAGAATAATGTTAAAAAGCCTGTGCCACCCTTGTTCTCCACTCAAAGATGATCTGTTAAGTGAATTCTATCTGGTTTATCACTAGCCACTAGACACTTCAAAGCATTATCAAGTGTAGCTGAGGGCAGTTGAATGTAATGCTTTGATCACAAAAGAAAGTGATAGTGGTAACTTACCTCCTGGTTTCAGTCATCAACTGGATATGGTCTCTTCCAGTAATTGAGATGCTTGTTTACTTTGTATCTGATCATACGCTGTGCCTGTTCTCATTATACTTCCAGTGTTAATGTAATGGATTCACATTGTGACTAGGAGAAAAGTGAGGAG
Source organism: Neopelma chrysocephalum (assembly GCF_003984885.1). Taxonomy (NCBI): domain Eukaryota; kingdom Metazoa; phylum Chordata; class Aves; order Passeriformes; family Pipridae; genus Neopelma; species Neopelma chrysocephalum. The sequence goes on along the minus strand of NW_020897694.1, from coordinate 41,465,638 downwards.
AAAGGAAAAATCTGTATGGGGAAACCTTGGTGTCTGGCTCAGGTCACTCTCTTCCAGTGCTTTGAGAAACAGAATCTCTGTGTTGGAGTTGGCAAGGTGCCAGGGTTTTGCTAATGTTTCAGAAACCTATGGACTTTATAGACATATGGACCTGTAAGATGTGTATATATTTCCAGTATGCTGAATGGGGGTGACACCTCCTTGAAATGTTTAATGAAATATGCTCTGTTTGCAAAGGTACTCTTAATGTTCTGTTACAAGAATAATAAATAACACTGAATTTAGCATAAACAAAGAAAGTGATTTCTTATGTGCAAGATCAGGATTTTCTTCTGTGTAATTCATTGTGCAATAAACTAATTGCAACAAGCCTGTCTCTTATTCCTCCTTATGAAGCAATGCACTGCTTGAAGGCAGAATACCAGACGTGACAGACAGCTGGATTAATTTGCTGCATCTAATTCTGTGTTTCTACAATAGAAATGGCCTTTACATTTTAAAAACTAAATGTTGATAATGGCTGTTCAGGCAAAATTATTTGAATGTGATTTTTTTTTTTCTGTCCTGTTTTTAAATCTGAATTTGGACATATGTCTCTCTCCTGGATAATTGAATCAGCTGAACACTGGTAATATAAATGACTGTACATGTCAGCAAAAAAATCTCCCACTTTGTTCAGCAGCTTAAAAGGAGAAATGTATTTTTGTACCCTTTAAGATAACAAAGAGCCAAAATTCTATGACCAGCCAACTTTCTCCAGATTAACAATGGCTGGACATCTGTATAATGATAAATTCAGTGACAAGTATTTACCTTTATCCTTAAATAACTCTTGTTTCTTCTTTCCAGACTTCTGTATTATTATAAATTCAGTGACAAGTACTTACTGTTATGCCTAAATAACTCTGGTTTCTCCTTTCATGCTTTTTGGCACATGATTAATAAAACTTTACGTATTTAGTGAACCTGAAAGTCTCTGTAAATTGGAGGATAAGTCAAGAGCTTCCACAAAGCATGAAGGCAAAGAACCAAATTCGTTTAAATGACATAATTGTCATCATTCAGTACAAAGAAATGAATTGTAATTGTCCCATAAGGAGTAGCATGATAGATGAATATATAAATGAGTAGCCATACATACAACGTGATTTTAGGTTCTTCTTTCACACTGAGTGTTTGATGGCAAATCTGCTTGAGTTTATGGTTTTTTTCTAAGGGGATGGGAGGAGTCCTGTCACTTGGAATTACTTGGCTTTGTAGCAGAGCATGTATGTGCTGCAGGGCTGGTGGCTGAGAGCATCAGTGTTCCCAGCTGGATAACTGCTTGGTCTAATAGTTTTTGTGCTCTCTATTGGCTTAGATCTGACTTGGGGTGGGTAGGTGGGGGATATTAACCAAAAGGATTTTATTGTCATCTCTGAATGTGGTAAGGAAAAATTGTTTTTGCCTTTGTGTGGCAGTTTTTAGACAGTGTTTTATTTTTAGATTAGCTTTTTTTAGACTTCCAGTGCAATACAGAGAAAAGCCCCTTAAAGATATTAGCACCTGTGTGCTCATGCAGTGTGAGCTGTGCCTTATGGACCATTAGCTAAAGCCTCAGGTCCTGCTGGCCTACCTGGCACTCCTGGCATTGGAGTTGAAAGGATGGCCTTCATCTTCAGTCAGCTCACCTGAGATGGCATTGGTCCATGGGGTTGCAGCTGTGTGGCCTGAAGAAGCACTAAATTTCTCAGGAGAGGCTGGTGCCATATGGACTATTCTGCTTATGATGGCAGTTCCCTGATCAACTTTACTTTCCATGGGAATTTTCCATAGGGAGCCCTTAGAATGGTTGACTGGGCTTCTGGAAAGGCAGGTCTGTATTTGAGACTTGCATAATTTATTCTCAGCCTGAGGTATTAGGTAAACTAGAGTTAAATTATTAATATATCTTTATCAAAATGTGTTTGAAACAGGAGCTTGCTTTTAAAATAAAGGTAAAACATCCAGTAGGTATGTTTTGATAATGGTTTTTTGGTCTGGTGTGGGGGGTGGGGGAAGGATTGGTTGACAATTTGCCATTTTATAGTTTCGATACAAATTACTCAAATGTATGTTTGAAAATGGCATATTAGACAAGCCTGATAATTAATAAAAACAAACAAAAAAATCCAAAACCCACAAAGCAAACAAACTGAAGCACCGTAATGTCCTGATAAATATGATCTCCCAAGTTGGTTGAGTGCAGAGTCAAATGATCATGCAGCATCATGCTTTTGATTTTTCTCTCACCTCTTCTTTGCTCCTTTGTGATTGACCTAGAGGAGTGGTAGTGGTGGGAGGGGAGGCTTTAGGGGTGTGTTTTCTGTGCCTCTCTATTCTGGGAGTCAGCACTTGGGTAACTCTTAGCACTGTTGTTTTGATCTTGTAGACCAATCTTGTCCTTCTAGGAAGAGTATGCATTAGTGAGGGATGGATTCCCTATGGGATTATAGGAAGGATTTATGTTATGAAGATGTTATGAAGAACTGTGTTCTCAAGTACATAAGCATTTTTATTTTTTACTTCATTAATAGCAAAAGACAATTTGTTTTAAAAGATGATTTTCTTGGATAGACATCAGGTAAGTCACTTCACTAGTGTAGTGTTTTGAATCTCTTGTTTCTATCAGAGTGAATGTAATGTCTCACTTCTGGTATGTTCAGCCTTTGATTGGTCACTTGCTTTCACTGAGTTCATTAAAATGATGTTAAAACTACTTTTGTTTGAAAGTGCCTATAGAGTTTGGAAATGCCTGTTGGTTTTTTATTTATTTATTTATTTAATTGCAATCTGTGACATTTTTAAAAAATAATTTTTGAAAAGCTTAACTGACTTTCTGATTCTAGGAAAAAGAATGGGAGCTTTTCTACTTGCCTTCAATGAGGCTAAAGTTTCATTCATAGTGAACTTATGAAACATTTTGATTCTTTACCAATAATTTGAAGTGCAATTATGTATGTTTCTCACTGAAGCACTATTTTCACTGTATTGTATGGTTAATATTTTAAAGCAGTTTGTTTGACCTCTAGTGTTGAGCTATGAAATTGCACCCTACTGACCCCAAAATATTTTACATTTCAGAAAAACCGGTTTCCCCCAAATCAGGTACATTGAAGAGTCCACCTAAAGGCTTTGATACTTCTGCAATTAACAAAAGCTATTACAATGTGGTGAGTGATCATTTTTCCTCCATGGGAGCTGTTATATACAGTAGAATGTCATTTAACTAAATGCTCTTATCTGCACAGAAAAAAGGCAGTCTTGTCAGAAAGTGCCAAAACTAGATAGGGTTGTTAGTGGATTCTCATGTAAACAAGTTCATCATTAGTTTAGTAGAATATCACACAGGTTCTTAAGCGTGATGCAAAATTATAGTCTAAAGCAAGTGAGTAATAGGCATTTATGTAATATTACACTAATTTTACTTACTTTGCTAGTTGTTAATTTCCCTGTTCTCCCCATCTCCCAAATACGCAATCAGTGTTCCCCAATCTCTGTGAATTACTGAAATTCTACTGTGTTAAAATGCTTAAGAATACTGTTGTCCTTTTTGTTGAATAAGAGATTGTTTCAAAATGTTCAATTTGCTTCCTTTGCATTCATGCTTATAAATCAACTCTATTATTAACTTTAGGAACTTCTCCCTTATACTGGTGGATAGATTTCATAGCAAAGCGGTACAGCCAGAGTCGACCTTTAACACATCCCCAGGAATTCATAACCTGGTACTCAGACCTCTTTAGTAGATGCATGTAAGAAACATACCCAACTCTGACTTTAAGTGTGTTGTAACCATTTTGAGAATCATGTATTTATTAAAAGCAGATACATTGGGAAGCAAAAAAGCATGTTATTGATTTTGTTAAGCACTGCTCCCTGCTGGTGTAAAACCAAACCACAACGTTTCTTTCCCTTTTCTTTGAAGCAGCTGCCATTGTTTTCATTTTATTTGTCAGTTTTTAGCAACGATCATAATGAATTGTTTTATGCTTTCATCTTGTGTGGTTGTGGCATGAGTAACACCAACCACCTGGAAGAACAGAGGTGTTTTATGTATAGTATCCTCACTGAAAACAGTGAGGCAGCCTCCTGCTCCTCCCTCTGGGCTTGCCTCCTGCCTCTGTTGGTAGCTGCAACTCCATGGAAAAGGGAGGGCTGTAATTCTTTGGCTATTGTACCCACACCTGCTAGTCAGAATGGAAAGTACCTGTGCAGGCACACCCTTCCTTCTGCAGGAAGTAAAAACCTTACTGTGGTATATTCAGTGACAAAGTATTGGATTATTTTCCTTTTTATTTTTGTTTTCAATATCTCTCTTTTTAGTCATTTTTTTTCCCAAAGTTGTTGTAGTGTTTAGTAGAAAATGTGTTTGTTGTTTGATGTTGAAACCTATGATTTTCAATGCAAGGAAGATGAAGTGACTGCAGTACAGGAGAAGATTTAGTTCCTTCACTAGGTAGAAGACTGCTCTTACTTATGTTTAATCTGCATTTATATTGAGTTTTTAATATATATTTTGTAAATTAGAGCACTGACCCTAGAGTGCTGTTCTCAAATCTGTCTACTGTGAACCGGGTAATTGCTTGTTTTCACATTTTTTCACACTGTGACAAATACCCTCAGTTTTTTTTTTAACTTGCCATTTTATTGTTTTTGTTTAAAAAATGAGAGGCTGTGCTTATAGCATGCACTTTGTTTCAGAGAAAGCAAGACTTCACTGCTGTGTCTAAAACTTAAATTAGACATATTGACATTTAGATTTTCTTGAAAAATATGAAGTGCTTCTGATGGTGTAGTGGATTGGCCCTGGCTAGATGCCAGGTACCCACTAAAGCCACTCTCTCCATCCTCTCTGCAACTGGACAGAAGAGAGGAAAAAAAAAAAAAAAAAAAAACAAAAAACAAGGGATTCATGAGTCAAGAGCTGGGAGAGATCACCTTCTGATCACCATCATGGGCAAAACAGACTCAAAGTGGGGATATTACTTAAATTTATTACTAACAGGATCAGAGCAAAAAAGAGTGAGAAGTAAAATAATCTCACCCACCCCTCTGTCCTTCTGTGTTCTCCCTCCTCCCCCCCAGCAGTGCAGGGGGATGGGGAATGGGGGTTACGGTCAGTTGTTGTTTCTGCCGCTGCTGAGGGAGAGGAGTCCTTCCCCTGCTCCCGTGGGGTCCCTCCCACAGGAGACAGTCCTTCACGAACCTCTGCAGCGTGAGTCCATCCCACAGGCAGTTCTTCACGAAACTGCTGCCCCGTGGGTCACTTCTCCGTGGGGTGCAGTCCTTCAGGAATGAGCTGTACCAGCTGTACCCCCCTGTGTGGGTCCCACACAGGGCCACAAGTCCTACCAGGAAAACCTTCTCCAGCGTGGACTCGTTTCTCCATGGGTTGCAGGTCCCTGGCAGGACCCTGCTCTATCTCGGGCCTCCCACAGGGTCACAACCTCCTTCGGATATCCACCTGCTCCAGCATGGGCTCCTCTGTGGGCTGCAGGGGCACAGCTGCTCCACCATGGTCTGCACCACAAGCTGCAGGGGCTTCAGCTCCAGCTCCTGGAGAACCTCCTTCCCATCCTTCTGCACTGACCTTGGTGTCTACGTTGTTGTTCCCATGTTCTCACTCTGCTCTTCACTGGCTGGAATTTTTCAACTGTGCAATAACTTTCCATTCTTAAATATATTATCATGGAGGTTTTACTATCATTCCTAATTGGCTCAGCCTTGGCCAGCAGCAGGAAGCCCATCCTGGAGCTGGCTGGCATTGACTCCACCAGACAGGGGAAGCTTCTAGCAGCTGCTAACAGAAGCCACCCCTGTAGTGCCCCCCCCAATACCAAAACCTAGCCACAGAAACCCAATACAGATGCTGATATACCTATAAAATAATAATTTTTCATAATTATTAAATATGTATGATTTTAAATGTAGTGAAGACAAACAGCAAACACATTCTCTGAATTGAAAGTAGTTTAACTTGTGAGTTGAGTTTTTATTCTATCTTCATATGTAAGCTGCAGACATGGGACTTCTCTGTTCTAGAAGTCTTATCAGTGTGTACTGATAACAAACTTAAAGTAAAAGCAGAACAGCTCCAAATGAACCTTTGGTAACTGGTAGCTGAAAGGATGTAGCTCGAGTTAAAGTAAGCGTTAAAGTCTGTGTTAAAGGCTCTCTTGACAACCAAACATTTATTGAGGCTGGTACTCTGGGACTGCTTGCTATTTTTGAGTTGTGGCCATCTCCCACCATATGGGGATGTGCTGAGACTCTGTAAACCCTCTTGATTGATTATTGCTGTTTTTCTTGAGGAAGGTTTTGTGCAAGCAGCACCTGTGGGTACATTTGTTGGACTGAGGACAAAATCAAAGAGCAGATCAGAGGAAGTCCAGAAGGCGGTAGGAGAGGCTTCCTTTCTGGGAGGAGGACTGGGATAGGCTAAGGGAAAGGTGCTTAATGTCAAGAGAGGAACTGCTTTCACCACTTTCCTTTGTTCTTCTCACCCTTGTAAATATGTTCTTTATGGATTCACAGAGCTCTGTCTGAAGTTCGTAATACAAACCACATACTTTCTAGTCTCAGTGTGCTTAATTAGCTGCACCTTGCAGTAAGTGTTGCTGAGAAGACAGACGTTTGTTACACATGTACATTTTGCCTGGCTGAGGAATGCAGGTTAGTAGAGAATGCCGAGGTCTTGTCCTCCATAAAATGGTACAAGTCTACAGCAGTGTGCAATATGAACCAGACTCATGATCAAGCATCAAGCATTTTTCATGTAGAAGTAATTTAGTAACTATTGAGTAAGTGGGCATTTTGTTGCATGGTACTCTCTGAAAACGGAGCAGGTGTTACTCTGAGTTTTATTTTTACTTGAGATCCCTTGAGAATTTATAACTTAGTGTCCAAAATAAAGCTAGGTTATCTCCACTCACAGTTGCCTTGAGATTAAGTAGCTTTTCTAAAAGCAGGTAAAGAAATGGGCAAATTTCTCCATAGTTATGAGTATTTGGACGACTTCATTTTTCATTTAAGTGTTTGAAAAGTAATGGAAAATAACAGAACGGCCCCAAAAGAAGTGTTTAAAGTTGGATCAAGAGTTTGTGTCTTCTGAATTTTATGAGAGTTTTTGAGGACCCTTGAGGTATGGTATACTTGTGCAGTGCTTTACACTGCCCCTCTCAAGGGCCTGTTTTAAGGGATTCATCTCACAAATTCTGATTCAGGAAAATCAGATACTGATCACCATTTTGCCGAAGCATGAGATATTTTGGTTGAGTGCCATACTACTATGAAAAAATGGAAATGTGCTAACGGATCGTGCCCAAGTGTGTCTGTATTCTGCCTTTTTTCCCTCTGATTTGGAAGGTGATCGGCTTCATGTAGGTCATTTTAAATCCATTTTTCGGTGATAGTTATTGCCTTAGGGAGATGACTGAGGTTTTGTGTGACAGAATTGTTAACCATGCTTGAATTTTCCATGCTGTGTGATTGAGAGAGCTGGTGCTGTATGAGCTCAGTTGTCTGTGCCTGCCATTCATCAGTGTTAGGGACTGCAAAAGCTGCCACTTCAATGCTGCTCTTTTGGTACTCGGTCTTATGTGTGCAAATGTGGTGGAGTTGTGGAAACAAAGTCTTCAAGGTCTCATGGGGTCTTGCAGCAGCCAGAATGCACAGAAAGCAGGAAAGGGAAGAAAGGTGATTATTAGATCATGCGGGTGAGATGTGGATATGAGGAATTGTAAGGGTTCTCTGGTGCCAAAATACTGAATTACAATGCTGGCTACTTGTCACTTCAAAGCACAGTCCAAGCATTTAATCCTCATAGCTTCTCAGTGAGGTAGGTAAGTCAAGCTGGAAGAATGTGAGATTTCACAGAAATAATGTTTTAGAACTGTGTAAGCAAAGTTATTCTTTAAAAAATATATTCAAAGTAAAAAATGTATGCAGTGGAAATTGTACTTGTTAAAAAAAACTGAAATAGTTTTAATGTGTCCTGGGAAGTGTTTAAAGCTATGTATATCTGAAGTAGTGTGTAATAGTGTGAACTACTAGAATAACATAAAGTGTAAGTGCATCTGGTACTCTGCATAGGTTTTGTAGCATAGTTTTATTTACAGTTGCATTTATTTTCCTTTTTCCACTAATTGTCAGAATGCTAATTCTAGTTTTTAAGCTTTCTCTTTATTACCTCCCTGCCTCGCTTAAGTCTTTTTCCTCCAATCCCGTGTTCTCTGTATTGCAAAGAAAATCCTCAAATAAAAATCCAAACTAGCACAGGAAAATGAGTGTGTCCAACATAAAACTAGTTTTATTTCAAGCTTTTCAGACAGCTGTTTATAGCAGAGAATGAAAATAGTCTTTGAGAAAATGGACCAGTGGTGCAGCCTTTCAAGATCTCTAGCAAATTTGTTGATTTTTATCTTTGAATGTCTTTTAATACTGTTCAGTGCTTCATTGGGACACTGTGTCCTTGGTTTTCAGTCTCCTTTTCCCTGCTAATGGCTGTGTAAGAACTTTGGGCTGGGAGGTTTTTGTAGAAAAAGCTGTATTGAAAAAGATTGGTCTTGCATTTAGTTTTGAACCTCACAGATGCTAAGTACTTTTATATTACCATTTTAACAATTTGCTTTCTTTGTTTTATATATGTATAAGAGAATATGGGGGTTAGTTAGTACTATGATTGGTGGAAATATTTTATTTCCATGGTCTAAATGGTAAAAAAACCCCTTAGCTTTTTTACAGTTTATGTGTCCGTGTTGTACTGTATGCTGTAATTTCTTAGTAGCTATAACTTTCCCTGTGACATTCTTCTGCCACAGTGTTTAGCAGAGAATGGAGACATTTTAATCTTCAGTTCAGGATTCAGTTTTGCAACAAAAGAATGAACTCAAATGGTCTCTCTCTCCCTCCAAATGAATAGAAGCATTCAAGGAATAAGCAGAATCAATGACACCAATGAAAGGAGCAGTGAATTCTTCATTGACATACTGATCTATTTAAAGTTATTTCATCAGGTTTGCATTTAGGAATGAATGGCTTTTTTTACTTCCTAAGAAAGAGTATTGACTACAACAGTGAATAATGCACTCAATTACAGTCGTTCTTATAAATGCTGAAATGAGATGTTACTGTAGGCTTGACAAATATGGCATGTAGCAAAATGAGAAGGTTTGTGGTGTGGCTTATGACCAGTGAATAGCAATAAGTTTTCAAAGTTCAGTTCTGTTCACTGAACTACATTTAATTCTGTTGATTGTCTTGCTAAACCATTAACTTTTTGGAGAAAAAAATAATTTGGCAACTAGAAGCACAGTAGAACCTGATGTGACTATATTAGAGGATATCGTAAAGCAGATTCCCTGGAAATGACCCAGTAAAATGTTTTCCTGTGCATATTTGGGAGTATTCCAGTTGTTGGTTTATATTCAGCCAAAAACCAAGTGTGTGCTGTATTTTATAAATCCTTGGCTTTGCATCAGAATCTGTTGTAGTTTTCTCATGGTAGTGTATTCCCAGTGGAAGGTTGGGCAGTCCCATTTAAAAATAATGTAATAACGCTAAACATTTTGCTAAATGAAGTTGGAAACTACTTGTTATTTGTAAATCCATTAATATTCAGATGTTCTAGGTAGAACAACGCATCTGAATGAGTAAACACTTTGCTAGCAAGATTAGTTGTAATGTGTTGTAATTGAGACTGAGAAAATAACATTATTTGTTCTTTTCTCTTGCAACTTCTATTGTGCTTTACCAGCCTCTGATGATCTGTGACTGTTCTGAAGAACATAGGAGGAATAATTGACCCTGGGTTTGGAAGAGCACTCTATAACATTCAGATTTTGCACTAAAGTTTTTAAGTAGTGAAATTCCTGCTAGCTTACTACTGGTTTTGTATATGGCTGAAGGATGGCTCATCATGTGTATAGTGGATTTTTTTCCCTGTGAATTTCATAGATGTGTAGTATTCAATGCTTTCTTGCTGATACTTGCATTTTTAATGTAGGAACACTCATTTAAGTTTTTCTTATGCTAGGTAAATTTTAGTATGCTTTAAAACTGGTCTTAAAAAATACCAATTAGCAATTGTCATTTATTGTAGGTGCTACAAAATATATTAGAAACAGAAAATGAATATGCTAAGGAGCTACAAACAATGCTTTCAAACTACCTGCGACCATTACAAGCCAGTGAAAAGTATGTGAGTTTGTTCTGTGTTTTGAATTGTTTGAGATCTCTCATGTATTGGGGAGGGTTAACGTGGTCAAAATTTCAATGTCAATGTGTATTTTCCTCTGTGGACTATGAGATTCTTGAGGCAGGGCTTGCTTTTATTCAGTTTGCTTGCTGACTGAAACAGTCAGGTCCTTGATCTAAGAACCAGTAAGCACTTTCTTTTAACACTGTAGATTGTATTAATGCACAGTTAGTCAATAACTGAAAACCTAAGCATGTTTTATTTACTTTGGCTCCAGGTTAACCTTGGCAAATACTTCATACTTAATGGGAAACCTGGAAGAAATAAGTTCTTTCCAGCAAATGCTTGTACAGTCTTTAGAAGAATGCACCAAGTAAGTACTATGCATATGAGATACAGTAAAATTCTAACATGCAAATATTTTTTTATTACTCGTTGCTAATGTTGTTGGGCATAATTTTTTTTTCTTCTCACTGTAAGAATTGTTGCCACAGCAGTACAGTAATAGATGTTTGGAGAATGTATTGATTGCTTGTACAGATAGATATTGGCCCTAGGATGCAATTGCAGAGGTAGAAATTTTGATTTAGTTTAACGGCAATTTACAAATTTCCATGATGCAATTGCATACCAGTAGGGAAATGGTGGGTTTTGTTTTGGGGGCATGAATTTTAAGTACTTTCTTAAAAGTAAGAGAAAGAATGAACAGACCTTATGTAATGGTGGAACAGTGGAGAAGGAGATAAGCGACTTGGATGAAGCGCGTTCTGAGAATGCTTGTGCTTACTGTTCTTCTGGCCTGAACAATGGTAGTCATGAAAAGGTGCTGGGAGAGGTGGCCAGGATAGGCAGAAAGAACAACCTGAATTAAATAAAACCCCTCAATGCTTGTGCTGCTATAGGAAGCGTGAAGCACAGAAAGAAGGGGATGAAGACACTTCTCCTCCTTCTGTAGTTGAGGCTGAATTGGTAACTTGGTATTTTTCAGCTTGTTACCTCAGCACTTGGGGATGCTAGAAAGAAGGTGACCATATCACATTTGCATTGTCCTAACAACTTTCTAGTGTTAAAACTCCATTGAAAGTAAAATTTCTGTTCCTAACCTCAGTTCTGTCATTTTCCTTGCCTATATTCTGATTTTGTCCTACCACATGGTCACATTCCTACTTCAAATTTTCTTGATTTCTGCCAAATTAGTAATTTGAATTGCTTGAATTTGAGGGCTTAGACAAGTTTCAGTCTGCTGAATGAATGAATGTCTTGGATGCAGGAGAAAATACCTCTTTTGGCAAGTGATCTTTAGTCACCTTCAGTGTGTCTTGTTTTGACCTCTCCTTCCTCACTTCTGAGCTGCTCTATGTGAAGAAGCAGCTTTGTCATGATGAAGTATAAGCTACATCTCCACTAGGCAGTACCATATGCCTGGGACCGTTGCTGACTTCTCTCCTACCACCTTCTTCTGCCCTTCTCTCTTGCCTCTATACAACTTAGATCAGAGAGAAGGGAAGGGAGGATGGTGTAGTTCAGATGACTGTTCAGCAGTGTAATGGAAATATTCTTGAAATGGTCTTTCTTTCATGCTGCATGTGAGAAAGAAGGATGTTCATTCCAGACTTCATCAGTAAAGTGTCTAAATCCCTGAAAGTGACCAACCATTTGTCATCAAACTCAAATGTTTCCTTTCTTTTCTTGTCATTGTGCTTTGTTTTCTCATTCTTTTGTTACAGTGATTTTGTTTCTGTGAATCAGAAGTTAGGGAAATAAAGTACCTTGCATGGAACAAACTGTCATCTTTTGAAACATTTTGTTAAGGTGGTTTTAAAAACAAGAGTAGGAGATCATATGCCTTAAATATTAATGCATGATGTCCTTTATTTGTTCTTTCTGCTAAGTGAAATGTTGCTGTGTAATAAACTAGGTACATACTGGATGCTAGTAGGTGGGCACAGGAAGTGATGCCCTGGAGTTACTGAAGGGTTACTGCAAATATTTTGTGTTACTGTCATTCCATAAATATGCTCGTCATGACAAGTTGTATTTTCAGTTTAATTTTCATCATAGTGTCCTCGTGTTTGGAATCTAGTCCATCATGATTCCCATCCTGTAGAAGAATGCTTGCTCTGCTACCTTTTTTCTCTTTGTCATTTTGCCATTTTTTTTGGCTGGTGAACCTGTTCTGTAAACCCACACTAGCTCCAGGGCTGAAAATAGATTTATAATTTTATTTTTGGCAGAGAAGTCACATCAGTGAGGCACTTCACATTGCAACATCCAGTGTGGTGTTTTTTCTAACTTGACATGTCAGAATGAACAAATGCCAATGTCTTGCCTGTTGTAGAGCTACCAGCCTATGTTGCTCAAAAAAATTTATGTTCTTGGGCATGAGTTGAATTTTAAATTCCACACCCACCTTGAGACAGTTTTTCACTTGAGTTTTCTTCTTAACAAATCCTGGCGTGTACTTCAGCATCAGAAACTTTCCTGTACCATACTTCTTCTTACCTGCACCACTTTGGCTTATTTAATCCTCCTGTTGTTAAACATTGGTTGTGGGGTTTTTTTTGGAATATAACATGCTGTAGTGGATACTTTGTGTGCTTTAGGGGAAACAGTTGTTTGAATTTTGGGTTGGTTTTAGTTGTGTGCCATCCTCCCACTCTGCTCAAAGCCTTGAAGCTTTTCTGGTTCGTTGCTAAAGGTTTGTCCTCCTTGAACTTGTCCAAATTGAGTGGTTATTTCTACCTTTGTAATCTCGGGCCGAAATGATCACACTGGAAGTATTGCTCTATGAGTATTTTTGTAGCTGGAGATGGAACCTGATTTGAACCCCTGCTCCACAAAAAAATTCTTCCATTTACCTGGGAACAGAAGCTGTCAGTCTATGGCTGTACTTCTCAGTAAGGACAGGCACATGACACACAGGCCTGAGTGGTGTGACACCAGCCTGCATGAACTGCTTAGGTATAATCTTCTCTGTAGGAAATTGAAGTCTTTTAGGTAGTATCACAGACTTATCCCCTTACCCTGTAGCAACCATAGCTCGATTGTTGTCCCCTCTTCCTCATGCCCCTTCTCTTGCAGTCACAATAACTGTCATTGTGTTCTGTGTTTAAGTGCAAGCAGATACTTCTATTCCTGAAGTGGAATGGAATTTAAAAAAAAAAAAGGGAGAAACCAGGGTGTGAGAGGGAGACTATTTAAATGTAATCCAAAACTAATTAGTGTTTCAGGTTTAGTTTTGGAGTGCAGACACAAATTAAGTCTGTTAAGGGTTTATCCAAGTATCATCCTTTACTTTTGGTTATCATGGGTATCAATAGAAACAAGATTATCAATATTAAGTAAATTTGAACACTAACAAGTTTAGATATCCTGAAACAAACATGCGTAGTAACTGATGTCTGATATGTAAGGCAAAGAGACAATTAGTGAAAGGTGTGGTTTTGAAGAGAGCATTGAAAATTAGACTGAAGTGTTGTAAATGAGTTGAATACTACCTCGTTTTGTGCACACAGTAGCTCAGAAAGTTGAGAAGTGGCCCCTTATTTCAGTAACCTTGTTAACTGTGAAGCCTCCGGAGATGACATCCAATCTTATGTTTCTTCACAAACTGCACCCCTTGGAGTCAATAATCACAATTACCCTGTAATAATTTTTACAGACCTTCACTTCTCATGGGTTTTCTCTGCTATTAGCTTTTGAGCAGTACAGGCATTTTCTGTACTGACCTCCTGCAAGCATGGCAAACTTACTATTGATGCTCCAGCTCCTTCAAGAGGCTGAGAGAGTGTCAGTAAATTCTGCTGTTTATCTTTGTGAGAGGAGGTGGAGAAGATTAGATATTCTGTATTGTCACCTTTTTTCTGTCAGCTGTCAGTCCAGCTTTAGTTCAGTTCTGATTGCTGGTTTTGATCTGTCTTAAAACTAACCTTGTTGTTCAATCACACTTACTTTTTTATTTCTTTCCTTAAATTACCAGGCAGTGGGAACCCATTTTAAGTCTGGAGAAACAGAAGTGATAGCCATTGGATATAACTCCAACAAGCAGATAATGTCAGGTAGTTTAGATATAGTCATATGATGATTCCTCTAGCATGTCTACAACAGCAGAGCCTTTGTTGTGGTTCTCTTACATCTGTAAATAGAATTAAAAGATGCCTTTGGCTTTTTAGAACTGAAGTTGTTATAATTTATATATATGTATAAATATTTATGTGATTCCTTTTTAATTAAAGTACCAAATATGAGAAGAATATTGGATGACAACTTCAGAATGAATTGTGAAATAACTATGCTTTTTATTGAACACATTAATTACCAAAGGGTTTATATGATGTGGTGATACACATTAAGTTGTTGGTTCTTCAGCAGTTAAAGGAGGTATAGATAACTTATCTACTGAAAATCATAGAACACCTGCAACTAGTGCATGGATTAGAAAAGTTAAAGGGGATAAGTTGCCACCCACTTATAAAGTCTTTTAATTAGCTTAATTCAACAAAGAATGTGCAGTATAAAGTGGCAATGCATGTGCAACACATGAAAGAGAATGTCAGTCTTTGATTCTCCTAAAAGAAAGCAGACAGAGAAGACACAGATGTCTGCTTGGTGCAAACAGCCATAATTCACCCTCCACCCACATCACTACAGTATGAAATGGGAATTAAACCATTTTTAGCAACTGTATATTGGAGCCTCCTGCTATTTAATACTGAGTTATATGCCTTGAGTATGTCTTCAGAGTTTGTGACTTTGGCTGCATCTATTACTCGAAGAATGTATTATTAGCTCATGCTTAGATTTATTTAAAGGGGACCAGCTGCTAGGCAGGAAATGCTGCTAGGCAGGCTGTAAGAACAGCATTCCCTCAGTATGCTGGGGAATGCCCCTCATTTTCCCCTAAAAACCTGCAAAACCAGACTCTCAGTCAATGCTGCTTAGCAGCATTTATTTCAGAATTTAAACTTCTTTTTTTTTTTTTTTTTTCAAGAGAAATAAAGATGCAGACAGTAAAATATGAACCCTAGCCTTTAATATAGGGAGTGCTGATAACATGATCGGAGTGTGTCTGGCATGATGTGTGTGCTGGGGATTCAGCTGTTGTTTTCTAGGTGTGTATAATGAACATCGCCTTCAAATCAGGAAGCCTGTTTCCCCTGCCTCACATTTTGAACATCTCTGCAGTCAATTTTGACTTCATTTGGGGTAGGTCTTCCCACGCTCTGTAGAGGGACTGAACAGCTTAGTAGGAGACAGACTTAGTGTTTTGAAATTTGGAGGAGTATTTCTTGGCATGAACTCTGAATTTTGATTACTATGAGCAAACCTAAGGAGTGGGACAAGATGACTCTGAGCGGGATGGGAATATCCCCTGCCTGGAGGAGTGGTTGTCCTGGAAAGCTGAATGTTTTCTCTTTTGCTGAGGTTCACTGGAGCATCTCTCACTTTTTTCCAGAGGGAATATACTGAATATTGATATCTAGGAACTTTATGTACATGTTCAGGACAACTACAGAAAATCTTGACTTTTAAAATTATTTTTTTTTCAGAAAAACAATATTCTTCAAGAGAGAATTGTTGGAACTGATCTTTGCATGGAGCCCTTTGACTGTACGAACACTTTATCTATTGAGTACTTACTGAGGACTCATTTAGCTTTATAGCAGAGTGAAATACTGAGTTTAAGAGTAGTAAAATAGATAACGAGAACAACAACAACAAAATCCACTGTCTCATCTTGCAAAGAAGCAAAGACTGCATACTTATGTTAGGAAATGCAGTCATTATGCAAGGAGAGCAAGTGTGTGGAGAAATTGAAACATTTTGTCTTGCACATGTTGTACGGTGGGTTTAGCCAAGGTGTCAGGAACAAGTTTGTAGTCAAAGACTGATGAAAGTTTAGTGTCCCATCTTCTGTTTAGCTTCAGTGTGGGTTATACAATTGGCTATTAGCCGTACCGGGGACCCCTGGTGGCCTAGTGGTTAGCATGTGGGACTCTCACCTCTGCGACCCAGGTTCGAATCCCAGTCCCCCGAGCAGATGGAGCCCGTTAGCCCTGTGAGGCCATCCATCTATGAGAAGGTCACTCTAAACAAACCTACGTCCTGAGGACCTCACTGCCATTGTCCAAGCTTGCTTGGCCCCGGCAGATGAACCTTAGGATTAAAGGGTGGGCTCAGTTCAGCGCATGCTGTGTCTCACCTAAAAAATCCATTGCGCAGGCTGGAAAGGTAAAAGACCTTTCCCCCAATCTTCGTTCGCGAAGACTGGCCATTATTATTATTATTATTATTAGCCATACCCTACAACCTACAGCTGAAGAGGCTTAGTCCTTCAAGTGGGAGTTGCTCTGTTGAAGAGTTTCATCCCTTCTGACACCCTTACAATATTGCTCTTTTGTTGTCCAATTTATTTGTTCTCGCATAGGAAGCAGCCCAGTATGGGTATTTCTGTGTGGTTCTGAGAATGGGGGCATAGTAACAGTTAGGATGCATGGCTGGTTAGAGTATATGCTTTTTTCCATTAGTTGGTGTATAACTTGGAAATTATTTGAGATTTTAAAAAAGTATGAGTGTGCTTTTTTGTATCTCACCTATACAGCTTAAGGAGTTAATAGGAATAAGACTGGAAGGGCTGCACTCTTTCTTTCACCCCCACCCTGCTTATATTGATGCAGAAATCAGAAGTCAGACTTGTACTCTCTGCTCATTGTACCAGTTCAAAGCTGGAGTCATGCAGCCAATTTCAGATATTTGTACTCCAGATATTTTCTTGCTGCAATGTGCAATAACAGTTTCTGCTAAAAACGTATAAAAATTACATTGTGTATATTCATACTGTCTTCCTTCATATCCTGTCCTTCTTGACTTATATGAATATGTGTATATTTCTCTGGCAAACCTGATCAAAACTGATTAGGTTTATCAAGAGTGTGTGAAAGTAAGCTTTTCTTCTAAGTATGTTTCTCTTGCCGAGTCATCTTTTTTTGAAGTCACTGAGGCTGCTATTATTTAAGCACCATTTTATGCTAGACAAAATAAGCTTTTCTGAACAGAATTGTGAAATTTTCCTTCACTGTTTAGCAAATGTGGTGTATCTGAACATGAAAGATATAGAAAGTATTTCTGCACTGATGGTGGTAAAGCAGCATTCTTGCCCTGGTTACAACCCAACATAAAACTGCTTTATGGTCCTTAAAAAGGAAGATGAGTGACAATTGTGTAAAAACAGCCTGTTACTGCACTGTAACTGGCTTCTATTTGTGTTATTAGAGCTTAAGAAGGTACTTGGATCTTTTAATGAATATTTAAATCCTATCATCTCTGCTTGTGTAAGGTAAAGGAAGAGAATCCTGTTGCTACTCCATCCAGTTTTTGTCTTAATTGCTGAAATAGTGCTTTTAAGATTTGTCATGGCATATATAAGTGGATCATAAACTGTTCTAACAGATGGGTATATTCACTGAAAATTAACTCCTTAAAGAAGGTCCTAATTTACCATTAATTTTTGAAAATATTTTGCTGAATGACAGTTCTACAGGTATGTATTATATTCTGCCTATACTATGGTGGCATAAGCAGAAGGAGAAGAAAACTGTTGGATGCTGGTCGGTAACCATAGAAATCTATCTGTCATTTTTATAAAAAACCCCCAAACAAAAATAACAACAAAACAAAAATCACAAAACGAAACCAAACAGACAGTGTGTCCTGGTTCTACCCCAGCCAGCTGCCAAGCCTCATGCAGCCGCTCGCTCGCTCCCCCACAGTGGGAACGAGGTGAAAGCTAGAAAACTCGTGGGTTGAGATAAAGACAGTTTAATAGGAAAAGCAAAAGCTTCTCACACAAGCAGAGCAAAACAAGGAATTAATTTGCCACTTCCCATGGACAGGCAAGTGTTCAGCCATCTTTGGGAAAGCAAGGCCCCCTCACATGCAACAGTTACTTGGGAAGACAAACACCATCAATCCAAACATCCCCCCTTCTTTCTTCTTCCCCCAGTGTTATGCAGAGCAAGATGTCCTATGGTATGGAATATCTCTTTGGTCAGTTGGGGTCAGCTGTACTGGCCATCTCTCCTTCCAACTTCCCTTTTCCCCCCCTGCCTTCTCGCTGGCATGGCAGTACAAAAATCAGAAGAGGCCTTGGTTCTGTGTAAGCCCTGCTCAGCAATAGCAGAACTATCTCGATATTAGCAACCCTGTGTTTAACACAAATCCAAAACACAGCCCCATACCAGCCACTGTGAAGAAAATTAACTCTACTGCAGCCAAAACCAGCACACAATATACACTGCTTTTCTAGTCTTTAAATTTATTTCTGTGTCTGGTTGGTATTACAGTGTTTTCATATTCATTACTCTGTTTTTAGGTTGCCTGAAGCTCAGCAGAGGGTTGGAGGATGTTTTCTAAATTTGATGCCTCAAATGAAAAGCTTATACCTTACATACTGTGCCAACCATCCATCAGCAGTAAATGTTCTCACAGAACACAGGTACGTTTACTTTGTGGTCTTTTAAGTCTGATACCAAAAGGTGTGCAACATACTTGCATTGTAAAGCTATGATGTCTCTTTTGACATGTGTTTAGTATGGTGAACCTTGTTTAAGGAAAAAATTTATTTAAAAAAAAAAAAAGACAAAAAGTCCCATGACACAAAGCTGTTTCGTATGATCAGGACCAGCTTGTCACTTTTGACAGTGTTATCAACTATTTGAAAGAATTTTTTTGTTGAAAGAACACATGCTGGACTCTGAATAGGTAAAACAAACGTTACTGGTTGTCATCTTTGTTTTAAAAATGTTGAGATCAAAAGAAGTTTGTAAAATCACGGCATAATTGGCATGACTACTAATAGGCTTTCTAGTCAGTTGTTGCGCTGTAACTTAGCCCTGTAAAATCCTGTGTGTCTGTATGTAATCGTATACCCTTAGCTTTACTTTTGAGTGATACGAGTGTAGCTTTTTAAGTTTACAAAATTACTGTTTTCTGTGTGTAAGATGTAGGATGCCGAGTTAACATGATGTAGGTTGCTCAGCTTTTGAACAGGCCTTGAATTTGCATAGAGGATGGCCTGTATCACTTTGATGGAAAAGTGTTGAGGCCAGAATTCGATTCAAGAAATCTGCTTTCACAAACTTTTGCTATGTATTTGTATTCTCCTGATGACCCACAAGCTGAATCGTCTGTTATTTTGGGGCTTTTTATGTTTGCTTGTGTGGTGCAGGACAGAACCATGACCTCCTCTTAAAGGTTAGCCATAGGACAAATTCTAGCAAGATATATATTCTTTTTTGATTCATCCCCCCCTCCTTGTTTGTCTTCTTGTGATGGACAGAAATCCATCCTCAAGAATTTTGAGTATTCTTAGCACTTTGTAAACGAAGAGGAGCACAACTGATTTTTTACTATAGTGTTAGCTTCTTTCAGGAACTCAAATTTCATTTTAACAGCAACATCATGTGGCATATTTGTGAGCTTTACTCATAATATTATGAAGATAAACCCCCTAGTTTTAGACAAAAAAACGTAAATATCATTTGTTAGTAATACATGCAACTATGTTTCAACCCTGGTTTACAAAATCAAGATGCAAATTCACATTACAGTATAGGCAGAAAGAAGGTAAGTTTTTGTTATTAAAATTCAGTAGGACAAAAAAATGTTTAAAACTCCCTGATGAAATCCTTTAGTGTTTGCTTTCTTTCAAATGGCCCTCTTGTAGTACCATTTTTGATAAATGGTTAAAATACTTGGGTGATCTGTGCCTGTGGGGTTTTTAATACTCTTGGGCTTAGATTTTTTTGTTTGTTTGTGCCTTTATGCTCTTTCCATACAGAGGGCTGGGATTTAAGACCAGACCTCTTATAGATGGAGGATGACATGTGACAGCGAAGTGATCATCTACATTTCTTTAGATTTGGAGATTATTGTAAAGGATTATCCTAACTTTCTCAACTTTGAGAAATGGTGATAGAAATGTGAGGGAGGAAACCTTTTTGTTCTGCAAATGGAGAAGAGAAGCATTTCTTCTCCTTCATGTTTCTTTGTGCATAGATTGTCCTAAGAAAAATTCAGCTTCAGGTCTGTGAAGTCAGCTTGATATCAAATCCTGGCAGAGCCAATATAAGTATCATAGAGGAGTTAAATAATTGGGATGTGGAAGCAAGTTCAAAGCAATTGATGTTTGCATGAGATAGCTTAAGGGAGAGAAGTTGTGATAGACAGTTCTCTGTTTAATGCTATTGTGTTGCCAAAGGTGACTCAACAGAATTAAGTCCTGTTGTTTTTAATTACCCTTATTTTATTATTCTAATACCTTAATTTTTGTTGTCCAACATTGCTGTAGTTAGCAAGTGGCTTGACTAAATATTCAGCTTGAGACAACTGCCATGAAGAAATCAGAAAGTGGCTTTAAGCAGTTCTAAACCTTTTCCTCTTGGAATGCCAGAAAACTTTTAATTACATTGTTTTAAAAGTATGGGGAAAGAGGGGAATAACAGACTGATTGGAAAATAGTCAGAACTGTCTCCTTGTCTATTTAGCTGAGATGTTTTTCATGTGTAAAAGCATCTGTTATAAAACTTAATGTAAAACTTACCATGAGGTTTGAGGATAGTCATGATTGTAATAATGATGTAACAACTACACTGCACTTAATACTGGATAAAAGACCAAGATTTAAGTCTTTTAAGAAAAGATGATGTTTTGTTGGTTTTTTTAGGAGTACAGTTTTAGCAGAGGGTTCAAAACCATATTATGTGTGTTTATACCAGCAAAAAATAGGAGACAAATAGGTGTTTGTGGAATACTTGGATTTGAATATCATGTTTGTAACAGCTGTGCTATGCAGTGGCATTTTAGAGAGAGGAAAAGGAACAACCTGGAGTGGTTTGATTTTGAACATATTTGATTTGTACCAATCTTACTGCCTACAGAAGATTATTTCTTGCCATGAACTCTGTGCACTTCATAAAATGAACAGGTATGTATTAACTGTGCCTCTGAAAGCCTTTTTACAAAAAACCTAACAAATATTTTTAAATCAAATTCTTATATCACAAAATTAGTATTTTCTGCAATTTATTAGGCTCACTTGTTTTTAGTGGGAACCATACCAACAAAAAAGAAATCAAAACCATCTCCTAGCTAGTTGCCCTAGATGAAACTTCAGAAACTTTTCCTCTATTTTGGTTTTGGTTTTCTTTATTCTATAAAATATAATATTGTTGGTTTTTTACTGTCACTGACTAAAAACAGCTTGAAGAAAATTGGCTGTCATTAACTGAAACATTAACTGTGTTTTTTCTTTAACCAGTTGGATCACTGTAACATCAAAATTGTAAGCAGTTGTCTTGTTTGGTGGAATATTACACATATGAGGTTTTTATATGTCATTTGCTGAGGTATTGAGCGTGCTCTTCAAGCAGTGTTGTAATACCTGTTAAAATGCTGTTGACACCTGGTAAAGAGTCTGTGTCTGTGCATACATATATATAAAACAGGATGTTAAGTTACTCAGACTCATTGTGGACTTCTAGACAAAAAATTGAATAGCATTTTTGTGAAGCCAGTTCTAAATAGCAGTACTTCGGGTTGAATTAGAGATTTAAAAGGGGCATTCAGTTGGAATGTGACTGTCTTTTTTTTGCTTTATTTTCCCCTCTTTTTTTTAAATGGCATCCAATATGAATGCCTGTCTGTTTCCTCTTTCTCTTCTTTGCCATTGCAGCAGCAACATGGGGGCTTTTATTCAATTAATACAAAATAAGGGGATGTGTGTGCATATATGTTCACATATGTACACATTTATGTAAATATGTAGTGAGGTGTGAAGGAGATTAATTATATTATTTAAAGAATAAGAGATTTTTGATGTTCAAATCTTCAAAGCCACAAACATATTTCATTTAGTAAGTTAAATTATTAATAAACTATTAAAATAAGTATCATTAGGGATCTGAGTGTATATGACCATGAAGAAATGAGCATAAAACCTAATGGAGCCTTATACAGGAGTTCAGGTTCCAGAGCTGTCTGTTTCTGAGGTTGTATTTTCCTCTGATAATCACAGCAACAACAAAAGCTTTCTATTAAGTTTGGAGACAGATTCTCTTGGTTCCAGTTGTGGCTTTATAAGTTTTATCCATGTGTTAGAGTTGGTACACAACATAATTTCTCAAATTTTATACTGTCTTGAGATTTGGTAGGTGCATTTTGTCTCAGAAATTGTTTTGGATCTATTGCATACTTTTTTTTCCTGAATTTAACTTTTTTCTGTGTAATAAATCAATTATTTTGAAGGATTCAGTAATTTTTTTCAAATCTGTCATCGTATCTTGTAATTGTGTCTTAAGCCACTGGCTAGAGCTGAAGAGGTGGAGTTTGGAGTTTGGGTAGTGGCTCTGGCAGAGCACAGTGTTTTGCATGTACCCTCCACAGTTCCCTTCTTATAGTGGCTATAGTGCCAGTGTACAGGATCCCTAATTTGTTTATTTTATTCTGTAACAGTCATACCTGTGTGACTCCATTGTGTCGGGTTTGTTTCTAGTATCTCAGAGTTTTGCTTGAAGATCCCAGTTCAAGGGTAGGTGCAAGGGTAGGTGATCCAATATATGGTATTATTTTAGGAGAGAATAGCTGGTGAGAGCAGTACTGCCTTGATAGTGTGGTGTTTAGTCAAAGTAGCTCTGGTTCCTCTGTGTACTTCTGATCATAGACATATGTTTGCATTCCAGTAAGAGCAGGAAGAGAATGAGCAACTGAAGGTGTAAAAGAATGAGCTTCCCTCAGATTAAGAAAACTAGTTGGATACAAAGTACAGAAATGGGTAATTACAACCGAGTAAGGAGTGCCAGGAACCTGAAGTATTACCTACCTGGGGAAGATCACAAGCCACAAAGTTCAGTACAAGGAGAAAGTCCAGTAAAGAAAAAGAGGGGGCAGAAGCTAGGACTGGCACTTTGTATGGACTGCATCCAAAAATGACAAGAGGAAAGGTATTTAAATATAGAAATTACTGAAGGGTAGATAGTGTAATTTAAAAAAAAAAAGTTTAACAACCCCCACTGATCAGTGGACATAACACTCTTCTGAAGAAATATGGACAGTGCAGACCCAATGTAACCAGCATTAGGTATGTAATTTCTGGAGGGGTGGAGTGTGATGTTAAGTTTTCTTTACTTTGTTTAAAAAGCACTGTGTTTATTTTAAAACAAACAAAAGAAAAATGTTCCCTGAAGAAAATTAAGTTGATGAAAAAGCATCCAAAAATTACTGACAAACACCTGCCTCTTTTATTTTGCTAAGTGGCAAGTATCGAGCCAGTTCTGAGCACCAAGAAGGCTATTCACAAATCTTTGCTTGTTCAAACATTAATTTTGCTAGATTCTTCTGTTCTCTTAGATAACATGTCCCAAGCATATTCTACACTTGCATCACAGACCTACCGGTCTGGATAAAATTTGTGGAGCTGAAACATCACAATTACTCTGAGTAACTGGAGCATGGAATACAGATCAGCTTGAGTCAGAAAACTCTTTGTGCCTCCCCCACTTTGGAGGATCCCTGAGCCTGCAAGTGTGCAGGCTGATGTCATACGCCAAGCAACAGTCCCTGGGAGAGGAGCTTGACTGGGAAGTTTAGCCCTAGGAAATTAAAAGCTGCAGTAGAGGGGTTGCTGAGCCAAGCTGTGTCACAACGCTCTCAAAATGCGGTGCCTGTGTTCAGTCCTCAGACCCCTCAGCAGTGATAGCTCATGCTCCATCTCTTACAAACAGAGACCTACTTCAGAAGTGTAAGTTCTGGTTTTAAATGATTTTTCTGGATCTGCTTTCCTCAAGTTTAAATAGCCTTTTTTTAATTTGCCTTCTGTTACTTGTAGGCACATCTGAACTTGTTTTCTTCCCTCCCCTAGTCTGATTTGTGGCTTTTGAGGCAGATATACTATGAAAGATTTGAATATATTAATAAGGCTTAAAGACACTTTTCATGGTGACCTTTAAAATATCACAAGTGTGAACTAAGTCTAGTCTGGAATGGGGAGAACTTTCAGCTTGAGATTTCAGAATAAATGAAGCACAGCACTTCAGTATGCTTCTCTGCATTGTATTGTGTAAAATAATGTAAGTAGTGAATTAAGGTCTCATCTGCCTCTTTCTGAAAAGCTACTTAGGCAGTTGTGACTGAGTTGATGATTTCACCATTCAAAAGTTTTTCCTGTTCAGCTAAATGATACCTTTTTTTTTTTTTTTTTAAATGTACTGCGTAGCTGTGGGCTGGAGTTTCATTTGGTGTATGCTGCCTAGGAGACTGTGGTGCTTGCAGTCATCAATTGAAATTGTGACATGAAAGAGCCATTGTCTTTGGCAAAGCAGCTGACACTGACTTTTTTTAAGCTGCAATTAATTAAAAGCCAGTTGTGAACTGTTGTCATGTTTGAACAGGATTTTAAGCCACTCATAGGTTATTGAAAGTAAACCCTTCCATTATATCCTGTATTGTATTTATCTTTTGTGACTAAATGAAAGACGTTCACTTTGAGCTAAAGTAACATCCACATTTTGATGGATATTTTATGTCAACAAAGCTGCAGAGGTGGCAGATTGGTATAGCATGGGTAGAATGATAACGGGGTCTGCATGATGGAACTGTTCAGACAAAATTTTGGGAACTGTTGTATTAGTGGAGTGTGTGCACATGTTCAGGACTGGAGCTTGAGCGAACTGGCGTGTCAAAACTTGTCAGAGGGAAGTGCAGAATTGTATGAAAGAAAATATTGTCCTCTTGGGTATGTTGGGAGGAAAACTACATCATTCAATTTTAATTACACCTATTAACACTTCTCAGTATAAAAGGCTTGCTGATGATGCCATTGCTAAGCCTGTTTTTCAGGACTTTGTGTACATTTCCAAGTGAGCTGAGGTTTCAACTTGCTCCATAGGTTCCTATACTGTGATTAAGTAAAAAGATGATGATAAACAACCAAGTATCGCTTGAGCAGTGAATGGCATAACCAAAAAGTGTGTTTAGTTTAAGGGATTCCAGAGCAGATAGCAAAAACAAGTTAATGCCAGGTTTTTATTTCAGGTTTCCATATAGTCAGTTTTAACTCAGGCTGCAATGAGTTTTTTTGTGTTTTCTCACGTCTGTTTTATAATGCTGAAGTCAAGATGAAATGGAACAACAATAGTGAAAATTAGAGATGTGAGTGTGGGTGAAATGGTAACCAATGTTCCTTCTGCTGTAGAAGCGCTAAATTAAAAAAAAAAAAAGGGAGGAGAAAGTGCAGACATTGTGTTAGTGGGTAGCTTAGCAAATATAATTTATATAATGTGTTTGTATACACCTGACAGCATGGAGATGGCCGAAGTAATTAGGAATGGGGGTTTTCACCTTTTTGCAACCTAAGGGCAAAAATTAGCACCGATCAGAACAATGTTAAATTGAATGGCCTGTGGTATTTGAGATTGGCACATCCTGTAGAACATACTGCTGTGTAGGGGTGAAAAGAGAAGCTGCATAATACTTGTATGAATTATGCTGCCTGAAATGCAGAAGAATAGTAGATAATGTAAAGGGGCAGAGTTGGTAAAATTAAGCAGCAGGGGCTGTGTGTCTGACTGAAGCAATCAAAATGTAGTGAATGAGTATAAATAGCTACTTCCTCTTGGTTCTCATAGCAAATGTCTTTCACTTCAAAAGATGAAATATGATGAAATACCAAGTACTGTATGTAAACTAACTTTATGATACTGACATGGATGGGGGTGCTTACAGGTAGAATTAGTGGATAAAACAAAAAAAAACAGTGGTGTGCACATGATCAGTGTCATACACGTAGTGAATTGAAATTTAAAACCACTGGGTGTCTCCTGACAGAATGACTTGCATAGGTGAACTTTGGTAAAGCTTCCTGTGGAAACTGGGTGTCATGTCTTCATTACTTACTGGAAACAGTTTCTTTCCTTTAATCTGAGTCAGGAGGAGAGGACATGCCACTGCAGCATAGCCATGCAACTTGATGTTTCAGCGAATGTCCTGGAATACTTGATCAAGAAGTACCTGGTAACACTGTAAAACCAAGACATAGTTATCAGTCAAAATCTTTAGTCCTGTTTAGGGTGCCACTGGAATCAGTTGTCAAGTTCTGAAGTTCATGTGATTTTTCTGCTGAGCAAAGCCTGGGACTAAGAAAGCATTAGGCAAAGTAGGTCTTCAGACTCCAGGTATCCCAAGTTGGCCAGCTTTACCTAATTTTAAATTTCAGTTCAGAAAGTACTCAGGCTTATCTGTGTTCTGTTATTGTGACTCTTCCTGCAAGGTATTGGTGGAGGTTGTTCAATGTGTTTTAATTTTGGCTAAAACCTGATTATGTCACAAGCTGATTTTAGGAGGCCTGGAATTGCTGATACATCTTGCTTAAAAGGAATGTAGCAAAGTCTTTAAGTGTGCCTAGCCCTTCTCTTTGTATCTTTAAAATGCGTAGCAGGTGTTGGGAAATCCCCTCACTCTTTTTCTGGACTCAGCATTTGAATGCAGCAGAAATTGCACAAATACATGCACCAAGGAGTGCCTGGGCCTCGTTAGAATGGGGGTGGTGAGCTCTAAAAAGAGGTGACAAAAAGTGATGTTGGACCTGACAATTCAGAAACAGTGCTGGATATACATAAGCAAGGTAGTGTAAGTAAATACTGATTAACTAATCTGAAGACAAGTAAACTTGGAGTAAACTGTATGGAAAAGTACCTTCTCTTCTGTGAACATCTGGAAGATGAACGATCCATGTGAGATAGTGGTTGAGGCACTTATATTGGGGTGGGAATGTCACAGTTCGTAGAACTATAGAATCATTTAGGTTGGAAAAGACCTCTAAGATCAAATCCAACTGCCAAGTCTGCCACTAAACCATGTCCCTAAGCATCATGTTGATGTCTTGTTCTGCTGTCTTCATCTATTTGGACAAATTACATTAATAAGCAGTGTCACTTGTTCTGAAATGAGGGGGAGTATTTGTGTGTGTCTTGGGGGAAGTACAATGGTCTATTTTGTCTTAAATCTACATAATACTTTTAAATAGCATGACTCACGGATAATTGAGTGTGTGTATTATGTCAGTGTGTTGTCTGTTTTTTCCCTATGGAATTCGAGCAGGTCAAGATTTGCTTTCACTTCTGCTTGGAAACACTGTGCCCTAGGTTTAGAGATCCTTGCCCTTTCCTTTTGTTAATGTGTCCATAATGCACAAGTGTATATGTCCTTTATTGCTGTTTGATATTTGACACTGTTTTCTTTTTTACACTTTCTGAAAGTACTAAATATGGTATCTGGCTAAGGCTTCCTTTGAAAAATGAGACAATGCCAATGACTAGGGAGGGGGAAAAAATTAAGTAGTAGTTCCGATTTATGAGAGCGTAATGCTGTTGATCAGTAGAAAGTAAGGACTTTCAGAATATCTTAGAGTGCAATTTACTTGACTGTCACATGAGAATAGCATTTTTTCTTGTGTGTTTTTTTTTTTTGAAAACTAGTTGGTTTACTATATTAAGGGCTTAAAACACGAGCAACCTCATCTGCAGATGTCTAGATTACTTGAATGTAAGATGCTGTCTTTTTAATAAGCAACTTTCTGAATTTCTTTTATTTAGATTTTGTCTTTAGAATCCCGTGTTCTTCTGCAATTTGTATTTTATGAAGCCTGGCAATCAGCCCAGGTGCTGCTATATCTTCCTTTCCCAATAGAGAGGGCTCATTTTGTTCCTGGTAACTTAAACTCTTGAAAAGCTAGTTCTCCTCCACCATAGTCCTCTGAAAGCTCTGATTTATAAGGAAGCAGAAGATGTAGCTATTTTGTTTCCTTGATAGCAAAGTGAGCTGAAATTCTCAGATGCACTGCTTTTTCAACTGAGTTACTGTAAAAAGTTGAGTGGCTGGACCAATTCTTGTAAAAGATTCAAATATGAAAAAACACCTGCTCTCCAAGTACCATGGATTTCTACTTCCCCTTCTCCAGATATTTCTTACAACAGCTTTGCTGTCAAAACAAGTTACGTTGTGTTAAGCAGACCCTTAGTGAAACCCTAACTCAATTTAAGAATAGATTACACAGTAATTACTTCTACCATTTGTATGGATGTTCGTTAGTTTTTTTGCAGTAACACCTTGGATGCGTGAGATGAGGTCATTAAACATGTAAGTGTGGGAGGGAAGAAAGTCCTGAAACATTCTGTGTCTTCTCATTAGTGCCCAACACCTAAAAAATACTAATTTTTGTTTAAATATGAAGCCATTGACTTGTATATTACCTGTGTAAACCACCTCTAAGGTCAGGTGTTATTTTACTAGAATAAAAAGCTAAGCAATAGAATATAGTGCAAATGGTTTTGTTCCTTAATCATTGCTTGGATGGGGTAGTGTTTAGGAATTGCCTTTGAGCAATGGTTGCCTAGAATGGTGGATTGGATCCTGTGTCTGTTTTTCCCTGGATGGACCCCAAATCTACAAATGGCTTTGTTCCTGTAGTTTATTTACTGCATAAACTGATCACAGCATTTAAGTTGTATTGAATTACTTTATTTATTTGACCCCTTGTTTTATTGGCATATTTTGTTGTAGGTGAAAGATTGAAGTCAAGAATCCAATATAATTTTAGTTGTCTTGATAATTTAATCTTAATTTGCTTAAATATCTTGTGTACGCAGTGAGGAGCTAGGAGAATTCATGGAGATGAAAGGTGCCAACAGCCCTGGGATCCTTGTACTGACCACAGGCCTCAGCAAACCTTTTATGCGTCTGGATAAATACCCCACGTTACTCAAAGAACTTGAAAGGCACATGGAGGTATATCTTATCAGCATTTATGTTCCAGCTTAATGATGATTTGACAACAATTATTTTAAAGGTACATGTCAAACATGATGGGACCCAAAACTACATTTGTTTGCTCTTCCGTCAGCCTTCTAAAGTACAGGCTGCAATGGTTTATTTAAGACTCAGTGCAGTGAAACTTCCTGTAAAAACTAAACATTTAAAGTAAAACTGTCCAGAGAAGCTAATCATCACTCTTAGAACAGTCTTATCGGGGTCTTTAGTTGGCTTGGCATCGAATGTGTCTCCTGCATACTACTTGAGGCCACTTTATCTTGTAGAAGGAGTGCTGCTTCTCACCTCAGCATGTCGAACACATCACCAAAATAGTCCCTTTGACTCCTACTCACCACGGTCCAAAAGTGATTCTTACAGTACGGAAAGATATTCGAGGAGCTACTGTTTTCGCCTTTGCATTTTGTAGGTTAGGTGTTTGGAGTGTGAACAAAGGAGAGAAATAGAAGGCATATGGGTGTTGTCACACAACTTGGTTTGTCAGTCAGTGACAATGGAACATGCTAGTTAGTCTGTAAGGAATCATGTTTGTGACAAAGCTAACATGCCAAATAAAACTCTCCTCTTAGGATTTCAAAATCTCTTATCCCCTAGGTCTTGTAAAACTTCTGTGGCTCTATTTAAAGTATAAGTAGGAATGTGACAAATAACTGCAGTTTTACTAGAAGCAACACCCACCAGTCTTTGATATAAGGTGGCCACGAAAAGAGAGCAGATCAGTCTACAAATTCAATTTTGCAGAATTGTTTATTTGTTTGTCGTTCAGCCTCTAACATTTTTTTAATTAATTGTACTAGAACTAAACTTTTTATGTATGTTTTCTCCATTGGTTTTAGGATTATCATCCGGATCGTCCAGATATTCAAAAATCCATGACTGCCTTCAAAAATCTTTCTGTAAGAGTCATAAAAGACTAGATTATCTATTTTAAGTAGAATATTTTCTAATTTTATCTCCCTCTATTGCTTAAAAATGTGATGCTTTTTTGTAACTGTTTGTATAGTAAATTTTTGAAAGCCTGGAAGTTGATGCTGTTTGTAGGCAGAGCTAAGAATAGTAATTTAGGATGGGGAGTTACAGCAAATAGATTGTTGATGTCAGAGTTGCGCAAAGCATTCTGCACCTCTGTCTGCTCTCTCATCGTGCTTCATTTCCTTTTCTACCAGTGCTAACATAAGTAGTGACCTGAAGAAGGGCTTTGTTAAACAAAGGAGTACGTTTTCTGATGTTTTTTAAGTGCATTCCTTCTCAGGTAATGGTGTTGGAGCTGGGGGAGAGAGGATGAAGAGGAAAGTGCTAGTGAAGTTCAGAAGATGCAAAACTTCCAGTAATAATTGGAACATTGTAAGCCTAATTGGAACAGATAAGCTGTCTGTTACTGTCTTTACAAAAGAAACCAAAACCCACACCTCAACTGCAACAAGCATATAATTAATGCAGTCTGAGTTAAAATGAACTTAATGTTTTATGCTTCCTGTTAGGAATGTGTGCTGATGGTAACCTGGCATTTTCTATTTTTTATTTTTTTAATCAGAAATTTAGTGTTATCAGTGTTCAGAAGAGGTTTGTGGATTCCATCCTGTTGGGTGCTATACAAACAAGAGGAAACAATTCTTGTTGAGAAAAATTCAAATTAATAGAAGCAGGTTGGAGACACTTGATAAAAATAGGAACACCAGGTTATATGCACTCGTTTGCACAGGTGGCATGTGTCTTTTTACTGAAGAAAGAGGCTTTCTTGTATAGACGTGTATTTCTGACAGCTGTGTTACTCTCTTCTGCTGAGCATATTTGGACATACGAAAATTTGAAATATAAAGAAAGGAGAAATTTGAGAAACAGAACTATGACTGAATTTGGAACGGTAATTGAAGTCAGTGTATTGAAAAGTAAAATATTTAAGTTAGCAAAACTAGTTTATAAAAAATATTGGTAATAGTCATCTAAATGAAAATGCTTGAAGTAAGGTGCTGTCTTCTGTGTACCAGAAGCACAACAATAAATACAACTGTAGTGGTATTTCTATCCTTAACCCATTCCAAATTGATGGAGTTAATAGAAGTGGTATTTTTCCCTATGTTTGTTAGGCGCAATGTCAAGAAGTACGGAAACGGAAAGAACTTGAACTGCAAATACTGACAGAAGCTATCCGTTGTTGGGAGGGAGAGGATATTAAAACACTTGGCAGTGTGATTTACATGTCCCAGGTCATGATTCAGTGTGCTGGAAGTGAGGTAACATCCTTCTCATCTTCACTGCTGGTCTTTCCATTTTGAATAAAGTTCATTATAATCATTATGCAACAGAAATAAACAGAATGCTTCAGAGATGCTAATCTAAGTTAAAATCTGTCTCTGTTGATTTAAAGCCTTTTTTTCAAAATCTGTAAAAAAAATTTCCTCAAAGACGGATGCTTTCATCTGTAAAATTTATTGAAAAGTGACCGAATACAGCAGTTATAAACATTGTAAGATGATTTTTGCAGGACTGTTTTGAATGTGCATAATTAAACAGGATTTTTCATGTGTAGTTATGTTACAGGATCATTTTGCATAGCAGTTACCGCAGTGTGTTTTAAATAGCAAATGCATTCAAGTTTTATGTTGTAAAGTGTCTGGGGCACACGTTTCTTCCTGTTTTGGGCACATTGCTCGAGTAGTAAATTTTGAAATGGAAGCTTGAGATATTCTGTGATTCAGAAATGGAATAAGATGATACATTAGAAAGTTGAAAGTGTCAAAAGTCTGGGGTGATTTTTTTTTTTTTTTAACCAAAGAAACAAACAAAACACACAAAGAAAAGCTTGTACTTCTATTTTACCCATGTTAAAATAATCTTAAAAGCAAGTGTTAACAGAAAGGAAATGTTATACGAGTTACTGACATGTTTTTACTGCTTGTTGTTCCCCTGAAAAATTAATGAAGCTTTGAACCTGGTGGGGGCTTTTGAATTGCAACCTCATTCAGTCAGCTTCCTGCCTTGGAACAAAGATGTCCATAAATATGAAGACAAAGAAAAATGTTTATGCAACTGAATATTTAAAAGTTAGTCACTTGATATTTTTCTCTCAGATATTTAGTTAGGTGTTAAAGTAAATAAATAAGATTCAGTAGAGCTGATAGTGCATCTTCTGCAGTCATGTCTCTTTTTGAAGTCTTCAAAACAAAACAAATCATCACCCCCCACTCTCATTATGAGATAAAATGTCAAACGGAAGGGAATTCTAGAAGTTTGTACATAGCGCTACATCTTTTTGGCTAGATACAGAACAGCTTCATTTGTGCAACAGCAATGGGATTTGGTTTTCTCTTTTTGAAAATGATACAGACCTTTGTAAATGTTTACTGAAGAACAGGAATGTTAAAACTTTCTAAGGACTTGTATTTTTGCAAAGATGCTGGAAATTAAGACAGTGGCTTTGTCAATGGATGTATTTGTTCTGTCATAATATTTTAATTTAGTGCTTCTCTGTTTTGTTGTCTGTAGCAGTAGATTAAGAGTACACTTACTGTTCCTTCCATAAAAATACCCCAAAACAAGACCACAATGGACAATTCCATACATGAAACCATGAAATTAAAATCAGACCAAAATAATGAGTGCTTTTCTTCTGACTACAGAAATTATTGATTTGCCTTTAGTACTTTGGGGCATAATCCAATATTTAAAAATCTGATCTCTCCAATTTGAGAGACCACAGTCTTGATAATATTGTAACAACATCCATCTAAATTATATTAAGAAATATATCCAATGTGTAATTTTGTTTTTGCTGAAATTGGCCAAACAGTGATTGTCATATTAAACAAGGTCAGTATTTCACCCAGACTGTAAAATTTTTGTTTTAAAATATTAGGTTGTACTCTCCAGGATGCAGTATAGGCATGTGTTAGTAGCACTTTTCAAGTAGAAAATAAATAATTCTGTCTTCTTTCCTTTCTTTTCTTTTATTTTTTTGATTTCCATGGAGAGTTAATTTTGCAGCAAGCAAATATTTGCAGAGTAATCGTGGAGTTGTAATGTTGATAGTTTTTAATAATATAAAATGGAAAAAGGGGGGAGGGGACTTGTGATGTTGTATTTACTTTTTCATTTTCTTCTTTTAACAAGGAAAAGAATGAAAGGTATCTTCTTCTCTTCCCTAACATTTTGCTAATGTTGTCTGCCAGCCCAAGAATGAGTGGGTTTATCTATCAGGTAAAGTAATGCATGTACCTATGTGTATAAATGTGCCGGGGGGTGTGTTTTTTCCAAATCATATTTCATAGAAAACTTGGAAAGATTATTAAACTTCTGCATTTATAAAGGTAAAAGGTAAAATTCCGGCCTATGAGGCCAGGTTGTTTTTGTTGGGTTTTTTTTTTTTTTTTTTTTTGCAGCTGTGACTATCCACAAGGAGGGTTTTTTTACCTTGTTAGTAGTTGCTAATGAGAGGAAGTATTGGTAGCTTTTTAGATCTACACAGAAAAAGTGTGCTGTTGCATAGGTTTGTTAGTGTTCTTTGACTGCTGCTTAAGTCTTAACAAAATTCTTTTTAAGCTTTCCTTGATATGTGTTGGGCTTTTACCATCAGTTTGTTTATATGGAGCTACATCAGTTTTTTATCTTTGAATCAGCAGAACACTTTTAAAATTAATCTTTTAGTTTTTTCTATTTAATGATTGTTGAGACACAGTGTAGAAGTTGTTTTGGGGCTCGCAGACTAGATTCCCTCTGGATGAAGCTGAACTGGAAGGTACACTCCAAAAATGCACTTGATCTACTCTGACTATTGGAGAAGATT
This sequence comes from Neopelma chrysocephalum, assembly GCF_003984885.1. Classification (NCBI taxonomy): domain Eukaryota; kingdom Metazoa; phylum Chordata; class Aves; order Passeriformes; family Pipridae; genus Neopelma; species Neopelma chrysocephalum. The sequence goes on along the minus strand of NW_020897694.1, from coordinate 41,431,760 downwards.
AAGTATATGGGCTGACATTCAGTCCCTAGCCCCAGCCTAGGGCTAGCCCAGCGTAACACCACCAGAAATGCGTACGATGTGGCTTTTGGGACCTTAGCACTGGGTGTTTCCCTCCACAAATCCTCTGCTCACCACTGGTAGAGACAGTCTTGGAGCTCCTCTACCAAGTTTCTTTTCTGAATACTTGTGGCTGTTGCCCCACAGGCCTGTTCCAGAGATGGAACAACTCTGCTTTAGTGCAGGAAGATGAATGGTGTTTGGATTGGCTCCCCTGTAGCTCTAGGGCATGTTTCGCAGAAGCACTTTTCATTTTGGATGTGTAGTTCCAAAGACTCCCAAGAGGCAAATGCACAGTCCATGACTTTCTGAAATCTGTATAAATGTTCTTCAAGTATTGCCATGCAGGTTTGAGGCATCACAGTAAAGCACCAAAAGCAAGGGAAAAACTGCAACAAAGTTCTAAAGAGATTTCACCTGCTAGAAGTGCTTCTGTAAATCAGGCACTTGAGCAGTTTATTCCTTTCTCCTGATTTGCCTGCTTTGAAGAAATGCTGAAGCTTAGTCATTCGGTGTTCCTGTGTTACCAACCAGAGTCAGTCACAAAATGTGACTTCTTTTTTTTTTTTTTATTAAGAGCTAATAAATTCCAAAATTTATGTTTGGATTCATACCTTACCTGCCACGGTAGTAGCTGTATTTGTCAGAAATGGTGTTGCCTTAGGTAGTTCAAGTGGACAGTCAAGTTTGTTAGCTTTGTGCTGCTTCTGATTGTTCCAATGTTGGAGGTCCTAGAAAAGGCAGGTTCCAAGTGGCACATTCAGAATTTCTGATGTAGGTAGATTCTCGTGTACTGATTAAAAAGGCAACTGACTGGGAGTTTAGTGTGTTAAAAAGCAGTATGAAGTTAAACAATCTGTGAGGTTTTATTTTGCCTTTCCTACTGTATGTCACATTTCTTCCTCCTTCCTCCCAGTTTATCCTCTAGGTACACGTCATTGTTCAGGAAATAAGAAAATAAGCAATTTTCTGTGCATTTGCCTTCAGCTTCTAATCAGAATGGCCACAGCCCCTTCTTAGAGTTCATCATCCAACCCTCCATTGAATGCAAATCTCTAATTTCCTCATAGCTTCTTGTATGATTTTCTTATCACTGAGCATGTCTCAAATTTGAATGACTACATATTAACAGCAAGGTAAAATTATTTTCAGCACTGTTTGTGTCTGAGATGGTGGCTCAGAGCCACATCTGGATTGCATAATGTGGGCCTCCTGGACATTTTTTCTGAGGTTCATGCTTCAGAACTCAGATAGATATGGACAGAAGATGATGCAGTTCCCTTAGTCATTCCCACAGAAATTATGCCACTGGAGGCTGCATCCTTCATTACACCCTCCCTGCATTTCTGAATAGTCCAGTTGTCAACAGGCTTCAAATTATCTGGTTGATAGTGCTGATATCTGCCACGAGCAAATGGGGAGAACTTTTAGCAGTGGTAAACTGAAGTCACAAGGAGCCCATACTTCACAGGGGGACTACACGATTGTTTGTTGAAGGAAGGGGAATATAAATGTTTTACGAGTTCAGTTCCATTTTTCTCTGTGTTTTGCTGGCTGTACCTTTTCCTGCCATGTGGTTCAGGTGATCTTTGTCACCAGTCTTTTACTTAGTGTACCCCCCATATTCCCTTCCCACCTATGTCACCAGTTCTTGCACATCTCTCTGTTGTGGTTGTATGCTGTGTTATTCATGAACCAGCACACAGGGAAAAACAGGGAGAAGAGCAAATTTTAGCTGCATTGTAAGTGCACATGTCCACCACATTTCCTTCGGTGGGGAAGCTGTTGCAAGAGAACTCTTCCTTTCTCTTTGGTATCTTGGGCTTGAGCATGTTCTGTGCATACAGAATACCAAGTGATTTTTCATTTCCAAGCTTGTAAGAAACCTTTGTCCATTCTACAGTCATTAGGAAAGAAGAACGAATAAAGTCGATTTTTATTCTTTTCTCTTGTTGGAGCCAAAATTCCACAGTATATAGTATTTGCTCTTTTGCCAGCATTTGTTGAATAGTGTTTCTGTGCAGGAGAATACAGGATCTTAAAGAACTTTTATTGAAGTTGCAGTTTTGGTAAAGCCTTTCATCCTGAAAATATTCAATCTTATTTATTGTTCTGTGTTTTTAAAGGGTCAAAAAGTTATCCTAAACTGACTTTTTTTTCCTGCTTGACTGGGTTTAAAATGAGATCTTCTGCAAATTAGTATGTTCTTCTGAACAGAGATTACAGATTTGAAGACATTCACTGCTTTTCACTCCCCCCCAGTATTTCTGTGAGTGAATTTAGTAGTGGCATTATTAGAGAAATAAATATTCAGTAAATAATTGATGCATTTGTTTAGTGGAATCTTCCTTTATAAATATACTTGTTCCACAGACCTTATTTTGAGAGCTAATCAAACAGTTTACAAACAAATGTGCTTAAAGAAAGTCACCATTGCCTCTAATCATGTAACATGGATGACCCTGAAGGTCTCAGTTTCAAGAACCTGAGGGTATGAGGAGTGATCACTATTACGTTTATATGGATTTCATAGCCTGCATAGGTACCAACTATTCTTATTGAAGTCATAGATGTCATTTGCAGAAATTTGACATATGAAAAACTTCTGAGATGTTTGTGTTGTTTTAAATGTTTTTAAACCCATCAATGTGTGTGTGTTTGTCAATTTACTATGAATGTTATTGTTCAGAGCTTAAAGTTAGTATTTTCTTTATTTGGTAATGTTTTTGTGTGGTTTGGATTTAACTTCAGTGTTACTGCCCTTTTCTTTAAGGGAAAACTGCCCATGACTGGAATGACTATTACAAAGCTAGAAGACAGTGAAAACCATAAAAATGCATTTGAAATATCAGGTATTGCCCATTAATATTTTTATTTACTACTTATTTTAGGATACACTATTTCAGACATCAGATGCTCTGTCTGGACAGAGGAAAAAACTTTTTTGCTGTGAGGGTGACCAAGCACTGGCACAGGGTGCCTGGAGAGATTTCCTTCCTTGGGGTACTCTGAAGCCATGATCCCAGGCAACCGTCTCTAGGTGTCTGTGCTTGAGCAGAGGGGAGGATGACCTACAGAGGTCCCTTACAGCCTCAGCCATCCTGTGATTATGCAAATTTTGTAAGGCTGCTACCCAGAGCCTCACTTGAAGACTGCTTTTTACTGCTTGTCTTAAGTAGTTAGGGAGCTGTCTTTGCATGGGATTCATCCAGGAATTTCTGTATCTCAATGAATGGAGGCAGTGGCCTTGGAGAAGGTCCTTTATAGCAAAGCAGTTTACAGTATGCTGTTCACTGGAAGAACAGGAGTTCTAGAGACTCTGGAAAAGCTTTGAGCAAGAGCTTTCTTCTAGAAATGGTCCACCTCTTTCCTGAGAGACCTTTAGCATCTCTAATACTAATGATGATTGCTGTTGTATTTTGAATAATTTCTGTCTGTTAAGTCATTTGTTTCATCATATATCATATGTCCTTAGGCAATTTAAAGGACAGTGGGAGCAGGGTCCACAGGGTGGAGCTTCATACCTTCATTTATTTCCTGGATTAGTTCTGCTCTAAGCAGGTTGCATTAAAGTAAAATGATTTTGACCCTCTCAAGTGGTTGACAGTACCATATCAATGCTATGAGACACAGAGGAAAAAAAAACCTGTTGATGGTGTGTGTTTTTCTGAGATGATGCTATGGAGCTGACCTCAAGAGGAATGTGATGGATTAAATGGAGTTAATTGCAGAAATTAATTTTTGATTAAGATTGCATTCCCAAATGACTTTTCCTCAACTTTAATACTGGATTCAGACCAGTTTTATGTTGCCTTCTGAGAGACCAGTGAACTTTGTTTTATAACTTTTCCTGTATTGTAGCATACGGACTCAAGAATGACTTTTTGGGATATATGCTGGCTTTCCTGGGAAGAGTGTAAAGCTACTAGATGAGCTTGTCTCCTACATCTATTTCTTGACATTAAGATTGTGCCTAATTACTAGATCTATGGAAAGAAATGGAACTCCTGTGCTTGGCTAAGAATAACTACATGGAGGTGATGTCTGTGATGCCTGTCTTAAGGCAACATTTGTTACAGCCTGGAAAAGTGGGATGCTGTTGTACTGAAAATAGAAGTTAAAATTTTTTGCTTACTACTTAGAGGATATAAAGTTTTAGGAAATGAGTGTCTTTTATAATTATGTTGCATTGACTAAGTTGTTCTTCTGTGATTTCCTATATGTTCTGGTATCTTTTCACCTAGGAAACATGATTGAAAGGATACTAGTTTCTTGTAACAACCAACAAGATTTACATGAATGGGTGGATCACCTGCAGAGGCAAACCAAAGTCACAACTGTTGGGAATCCCACCATTAAACCTCACTCTGTGCCATCTCACACGGTAAGGAAGAGCTTCTGGATTGAAGTGAATGAGCAGAATTAAGTTGTCTGGCAAATATACCACAAAGGGGAAAGCATTACTTCTTTTAGCCATTAGTAACAAGAACTGAATGTTGTGACTGTCGTTTAATGGGTCAAAAGATCATTCTGTTTTTAATTGTGGGAACAAAAAATGCTTAGATCTTGGTGTAATAGTTTAACTGGGTAAAAGAAAATTAGTTATCATTACTTTTTATATTTTGACCAAGTAATACATCACCGTCTTTTAAGTATACTTAGAATAGCAGGTTTTAATTGGTGATGTATTTGACAGGCTGTGGAGAAACAATTTACTGAAGTAATTTCTTTTGAGTTCTGCATTTGAATTGTTGGATATGAATGGATCTAAATTTAGCTCTGTCCTCAGTGGAGACAGAAGTAGGAGCAGGGCTGCTCGTAGCTATTCTTTCTTTAGTGTTTGCTCTGTGGTAGACAATAAAAATTATTTAAGCCCCATTTTTTTCAAAGAATTTAGTGTAAAAAAATTTTCAGAGGCCAGCTGTAATAAACAGAAGTACTAGATAGCAAGTGAGATTGTTTCACCAGTCCTTGATGATACTATGTCTTCGTTATCATAATATGCTTTCTTTCCTTTCCCATCATGTTTGACAGCTTCCTTCCCATCCAGTAACACCCTCCAGTAAGCATTCAGACAGCAAGCCAATACCACTGACTCCTGCGTACCACACTCTCCCTCATCCATCACATCATGGGACTCCACATACCACGATAAACTGGGGACCACTGGAACCTCCGAAAACCCCCAAGCCTTGGAGTCTGAGCTGCTTACGGCCCGCACCGCCACTACGGCCTTCAGCAGCTCTTTGTTATAAAGAGGTGAGATGCAGCGGCCAAGAAGTAGGACTCTGTAGCAGGCCTACAATGGGAAGTTTTAACTTCTTTCACACACCACCATTTTATGATTTTGTGCATGTTTTTGTATAATATAAAGATGATTTGACAGCCAATGCTGAATCAAAGGTAACGTACCAGTGCTGTTTATTTCAAAGAGGAATTTAGTCTTACGGTTCAGAAGATACGAAGGCTTATTTTGTTTTGTTTTTAAACTAACAGTTAATTTATTATGTTGGTCATCCAGGCTTATTGCAATTTAAGTTATTTTCTAAGGACACTGCAAAGTGCTTAGGGTAAGGGATCCTTACTGCTTCCAAGTGCTGTACCAAATCATTCCAAAGAGCTGTGGTGGTATGGTTGACTCTTGGTTTCTCATATTTACAACTGTTACTAGGTAACAATAGAATATTTTTTAAAAAGAAGACTGGTAACTGTCAAAATATATGTAATGTTCCTGTACTCAAAAGAATCTAATGACTAATGTTACTGTTAGCTGGAAAAAAAACTTAGATTTTAAGATGCTGTTTTATTTTTTTAAGTAGCACGTAGTATGAGAGAGGAAGCTGTTCCAAAAGCTAGGAGTGTGTTTAGCCACATGGTAGGTTAATTTGGTCTTTCCACTACATTTTGCGTGGTTTTGTCAAGAATAAGAAAACTTCAGATTTATGTTGAAAGTTTGCATGTATATAAGAATATTGCATGCTCTCTAGCCTGGTGGTATCTCTTGTTTCAGTGTTTTTATCGTGCATTCTTATTATACTAGTTTAGTGTAGAGCAACAGGGCCCAGAAAGTATCATGCACTTATGCCTAAGAACATTTTATTCTGCAAGTATGAGATGTTGACAGCAAAATTTTATTTTGCAGATATCTGAATTTCAGATTCTTAGAAACTGTAGCCTAAACACTGTGTTCCAGCGAGGCCTGGCTGTGTTGTTGTTATTGTGGGGTTTGGTTTTGGTTTTTTGTTTTGTTTGTTTGTGGCTTTTTGTTTTGTTTGTTTGTTTGCTTTTGTTTTGTGATCGCTGTGTGTGACACTTCCATTTTCTTTTGTAAATCCCCTAAACAATAAGGAAAAAGTGATAAAGTGATCTGCAGTGCAAGATTAGTATTGCGGCTTGGTTGCTACAAGAGGTTCTTCTGTTCGGCTGTATTAGTTTGGCTGTACTGTGTGCTCATTTTATTTAAGTTAAAATACTTTCATGCTTTCATGTGTAGGCCACTAAATTATCTGATGTATTAAAATTTTATCATCTTTACAGTATTTAGCATACAATGATGCTCAAAACCTATCCTCATTTTCTTTGATCTGTCCTGATCATTCACCTTTTGCTTTCCTGTTCTTTATTTTCATAGAAGATGTCTTGGGTCCTTAGGGTAAGGGATAGACCAGCATATTCCTTTTGTTCCTGAATCCTAGCATTGTTCCTGTAAATTAGCATAACCACATTTTGAGCAGAAATGCTGCTGGGGTTTGTTGGTTGGTTGGTTGGGTTGGGTTTTCATTCTTTTGCTTTTTGGTTTTTTTTGCTGTAGGGCTTTGTAAGAACAGACCTAAACTTTTACAAATTTTTGCTTTGAAGAGTATAATACCTGCCAAGCTTCCTTGTTAGGTCAATTTTTACCTGCTTCTAAGTAGACAAGTGAAATGAATCAAGTCTCTTCAATAGTTCAGGAAAAAAATCTGTGTTAATGTATTCCTGCCTCTTCCCTTCACTCTAGCTCCCAAACAGCCTGTGTGCTTTTGCAGCAGGTTTTCTGTATATTTCTGTTATTAGAACATATAAAATACCTGACTTTGTGTATAGTTGGAGGAAGGGTAGAGTGGAAATCAGCCAATTCAGGCAACTTGAAGGTGGAAAAAAATATTAGAAAACTTCGTTTTGGTGCTGTTAAAAGGTTTTTTAGTTAGTAACTTCTGTATGCATCTTAGAAGTTAAACTTTTGAAATATTGTATAGAAGCTCTACTCTTTTTATTTTTCCCCATACAGGATCTCAGTAAAAGCCCTAAAACCATGAAAAAGCTGCTTCCCAAGCGCAAGCCAGAACGGAAGCCATCAGATGAAGAGTTTGCTCTGAGAAAAAGTAAGAGAGATTTGAACAAATGTCTGCATAATACAAGTGCTGGAATTAACATCAGTTCAAATTCTGTGAAAGTTAGGTGTACAGTGTAAGCAAGTCATCTAATTTCCTCTCTCGTGTCAGGGGGGAGGGGTACGTATCTCCAGAGGATAGTTTGTTTCATTCATTTTAGGTGCTTATGCTACAATGGCATTAGTTATTTTCTAGTGCTTTACTGAACGCACCTATCTCGTGTTGGCCTTTTTAGCCACCAACGTGCATGCAACAAACGTGGGTAGAGCCCTTCCCAAATCTTTGTTCACAAAGCCTAGCCATGATGATGACTGATTAGGATCCACTGATACAGTGGATGTATGCTTGTGAAGTGCCTATTTCTACCTGTTTATTAGCGGGAAGTGAGGTTGAAGGTAGAGCCATGTAAAGTTCAGTAAGGTAAACCTGACTTTTAATACTGTAAACAACAGTTTGAAGATTCTGTACCACTCTTGCAGAATACTTTGTAGCTACGTTCTTAAATTGATCCTGGTAGGAGCTTCTACTGAGCTTGGTTTTGGAAGGCTGGTTATTGCTTCTGAATCAGAGATGAGTTGCTTCCATGGTCACTTCTCAGATCCAACAGTCTTTTCTAACCTTCTATAAATAAGGTAATTTGCTCGTCTGTAGCTAAAGAAATTGCAGAGCTTTAGACTGCTTGAAGTCAGAAGAACAACACTGAACTGAGAGACTGTGGTGAATGTACAGAAAAAGAGAAGGGTCAAAATCTGGATGCTTGGATATTTTGGAGTGGAGAGAACATTGCAGGGCTGGAAGAGATACTAAGCAAGTTTGCAGGCAACAGAAAACTCAGAGCTGTTGACTCCTTCAAAGGCATGGAGGTCCTGCAGAGAGACCTCAACAAATTAGAGGACTTTGCAATCACCAACCATATGAAGTTCAACGAGGGGAGGTGCCAGATTCTGCATCTGGGGTGCGGCAACCTCGGATGTAGGTACAGACTGGGGAGTGAGATGCTGGAAAGCAGTACCATAGAAAGGGACCTGAGGATCCTGGTCAATGACAAATTGAATATAAGTCAGCAGTGCTCTGGCAGCCAGGAGGGCCAACCCTGTCCTGGGGAGGCATCAGGCAAAGCATCACCAGCCGGTTGAGGGAGGGGATTGTCCCTCTCTGCTCTGCACTGATGTGGCCTCACCTTGAACATTGTGTGCAGTTTTGGGCACTGTAATATAGGAAAGATATTAAGCTGTTAGACAGTGTCCAAAGAGGGGCAACAAAGATGGTGAAGGGCCTTGAGGGGAAGCCGTATGAGGAGTGGCTGAGGTCATTGGTCTATTCAACCTGGAGAAGAGGAGACTGAGGAGAGACCTCATTGCAGTCTGCAATTTCCTTGTGAGAGAGAGAGAGGGGCAGGCACTGATCTCTTCCCTCTGGTGACCAGTGACAAGACCTGAAGGAATGGCCTGAAGTTGTGTCAGGGCAGGTTTCTGTTGGATATTAGAAAAAGATTCTTCACCCAGAGGGTGGTTGGGCACTGGAACATGTTCCCCAGGGAAGTGGTCACAGCACCAAGCCTGACAGAGTTCAATAAGTGTTTGGACAGTACTCTCACGTACGTGGTGACTCTTGGGAATGATCCTGTGCAGGGCTAGGAGTTGGACTTGATGATCCTGATGGGTCCCTTCCAACTTAGTATATTCTGGGATTAATGTTATCAAGCAAACATGGTGTCCACTTAGTTGTCAGTGACACCACTGTAATTCTTGCGTAGAAATTTGTGTGATTGAATAATCCAATTACTTGTATCAGTCAAAGACAGGGTATTTTGTTGGCCAGATCTTTACTGTAGCTTTTGCTTCTTTGTCCTTTGCTCATGTGCTTTTTAAGACAGAGTTGTGCCTTGAGTATTGGGTTCATGAATTGTCTTATGGTGACAAGTGTCTCTTACTGGCTTATGGAGAGTTGGAGAGTGAAAGGTTTTCCTCAGGACACTGTTGGTTTGTCTAAGGTGTTAGTCTTTCTGAATGTGCTTTGAATTTCATATGGTAAAGGTTATGGTACTGAATAGAATGATCCTCTTCGTGGATGTGCAAGTGGCTGTTTTAGTTTGGGATGTTTTATCCTTAAAGGAAAGTATCTGTTTAGGAAAAAATGAAAGTACTATAGTACAGTATCGTTTCAGATGTTGGAGAATGGAGATTCAGTAGTTGTAATGATAGGTAAAGCTGTCAACTTGCTGATTTAGCAATTATTAAAGAACACAGTGGGAGGAGTTAGGAGTTCTTATTTGGGGGAAGGAGGGAATCTGTAGCTTGCAAATATATTGTTCTACTCCTAATTAAATTAATACAGTATTTTGTATGTAGGAGGTAACTTTCAATAAAAGGTATTCTTTGACTTAAAGGTAGCTTTAACTCCAAGAGTGTTACTTACAAAAATCCTTATGGATTCCTAGTAATTAGAAGCTTCTGCTAGTGCTCATTCAGCTTTTTCAACTTTTTTGTGGAGCTGTAAAAGTTTTTCATGGAGGAACTTCCATTGAACTTAAAGCATACTGATAGATAGTTTTGGGTTTTATTACTTATCTTTTCTGGAATCTGAGGGATTTATAGCCTATGTTTTGAGAACTGCTGTGTCAAATTAGCGTTATAACAGACAAAACAAAAGAAGTAAGGTGTTCCAATTGAGTGCCTCACAATCCACATTTCAGAAGTGAAATATTTGTCCTGCTACTGTAATAATCGTAATAATACTGCTGCATTCTAACTACAAAATCCAATTATTTTTCCTGCCTAAAAGAGGAATAGCCTATACTTTGGACTACCAGCATCTCTTAAACTCTAGGAAAATTATATCAGGTCAAGATAATTTCTTCAGAAGTTTCCTTGACAGCTAATCCTGACAAATGTTTGGACAGTTGGCTTTGGTCTGGTGGTAACAAATCACAAAAACTAACAGGATGCATTGGCTGGCAGAGAACATTTTGATGTTGAAGGTCGTTCAGATTCATGTAGCAGAAAATGTTCAAACCTAGCTTTTTCAAGAAGATAAACAGGAAAAATGCTTTTAAAACAACAGATTGTCTTGCCTTGCTCATAGACTTCTGGTTCCATTTAAACTAATGGCAGAGGTACCTGTAGATTTCAGATTGATTGGATTTTCACTCTGTTGCAAGTGACAGTATTTTTACTGACTTGCCCCAGGAGAAGATTTGGTGTGGAGCTCTACCATTAGGAAAATTTTGCCATGTTAAGCTTGAATAGTTAGATATTTTTCAGTAGTGCTGGTTCTATGTTGAAGTGTGATAAGTTTAATTACTTTACTTTGCACAGATATATGATAGTGGCATCTTTCCTGCTGCACGCTGAACTGTAATTGTACTGAAATTATGCTGTTAATTCTGAGTTTCATTTTCAATAATGTGTACTGTTGAAAGGGATAAATATATATATATATTCACACAAACCCCAGAAGTTTTCAATATGTCTTCTGTGAATTAATACTCTGTTCCTTGATTTCTTTGATTAAATAATAAAGTAATATGCAGATGAAATTGTATGCATATATAATAACTAGAGTATACAGGGTTTTTTCAGTGTAGCGACTGTTTTAGAACCAGAGTGTTTATACTTCAAAACCTGTTCTGTGCAATTTCAGATGCTCAGAAAATTTCTTGAATGTGAGGGTGATTACTCTTACTTGATTTTTTTCTAAGCATTTCAAAATAGAATTTGTCTTTTAAGAGTGTTACTTTAGTTTGTTGAGGTTTAGTTAAAATCGTATGATTAAGAGAATTTTCACGGGTTGATTAGGCTGAACTTTGGACTCAGCTGAAATGTAGTGATTTGCAAAGACTTCTCTGGATTAAGAAATATGACCATGTTTAAAATTCTATTTTCTCCCATTGATTCTAGGTACAGCTGCTTTAGAAGAAGATGCTCAGATTCTTAAAGTCATTGAAGCATATTGCACAAGTGCCAAAACACGTCAAACACTAAATTCAAGTAAGTTAGAAAGTAGTCATATGGGTAGAAATGGCTATCTAAAACACAAATTACATAGTTTGCAAAAAGGTGTGTTGTGTGTCCTCAGGCCTTTGCAAATAGCAAGCTGGACCTGCAAGAAATAATAACCTGTTTCTGGCTTAACATCAGTGCCAAGTGTTTATGTATTTGATGCCAAGGAGCATGATTAGAGACTGTTATTCTGTCAGTATTTAAAAGTAATCCAGAACAACAGAAACCCAAACTTGTCATGGTTTAAAATTGTACTAGACCTTCACCAGTGAATGAGAGGTGTGTGAACTGAATATCACAGTTAAACAGTATGCTTTTGATTAAATTTCAAGAAGCTGGTTAAGTAGAGATGAGGAATGAAGAAGTCATAATAATTTTGGAGGACTGTATCTTTGTTGTGTTCTATTTAACAAAGACTTTCTCTGTGGAAAAGTAACCTAGACTTATAAAAATTTCTTTCATTTTACTGCCACTAGTTGTTTTTAGTATTAATTACAAATTTTAACCCCGTCTCATAATTTCAGGAGAAATTGTTCTCAGCTATGTGTGTTGCTTAAAGCCATTTTTAGTTTCTCAGATCAATACCTAGCATATTGAAAACCTGTAACGTGCCTCTGGGGTCCTACTTCATTTAATCCAAATCAAGGTTGCCATGTGGAGTTCCTCTGTATTGTAAGTAAAACATTGCACAAAGCAGGGGAGTCCACCAGCATGTGTTCCATTTACACGAGGGAGGAGAAAATGCTGTTGCCTTTGTTCCTTTTTGCACTGTTGAATACTTATTTAATTCAGAGATCCTTGGAACACAGTATAATGATCTTGAAGTACTTGACTGGTTTTGCTGTAGTCAGAAACTAGGACACTGGACATCATAACTTCTTGTCCACTAAAGGTGTTTCAACTTGCAGTATTAATCACTGTTACTGCTGTCTACAGTACTCTGGGCCCATTTTGCTTCCAAGCAAAAGCACTTTATGCTGACAGTTGAGAAGCCTCAAAATGCAATTGCAAACTTAGTTCATGGATGAACTAAGATGGATGACACTAATATGTGTCCTCTTATCACCTTGAAAAGAATGCAACTACTTTGTATTCCTATGTAAGTTAAAGTGGGAATATGGCTGTTGTCAGTATGTACATTTCTACAGACTGTAGAAACTTTTGAAGTAACAGCAAAAGCCTTCCTTTTAATTTTTCTGTCTTGATGAACTGTAGATCTCCAAGGTGATAAAATTAATTACTATTACTATTTTTTTATTAAAACTAATCTATTTTATAGCCCTGTAGTCATTACAGTAGTGTGTTAATTTGGATAAAAGGAAATTAATGTAATCAAAGTTGTGAAGATATACTGTTGTTCCAAACAAAATTAAATAGATGATTGCTGTTTAAATGCCTGAACTATGATCTATTTATTATTTCCAAGGATAATGTGACAAGAAATGGTTGGGAAAACATTTGCACTTGCATAGTAGGGTGTGTGTGCAGATATGAAATGGATATGATTTTTTTTTTGCTTGCCTATTTTTTCCTTTCTATGTATATTTAAGAAATATACATATTGCTGTGGGTATCATTGCATACATCAGAAGTTGACAGTTTTTATTTGCTGTTAGTTGCAGCAAGAAACAAATTTTTTTTTATTGATAAGCACACAGCTGCTTTGTTTGAAAAGAATAGTGTTGTTGTGTAAAACTTTAGATTTCAGAAAACCAGTTTGTAGACTGGAATTGGAAATGGGGAAAGAACCAATCAACCTGGAATTACTTCTGTAGGAGCAGTAGTCAGTGTAGAATAATAGTATGAGAGAGTTGCCTGTCATCCATGAAGTATGCTGTTGTTTTACACACTCCATTTTTACTTCCGTGTTAATATTCTGCCTGTCCCTCACAGCACTCCTGGGCAATTCTCCTACCTGCACCTTAATCCAAAGCCCAAGGGGTGCTGCTTTTGGCAGCATCAGTTCAGCAGAGCTGTGGCACCAGTGCACACTAGTGAGGTGTGGCATTAGAGGTAGCAGAGCAACTTTTTTTCAGTTCTTTGGGTGGGAAAGATGTAGGGTTTAATTTGGGGAGACAGATGGAAGTGAAAGAGCAAAGTTTTACTTTCTTGTGCTTCTTGAATACTGAATTTATTTTGCGTTTCTACTTCAAATGAAGACTTAAAGTCTTTTGCAATATCATGTGTATTGCAAAAGCACACCCACTTACATGTTTCAGTCCTTGGATATTGCCAGGCCTTTACAAATTAAAAAAGGGTCCTTAGCTACGTTAGACCAACTTCCCCAGAGATCTAAAGTATTTAACTGGTAAGATAGATTCAGATAGGGGCGTGTAGGAAGAGGTGTGTGAGGAGTTGGAATGGGCTAGGCAGTATTGCTGTTAACCTCTTGGCCCTGCTGTTCTGTGAGTAAATTTACCACATGGTTTAACAAACAACAAGGGGTACAGGCACAGAAAACCTGTACTTTGGCAGTCCCCTTCAGTGGGTGCAAGATGTTGCTGCTGATTTAGAAGTCAGCAGCCGTGCTATGCATGAGAACCTTTGCTTTTTTTTCCCCTGCATTTTCCTCTTCACGATAGTGACACAAGCACTTCTGTGACTGTGTCGTGAGCTGGTGGGAAAATTACCTGCTTGAAAAAACTAACCCTACAAAAGATTCTTTCATCAGAAGGTGTTTCCTGACCTGGCTCACGAAGCAACTGTACAAAAGATTGTGTCATTACAAGGGAGGGAAAGGATGGAGGTTACAGATATGTGATGGGGAAGGGGCTGTTGCTTTTCACATCAGCACTGGATCATGCTGGCTTACTGTGTTTATTGTTCTGTGCCCAGTCAACCCCTCCCCAGACCAGAACTGACACTGTATTTCAAAAGAACCTAACTTCCTCTTCAAAAAATTTTGTTATTCAAAATTCTCAACTGAGAGTAGAAGCTTAAAAGTCACTTCAAAATTGTATTGTAATGGTTCAAACATTATTATATGCTGAGTGTAATTTATACCTAAACCCCAAACAAATTTGAAAAAAAAAAAAAAAGAAAAAAAAAACAACTTTGGTGCCTTTTTAACAATATTTTCTCTTTTCCTTCTCTTCCCATCACCTTTTTGCTTTTATTTCATGTGTTTGGTTGTGGCTATTCCTTACGTTCTCCTCCTCATCCCACCTCTGCCTATCCACATCCACCATTTCATTTCACCTATACATCCTTAGCATGGCAAGGCACTGACCTGATGCATAATCACGTCTTGGCTGATGATGACCAATCAAGTCTAGACTCCTTGGGTCGTCGCAGTAGTCTTTCTCGTTTGGAGCCTTCAGACCTCTCAGAAGACTCTGACTATGACAGTATATGGACAGCCCATAGTTACAGAATGGGGTCTACATCTCGTAAGAGCTGTTGCTCATATATCTCTCACCAGAACTAATGCACTTCTGAGCTTTTTCTTAACAAATGCTTGTTGTATCACAGCCTGCTTTTCTTAGATGTTTTCTTGCTGTTCCTTGTCTCTTTAATGTGATATTTTAACAACTTCTGAGGGAGCTCCTGAAACTTCAGTTATACCTGGTGGATGGCTCTATTGCCAATTCAATACACATACAAATAAGTCTTTCTAAAAAGTGTATATCCTGTTAAGGATGCTATTTCTTGAGGGCTTTTTTAACTGACATGTTAATTTGTAGCTCTGAATGGTCTTTTTTTTTCTTTTGACTTGGTCAGTGTAGTAACAGGTCCTTTGTTTCCTTTTTTATTTTAGATACAGCACATTTTTATATTTTGTACTGAAACCATACTGGTTGTGAGCTGAGTGCCAGCTATATGGAAATACCTTAGTGGTAGTGGTTGCATTTTCTACATATTATTAACAAAATACAAAGCTGGTAGAGTAAGAAAAATGCAGCTTAAAAATAAGCAGTACAAGAGCTGTAAAATCATTCAGATATTCACGTATCTGGCCTATTTGTTTGGAAGAGCATTTGCTAATCCATAAAAAATTCTGGTTTTATGGTGCTGTCTTTTCCTCATTGCTTAAAACGTTTATATGAAGGACCTCACTGCTCTCCCCCCACCCCAGTCTGGCAATTGTCATGAAAACCTGGCAGTCCATGCTCATTACATGC
Organism: Neopelma chrysocephalum; assembly: GCF_003984885.1. Taxonomy (NCBI): domain Eukaryota; kingdom Metazoa; phylum Chordata; class Aves; order Passeriformes; family Pipridae; genus Neopelma; species Neopelma chrysocephalum. Next base: position 41,416,211 of record NW_020897694.1, on the reverse strand, counting down.
AGTGTTTTGATAATCTCATGTTACCTGTGGTCATACTGTCACTTTACTGTATGCAGTAGCGTGGCAGAAAGCAGGGTTTAGATGTTTACTTGCCTGTTAAAATACACAGCTGCCAACTCTCAATTGACCATTCTTCTTCAAAAGATGAGATGAAAATGGTTCCCCTGATGGAGGCTCCAGTGTTCAGCATCTGAAACTCTAGGTACAACTGTGATCAAATTGGCTTGTTTGAAGTTCTGAATAATAGAATGCTTGGCTTTTGGGTTGTACTGTTTGGAGCATGTCCATGACAGATTTTGTGTCTTGTAACTTCTCTCATGAGCAGGTTTGTTTTCACAGCAGCTCTTCACTTACAGTCGTGTTGGCTTTTCAGAGAACTGTGACATGCTGTGCACAGCTGAAGGTCTCAAACCTGCACCAGGGGCACTGCTGGGGTGAAGTGTGTGTGTATGTGTTCTGTCTTGTTGCTAAAGTAATTGGCATCAAAACAAAAATTACATGTTTTCTAAGTCTTTTTTAGCTTAGGGAAAAGTATGATGAAAGTGATGAGAGATCAGAAACACTTCTCAGTTTCACTAGGGTTCCCAAGTGCAACTCCCTTATCCCTTTTCACATAAGCATGTTATCCAGAGTTCAGATATTACTATATGAACAAGTTCAGAATAATCATGATGTAATTAACTGCAGCCTGGGAACTTGATCATACTGTTTAGAAGATAATCAATACCTTTCTGCAGGTTACATGATCAGAAAGTTAGTAATTGCTAGTAATTGCTAGTAATAGGCATGCATGGTTCCAGAAGGTGGTCATTGTGGACAAGATATTTCAAAGCAGCCCATGTCTTCAGATTTGCATTCAGTCTTGTTTGATGACCTGTTTTATCCTCTCTTACTATTGTTGGCATTCAGTAATGTGACTAACAAAAGCAGTGGTGCTAACTAAGGAGGGTTTTCAGGGCTATGTTTTACTACTGGTCATATATTTAAGTAATGACCAGGAACTTCTGTATGTTGAATCTTTTTTAAATGGAGGAGTGTTGCTTAGAGAAACGAGATAAGTATGTGTGCTCCATGCCATTTCACAGTGCATTTGTAACACACTTCACTCCCTTCTTCCTTTCAATCAGTTTTTGTTTTGTTTGTTTTTGTTGGTTTTGGGGTTTTTTTAACATATATAGAAAGTATGGATTTTTGCCCTGTTTCTTATGCTGTGGTGTTCTAGTTGAATAATGTTTTCTGCACTGGATAAATGATAATTCCTTTATGTCTGTTTCATGTTATATAGTGTAAATATGAGTTTGTAATACACTTGTTGCACTTGAAATTTCCTTATCACACAGAAAGGTTTGCTATTCAGATATGAAGATTTTACTGACTTTATATTCACCAAAGCTTTGACAGTTTACCACCATTAATTATTGTAGCATTTAAGTCATTAAGTATTATCATAATTAGGATCTCTCATATTGTCTATCCTCATATTAACATCATAGCACATTTAAAACCATTCTATGTCTTCAGTGTTACTGGCTGTAAGCTATTGTGAACTGATCGGGAGTATTAATGCAAAATGCTTAAAACAAACAAACAGAAAAGGCAAATGTGGAAATGGTGGTATTCAGTCCGAAGGTTCAGTGTTTCTGTTTTTGTGGAACTTCAGTCATGGTAATAACAGTACCTTATGTTTATGCAATTCTGTAAATTGTATGTGTACAGTTACAAATACACTGGAAGGATGGAGAATCTGAATTGGAAGGTAGGTTCAAGCCATTGTCAGCCCCTCTTCACATGGCTTATGCAGTGTTTCCATAAATTAGTATTTGCCATAAATTGAAACCAACCGATATTAATTGGGTGTTTTGCATAATCTTGCCAAAACACAGTAATGTGTATATAGTGACGTAAAACATAGAAAAAATAATATATATTGTGCACTTCATTTGTGAATGGGAGAAGCCATCTTTAGTAGGTGACTGCCTTTTGAAAATGCAAAATGGATGTATATCTGAATGTTGCATTGTACTGTACAGTATGCATATTGTTTGTGGTTGCATATATCAATTAAGTGTTTTGTTTTCTATAAAAAGAACATCTGTTATGTACAGTTGAAATAAATTTTCCATTTGCTAGACTGTGACTTTAATATTTAATTATTACACAGGGGAAAGGACAGCATAACTTGTAACTTAACACATTCTCTTCTCCTCATGCCTCCTTTCTCTTCCTTCCTTCTTCCCAGAGGAATCAAATGCTGAAGTGAAAGACCTTTTTTGACATAACTGTGTAATCTTTGTTTAATGTAGTTGACACCTACAAGAAATTCAATGTAATGTGAAGTATGTATTCTTCTATATCTTCTCTTTTTTAAATAACATCTACAGAATGTTTCTCTGCTGCCTCCCTTTCCCCTTAAATTGATTTTATTTTCTTCTTTTTTTGGTTTGGGTTTTTTTTTTTTTTTGGATTGTTGTATTGTCCATAAAAACACTGGCTTAATTACTGAAACAATCTAAAACCTCCTCTGCAGGTCCTGTTACCAGACTAAAAATTTATGAATATGCTAATCGTTTAAATAACTTACGTTTCCAAGATTTAATATTACAATGTTTCTCTTTTTAAAGTAAGAGTTACCTTTAGTCTTTCTACTTAAAAGATGCTCATATATGAGTGAATTTAAATAAAATTATAAGCTAATATACATGCTAAAATGTTTACATCAGTATAAATGAAATGATCGCTTCTTTCTATTAGGAGGTCATAACATTATTTTGCTATGATTGTAGCAATTCTAGTTTTAGTCCTGCAGCCCTCTGGCTGGAAGTTTTCATGTTGGTTAGTGAAATACAGGAAGTTTAGTGGGATGGCTCTTTATAAATGTTGTCTCAGAAATATCTCTCTTCTTCAGATGGTGTATCTGTCTGTTTAAACTATGCATTCTCTTCTCATGTGACTAACACTTGCATACAAAGTTGTGTTTTGGTCCACTTTGATTATTTCCACTTTACTCATCAAAGCATATTGCTATAAACTGCCCAGATCAATCATCTGAGTCATGTGGAGTTTTTTCCTGTTTGTGTGTCACTGTTAGTTAAACAAAAAACTACTTCATGCCCAAACCTTTTTTATTATTCCCAAGAATTTGCAAACAGTGGTGTATTTTATACAGTGAACTAAAGTTTAGTCTGATATTTGGATTCTGATTTGTTTTTTTCTGTACAAAGATATTAAAGGGCATCCTTTTGATTTTGGCAGATCTGTAGCATGAAGGATTGTTTTTTTCCAATAATTAAATCTCAACACACACAGACTCTGGGAGCACCATTTTTAGGATTACTTTTATTAGGACCTCATGAAAAATTCATAAAGAAAGAGGGTTAATTTGACAGATCTGCTCATCCACTTCAACATCCTTAATATAACAAATGAAATGTTGAAAGTGACAGGTAATTTATTTTTTTTTTGTCTGACGTTTACTTCAGTAGGAAGTGTACACGACTGTACATGCCAGTGGCTAATGGTATATCTAAACAGTTTTATATGCACACACTTGATTTTTCAGTGGCAAGTCATGCCTCTGTCTTTGAAACTCAAGCAAATTCAATTTCTGAGAGCTTCTTAGCTTGCAAAGAGGATGTAATAAAGTAGGTGAAAAACAGAATTATATATTTACAAGTACTGTTGCTAATTTTACCTTTATCCCTGTCTTGTTCCCCTTCTTACCTGTCCTAATCATGGTAAAGGTATGAAGAAGTGAAGAAAAGAGCAATACTTAAAAGCTGTGCAACAGAGAAATTGCTGATGACCTCAGATTATGCTGTGCAGTTCTTGAAATTAACAACTATCACCACAGATCTAACTTCCATAGCTTAAATTAGGACACTCAGTCTTCTATGACTTTGAGCCATCTCCTCCAATTGGCCAGCTGGAGGAAGGAAAACTGTTCTTGATTAACTGGAGAGAGCTGGCTTTCAACTGAGGCCTTGAAGTTAGCTGCTTTAAGTAGGTGATGTGAATACCCACCTCCATTTTACTGTTGGCCTCAATGGTTCTTGGACAGACAAGGTCTTTGAACATAGGCAGAGACTTAATATCCGGTTAAAGTGAAAAGGTATCTGAATTCCATCCCCCTTTTCTTATCTCCCTCCTGCAAAACTTCTGGACTCCCTTCACATGTGTCTGCTAAATGATTCAAACAAAGGACCAGACTGTTTACCAGTACGGCTCCTTCTGAAGCTTGTCTTCTGTTAGCTTGTTAAGGTCCCTCCCAACCCAAACATTCTGTGCTTCTGTATCAACCATTTACCTGTAAAGGAGAGGGAATGAAAGGCTGGGGTTGTGAGTTATGATTGCAAACAGACGTCACTGAGAACCTCTGTGGCATTCAATCTCTCTGTAGTATCTTCCTGTTTTGGTGTTAAGACCATACTCCAGGGCTAGGAGTGACATTCTACCTGTTTCAGGCAGGTATAAAGTGAACTTCTGTCATGAAGTCTTTCAGCCATGTAAATATCAAAACTGGTTTCAGCTTTCCTTTTTTTCCAGAAATGCTCAGAACTGCTTGCTTGTTTTTGGCTGATTGATTCGGCTGGAAAGGACATCAGACACTGAAAACTGAAAGCAGGGGGCTGTTACCCACAGGCTTATTCTTGTATTTCAGGTGTTGCACCACATTATGCAGGGGGTGTTGCTAAGGTCTGTAGCCCTGATCTGAATGCTGGGTGGGCTGTGTTGTTACTGGCTTTAATCTGGAGGCTAAATTTGCTAACTTATAATTTAGGGCAGAGTATTGTCAAAAAGCATTGTAATTCTTTATTCTCCATTCTAGGACAGAGAGGTATTGATATTGAATAGATACCTTTATTTTTGTGATGGAATTTAATTGATGGAAACTTAGTTGAATCTTGATTATAGTGGTCAGTTATTTACCTTAATTATTCAACAGATTTCTAAACAGTGGGGTTGTTCTTCCAAGACCCTGGATTTAGGAGTTCCCCATTGACAAGTTATGGCAACTTACTTGGCCTTAATATTTGTTCATTATTCTTGAAGTAATTGTTTGAGTTTGCCAAATGTCCTTTCTTCTCCGATCTACCTTACTTCCCCCAATACCCCTCCAGCCTGCCCCCCCCCCAAAAAAAAAGAAAACCAAATGAAACCCTGTTTTGTACAGCTTGGGGTAGGAGATGCCCATCTTTAAAAAAAACCCACAAAACTGAACAAACCCAAAACCGTCCAACTAGTACTTTTGGTTATATTGTCTCAAAGTGATTTAGGGACAGAGTTGTTAGAAGTCAATTTAAATATAATCGTTTGGCCTGTTTGACTTTGAATGAGACCAAGTAATGTCTGTCAATAAAATTCGGATACTTGGATGCTTAGGCTTGAGGGATGGTGTGACAAAGTGAAGTAACTTGATTCTTCTGCCCTACTTCATGAAAATGTGGAGTATGTCTCAAAGGTGTTTGGAATTATCTGAGCTGCAGGAACTTCCTAGACCATGCTTTTAGTACAACACGATGTGAAGTACCCACTGTACTGTAACACAACGCTCTCTTCATGTCCTAAAGCTGTAGCTTTTGTGGATAGAAATGGTTACACAGAGAATAGGCATAAAGGTGGAGGCACAAGGTGCAATTCGGGGAATATTCTTGAGTGCCAGTGATGAGGTGGCTCTGCTTGAAGTTACTTCTAGATATGTAATTGCCAGAAAATGCGTGTTAAAAAAAGAAAAGCTGCTGACATAAATGGTGCATAAAAGCAGGATGGTGAAATAGCTTCTTTCTGTCTTTAGAACTTGACATCTCAAGTCTGTTACTGTGCACATACTCATTTGATTACAGGGTCCTTTGTGACAGGCTAGATACACTGTGTGTTTGTACCTGTGATACTCAGTAAGCACTTGTGGGGTTTAGGAAGAGAAGGTCAACAACAATAAAGAAAAACCCACTGAAGCTCACAAAAGCAAACCAAGATTAAGGAGCAAGTGTGTGGGTTTTTGCATAAGTACAAACTGTGAGAGCAGCAAAGATCTGAAATACAAGTAAGAGTTGTATGACTGAGGGTATTGGAGCAATGAAGCCAAGAGTGATATCTTGAGTTCCATGGTAGTTAATGTTTTATGGCACAGGAAGGTCAGTGTTCACAGTAGCAGTTTTCCATTGTGTATATACGTGTAGCATGAGGTTTCCTTGTGTGTATAATATTAGTTAACTACTTTCTATGTCTCGGCAATATTAAATGTTTGCTGTGCTCTGCCATACATACATCAGGATATGCTGATGTAGATGTCTCTTTTACATGCATGTGTTTGTATAACATGTATGGGACGTTTTTGTTTCCAAGCTGTCTACTCCACACTATTTCTGCTTTGCAAGGACCCCTGCTACTCTGCCCAGGCAGACAGTTGGATGCAGCTCTGTACAGAGAGAATGATAATGCATTCTCCTTTTGTTTGAAGGGAGTCAGTCAGGGGTGAGAAATGTGTGACAGTTCTGTTCCTTTGGTCAGTGTCTCCCTTGGCGTGTGCTGGGCTGAGGTGCTCCACCTTGATACAGAGACAGAATGTAGTGATCCGGTAGCAGCTGCTGCCAACTAATTCCTAATATAACGTTTAACTCAGTGTTGTGTGTTACCTGTTAGGGTAATAAAGCAGAGCAGTAACCAGTTAACTGAAATAAACATGAGACAGCTTTTTACAATTAGAGATTGACAGCACAAACAGGGAAGTGGCCTTGAGTTCCTTGCCGAGTTTGGATACGTTTGTTTTAGAGGTTGTTTCTTCCTGGGAAATAAGTGGGAGTGGAAGTGTATTAACCCTTAAAAGATTTCTTCACTGCATAAGAACTTACAACTTTCAAGGACAAGATTCTTTTTCAAATCTTCAGTTATCTTTATTCCATATAATTTTGACAATCACATACTGATACATTAGATCTTTACTGTAAGCTTAAGGAAACTGTTTTCTTCATTAGACATTTGTCATTGTTTGCTAAAATAGTTTAAATAGTTTTAACGCATAGAGCTAAGTCTCTACAAAATCATTGCTCAAAACTCAGGACTACAGCTGTTTGGGAAGTTAGTATTTTGTAATGACTGTGATTTATTCCATTTTTTATTTGTTTAGGTTATATATTTTATCATGAACCATAAAAGAAAAGAACTGTTATCACAAAGCAGCTGTTCAGCAACTGATTTCTCTGGACAGGCCTATGCTCTGTAATACCAGATTATCAGTTCAAAGTGGATGAGATGTTCCTCGTTAATGAAAGTTCATTAAAATGAATTGGTAGGCAAATGTACCCTGTTTGTTAAAACTGATATCTTAGTTAAAATATGCAAGAACTTTAATGCCTTATCTACAGTGTTTGAATTCTGAGTAAATGCTTAGACACCAATTTATTTACAGACCTTCTTAAAAAAAAAACTTGTAATTTGTTGCAGCCTAATTAAATAAAGTTTCTAGAATACATACTTTATGTATGTATGAATGGATGTACATATCTGAGATTAGATTTTTCCAGTCATAACTAATTTTTTCTAATCTGTGTGTTTTACCTTGATGTTATAAATTGTAATGAGTGTGGAAAATGTTTTGAAGATTTTGGAAAGTTCTGAGTTTTTATCATCAAACTGAGGTGCTTTTAAAAACATTTATTAAATATAAAGAGTGTATTTCATTTGGTAGGAATTTATTATAGGACTAAAACGCTATCTGTAAGTGTATTTATGCATGTCATTCACACACACAGAAGTATGGTGCTTATAGTGTTTCAGGGAAAGGGGTTTTAACTTTTGTCCCCTCATTGCTGTCGTTTGATACCACTATTCTGCTCCTCAGTGACAGAGTAATGGGTTTAAAGCTGAACTGTTTCTTATATTTGTATCAGTGTGAGATCAGAATCTGTCCTTGAGGCTCAAATCATGGTTATTTAAACACAGCTATCTCTTTCTCAGTCTGCCATTGTGAATTTGTATAGCTTTTACTGACGGTTGAATAGTGCACTGTTTGTCGAATGGTGTAGCACCCCTGTCGATGACACAGGAGTTGTCAGCAGTGCAGTAGGAGTGTCAAACAATTTTTTGTTTTTTTAAGGCTGTGGTTTCAAATGTAAAAAATGTGTCAGTAATGTCTGTTTGTGGAGGGAAAGGGGAAATGGGAAGTGGCATACCTTGGTTCTGCAGGTGTATCATGCAGTGAATGAAAGAATAATCTTTAAAATGCCCCAACAATGTTTGTGATTTGCTCATTTTGTAATTTATTTTTACAACAGGTTCTCGTAAAGAGTCAGCTCCTCAAGTCCTGCTTCCAGAAGAAGAAAAAATTATTGTAGAAGAAACTAAAAGTAATGGTCAGACTGTTATAGAAGAGAAGTAAGAAAATATTTAATGATTGATAGATTAAAGTAGTGAACTTTTCACTCTTCTTCCTCCTGGCTCCCATTATAATAGTGTGTGTATGGTATGTTTGTAGTAGGGAACAGAGCTGAGTATGCTGCCGGTCCTTTAGTTGGCCTTCATTTAAATATCTGGTTTCTTTGTATATGCTGTGCAACTTACTCCACTCATGTCAAGAAGTAAAATGCTTCACTTAAAAATAATTTTTCCAGGTGCTATCAGATTTCAATATTAAACTGGTGTCATCTTTCTAATTAGTTTGTGGCATTGTTCTACTTTTTTGGTAAGGTGTATGTTGGAAATGAAACTACAGTTTTGTTCTAGAGGGCTGGAATACAGAAACCAGTGTAGGTCTGTAAGTGCTGGAGAGGTGTTTCCTGTCACAGAAGGTGGTAACATGTCCTTGCCTTACTGAATATAAATTGGGATAAGTGATAGGGGTTGTTTGTTTGTTTTTAACACAGGTTTGAAATTAGCAATTAACTGTGGGGTTTTGTTTTATGGGTTGTTTGTTTTTAAATTGCATTTCATTTAGCAGTTTTGTCTAATAATAAATTTGGTCACGTCTTTCTGGAAACTGTTATAACAGATCATGTTCCTTTTTCATTTTAGAAGCCTTGTTGACACAGTATATGCATTAAAGGATGAAGTACAGGAATTAAGACAGGTTGGTAACTTGCTACATTTATAGCAACACGGAGAACAAAAAGATGGAAGGCTTATTGTAAAAACAAATACGGATTGTAAGTTTATTCACTTTGACAGGCATGAACTTGAATTTTGGATTATTTTAAAAGTAAAATATCATTTGAGGAAACGTACCCTCTGTTGCGGTTGTCATCAGTCCTTTGAGAATAGTGTTAAGTATTGTTTCTCTGAGGTGAATTACTAAGCTGTTCTTGGATATTGCAAACTGTGAAATGGCAGAAGCATTAAGCAAATTCAGTTCTCCTGTATCACCAGCAAAGTAAGCTTATAGAGGCTGAGAAATAGTATTTGCTCTAGAATGTATTATTTTAGTAGTATAAGTGTCTAGATCTATTTAGGCCTTTATTAACAATCCTACAGTAACCTGAACATATCTTACAAATCAGTTCTTAAAACCTCTCATTTCCAGAGAGGAGAGTCCTTTTCAGTGCCTATCATGTGACCTTTTTTAAATGAGGGTTTCAAGTTAGCTCTGGGTGCTGCTTTGTCACTTGTTCTAAGTGTCCAAAATGAGATGTTAAAAATACCATCTTCTTGTCAGGACACAGCTTGTTTAAACTATGTTAATGCTGTCACATATAGTCTTTTCTTAATGCACAGGTGAAAAAAGCACTGAATTTTCCTCACTCTCCAGTGTATGAATTTGCTAACTGACCTTAACTAGTCTGACTCAGGAAGTTGGATAGAATTCCTGTGTTAATTAAAAAGGATTTGTATTAAAATTTCTTTAGGTTTTGGGCTATAAACATGAATCCAAATTCTTTGCCCATCTGTAAGCATGCCCAGTATTTCTAAGGTTGTCATGCACGTTCCTTGAAATAGGACAGTTGATGTCTTGCATACTTAAATTCTGCTGGGTTCAACATATAAAGCATGAATATCCCAGGTTGGATGCAAATTTAAAAATACAATTCACGTAATACAAGCAGCAGTAATAGCCCATGAGTACTCCCATGGCCTGACTGCTTTTGTACAAAGAATAAATGTGCAGCCTCACTGAGGCTCTGCACATCTCTGTGACCCTTAATCAGAAAGTCACCTTCACCTGAGCTTCAAGCAATAGCTCTCTTTTCCTGTGCCTTTCCAAACAGATGGTCTTGAGTATCTAACATCTTCCAAAGCCAAGACATATTAAAGCCTTTAAATTCATTTTCTTGGCTTTTGGGACTCTCAGCTTAGAAGCATTTATTGGTCCACTGCTGTGATGCTGCCAACCAGAGAAGTGGCAGAAATAACCTCTGAGCTGGCAGAGTCCCAAGTGAGCAAGGCCTTTATGGATAAAGGCTTTCTGGGACTGCATAGCGCACTGCTTGGTGTAGACACCAGGCTGCGAAGTGGGATCCCTCCCATAGCACCTTCCAGAGGTTACTCATAGCTGTTGCACCACAGGCACTATGCCTGAATAGTACAGGCCTGAATTGGCAGGCCTGTAAATTAAATCTGTACCTACAGGAAAACAATGAAATTTCTGAGTTTCTCAACATACTTGAAGAGGGAATGGAGTTAATGAGGTGACAGACATTGGTTGTGTGTATAGACTAGGGAAGGACAAGCTGGAGAGGAGCCTGAGGGAACTGGTCAAGTGCAAGCTGAATATGAGAGAGCAGTGCCCTGGCAACCGGGAGGGTCAACAGTGTCCTGGGAGGCATCAGACAAAGCATCGCCAGCTGGTCAAAGGAAGTGATTGTTTCACTCTTCCTCTATGCTGGTGCGGCCTCACCTTGAGTATCATGTGCAGTTTTGAACACCACAATTTAAGAAAGACATTAAGCTATTAGAGGGCATCCAAAAGAGGGCCACGAGTATGGTGAAGGGTCTGGAGGGGAAGCCTTATGAGGAGCAACTGAGTTTGTTCAGCCTGGAGGAGACTGAGGGGAGACCTCATTGTGATCTTCAACATCCTCACAAGGGGACTTTGAGGTGCAGGTACTGATCTCTTCACTCTTGTGACCAGTGACAGGACTCAAGGAAATGGCGTGGAGCTGAGTTGAGGTTTAGGTTAGGTATCAGGAAAAGGTTTTTCACCGAGAGTGTGGTTAAGGACTGGAACAGGGTCTTCAGGGGAATGGTCACAGCACCAAGCCTGACAGAGTTCAGGAAGCATTTGGACAGTGCTCTCAGGCACATGGTGTTATGCTTGGGGTGTCCTGCACAGGGCCAGGAGTTGGACTTGGTGATCCCAATGAGTCCCTTCCAACTCAGCATATTCTATGATTCAATGATCCCATCCTGTTTCTGGAAATGTCTGTAAATAAGAGCTGAGGTTGCCCCCCCCAGTGGGACCCCTGAATTGTAGGCCTGCATTTGTTAAACACCAGTAGGCTTGTCTTGGGGCCTTATTTCAGTGTTATGTTCTGGTTGCTTCCCTACTGTTGCCAGCATCACCTTGGCCTGTACAGAATTAAATGGTATAAACATTCCTGTGGATTGGTCAGTAACATCCTTGCAGTCCCGTTGTTCATTTATTTCAATATTGCCTGATGGCACTAAATAGTGAGAACTCTCTTCTTAATGTACAAGCAGAGTGATGGTGTTCCTTGAAATTCAGACTTCTCTTAGACTGCTGGTAGTCATCAATCTGATTTAAAATTTAGTCACAGAAACACTTTCCAGAGAGCGTAATGGTTTTCAGGATACTCTTTTCAACTATTTATGTTTCTAATGAAGCAAGTCAATTTGCATTAAGTTTTAAGAAGCTTTTCTGAGATTGTGAAACTAGTTAAAATCACAGGAGGCTCTTTAAGGAGATATTTAGTCTGCTTATTGTTCCATTTCCTTTCTCCATTAGCAACAAATATATTCTACTCCTCATTGATTAGATTTAAACAGATTCAAGATTACTGGCCATCTGTGACTAGCACTTTTGTTATAAAGGCCCCCTAAGTAAATAGGAAGTAGCTCAGTTTCCATTTTGTGGTTTTTGTTCCACTGAGTGAAATAACTATGTAACTTGAGAGGTTTTAATACAAGTTTTGCTTTTGAACACCTAGTATCTGTTTTACTGAGAAGAACCTTCAGAGTTTGTAATTGACAATGTATGTGTACTAAGAAAAGATCTGTCAAAAGTCCTCAAAACAAACTAGTAATATTTCTATCTCTGTTAAACAGGATAACAAAAAGATGAAGAAATCATTAGAAGAGGAACAAAGAGCTCGCAAGGACTTGGAGAAGCTTGTTAGAAAAGTTCTAAAGAACATGAATGATCCATCTTGGGATGAAACCAACTTATAACTAATTTTTTTCTTTTTTTGTCCCCCCCTTTTTCTTTCTGTTGAAAGACCAGTTGTAAAACTGAGCTGGGAAGCCTTCTGACATTAGTCAGTGTTGCATCAAGAACACTACAAAGCAGGATTTAACTGGATCTAATGATTTCTTCCTCTGAGCATACAGAAACAGTCAAGCCATTTTCTGAAGCAATCTGTACTTTAAGTGTGGAGACCATGGATCCTGAACTCTACTAAACTTAATTTGTTTGCATCTAAATTACCTCATTTGCAGAAAGTGCAGCACCTGACTAAAAGTCCATGTTTTTCAGTGGCTTTTTAATGAAATATATATTTTTCATGTAAATAGCTGTAATTTTGATTGCATATGTGATTGATGTATCAGAGCTGATATGTTTGGGGTTTTTTTCTCGTTATTACAATGGTCACAAGTGTTAGAAATGATGGCAGTACTGTCTTACCTAAGAATGGTATGAATTATGAATTAGTTCCAAATTACCCACTCAACACACATGCAAATTTAAACCTCTGTTTTTCCTATTGACCACTATATTTAAATCATTCACTGTTACTTGTCTGTCCATACATTTTCAAACAGTTTACAATTCCTTAAGAGCAGTATTAAAATACAGAAAATTGTTTATTGACAGTAGAAACAATTTTTAACAAAACTAATGTCCACAACTTACATTCACATACACATATTTGGCAGACTAATCTGTTGTGGTTTGGCCACTAGAAGACTGATGTACTTGCCTGCTTTTTATGACTGAGATTTTTAAGTGTTTGTGTACTACATTTTCTATTGTGCTTAAACATAAAACTGGCTGATAATTTAATGGATCATACTGTTTGTTAAACAAAAAAAAATCAATCTAATCCAGAATTTTGTGAATAAATCGTTGCTATTTATATTTTATGGTCACAGCAGTTAAATTTTAGCTAACCTTTGTGCATAAGACACACAGGCCAGACCAAATTTCATTCAGAACTTTGTTTTTATACCACTATAAGACTCTCTGGAGTTCCCGTACTGTGGAAGCACTCATTTCTTTCCTACCCTATTTTCTCAGCATGTTGCTGTTTCTGTCCTACTAGGATTCGAATGGAAAGAAATATGGAAATAAGATTTTTTTTTCTTTTAAATCATACTGTAATTTTTACTTTGCACTGCTGACAGATTTGAAAATACATAAAGGAACATTAATTCCCAAGTCTGATAGGTGCAATTACTGCAGTTTCTTGTATTTGAAATAGGAGATGCTACATCACTGCAAATGGTGAGCTTCAAATGGAGCACTTAAAATGCTGATCCCATTAAAGCTTTTTTTTTTTCATGGATTTCATCAAACTTTGGGTCCAAGTCCAGATGGTGCAGTTTTCTGAGGGGTTTTTATTCAGCTGACAGTCAGAAGTACAGGTATAGCACAGACCTGAGTTGCACCTTTTGCAATCCTGATTTTCTAGTGCCCTTTAACTCCTGTTAAATGTAATGCTCAGACTTGAGCAAATGTTTATATGAACTTTAGTAAGTTGGAGCAAGGGTGATTAGGGTTGTAAGAACTGTCATGCACATTTTAAATCTATTGGAAAATCTATTTTTAAAGCTATCCACATTTTTCAGCCAAGAACAGCTTTTTAAATAGGAAATTGTCAGTTTTTGCATACTTGTGAAACAATTCTGTGGGAATGGATACTTGATAATCTGAATAGACAAGTTGTCTGTTTTAAAAAGCTGAATATATTTGTAGGTATTTTGTGTTCCTGCAATTTAAAAATGCTTTCCTTTAATCCTAAAGGAGGAGAAAATCAAAAATGTCTACATTATCAGAGTTACATATATTCACAGAACTTTAAACTTATTTTAATTCTCTATACCAAAATCTTTTCTTGATGTTTGCAGTTGCACAAAAGTGTGGACTGGCATTTATATTTATCTTCACATTTAGGAAATACTCTTGCTGAAAGCTAAGTGATACTAAACCATGCAAATTAATAGTATCTTGGCCAAATTTAGATTTGGGAATGCTGATATAATTAGAGTTTTGCTAACATTTTTACTTTCTGACATTCAGGCAAATTTACAGAGTGAACTTTAATTTTCAGCTGAGCATATGCGAAAGGACATTCCAGAGAAAGATATATAAAAGGAAAACACTAACCTTAGCAGTATTTAGCAAATTTACTCAGGAAAAACTTCCATCATGACAATTTGTTTTACCTTGTATTGTGAAGAGTGGTGTTGCTATGTAAATCTGCTGACTCTTAGTGCCTGTGATTATTATAATTTCTGACAGTACCCCTCTACTGACATCTAATGAACATGCCTTAAACACTGGGATTAAGAAGTTGTTAAATACGACCAGGACTTAGGGACTGACTTTATTCAAGGTGGATTGGGATGACTAATTTTCATAAAAAAACACACAAAAAAAAAAAACAGGGAGGGGAGGTAGGAAGAAAACCAACCTAATATTGCAGATAGCTTTTGCCTCTAGTGCAGAGAGCACCTTCAGGCTTTTGGGAACCAAGGAGTAACTGAAGCTTTTTCCATTGACAATTTGTTACACTGTATATAAATTGTAAATGTCACCATGGACCTTCTGAATTGTTGGAAACTTTATATAAGCATGGATAAATGGGGCACTGTTTATTTAACCTATTAAAGGGTTATTTGTTTGCTCTCATCATTTAGGGATGAGGAGATGAAGCCATTTCTTGTCCTATAGATGTGAAGCACTTTCAGTTCTGAACTGTCCAAAATGTAGCATAAGATTTCGCTGTACTATACTGATGTATGTGTGTTTGTCTCACTGTGTCATGACGTCTTAAAGATTGAACAACTGACTGCTTTTGTATAAACCTTCTTAATGTCAATCATTTAGGGAATTTAGAGTGTCTGTTTATGATGTCTGTGGAGAACTCAAATTTAGTTTAGATGTCACAATAATATCCTGATATCGACTACTAAGGCTTTTATGCTACATTGCTGTAATTAAACCATGATTTTTTCCCCTACCCTATGAAGTGTTACATTTCACTTAATATGTGAGCTGTGAGATTAAGAAGGTAAATTGCTTTAATTTTTTGCTTTCTTATAAATAATAACCTCTGCAATAGTTCCTATACTGTCTTGAAAGAGCTTTTTCATGGCCTTTTATAGTAGTAAATTCATGCCTGGAGACAAAACAGGAATGTTTATAGGGCTGAGAAGAAGGATCTTAACTGTTGCACTGAGGAATATTCACTTCTTTGGTAACCTGACCTGCTCAGGTAATGTAAGAAATGGAAGAGATTGAAGATGGAATATAATGAGAGCAAAGAAAGAAAGAAACGCTAGAAACTGCATAAATTAAGTAAAATATTTTCTACACGCATGATTTATCTGAATAGACTTGAAATTTTTGATAAGTGTGCATCGTAGGGACTTTTATGTGATTGGTGCTGCCTGAAATAGGGGAGTGGGATGATTTTTATAGTAGGAAGATGATAGGTATTGCTTTATACTGGATAATGAGATGGGTTAAGGGAAGTGGAGACAGTCATTTGTTTGAAAAGATGGTTTCAGTCTTTGGACAAGGCATTTGAAGGGATTAGTAACTGAGCTTAGGTGTGTGAAATGATATGTTTATTCCAACTTAGTTTAACAAGGAGGTATGCTTAGGAGGAACAGAGGACTATAAGTGTAGTGGTTTATAACTGTTATCAGAAGTCTCATTTTCCTGCTTTTCTCTATATTCATCACTGTACAGACAGGTATTTTCCACAATTTGAAATCATAATTTACTTGTCACCAGAAGTATTTTGGGGATTTTCTTTTTGTGTCTTGTTGTGGTGGGTTGACTATGGCTGGCTGTCAGACCCTCACCCAGCTGCTCTCTTACTCCTTTCCCTCGGAAGGAGATGGGGGAGGGAGTAAGATGGAAAAGCTTGTGCATTGAGATAAAAGGTACTAATTTCTTACCATTTAAAAAGAGTTGGATGGTAAGGAACAAACAAAAACTAAGCCACCTTTCTCCTACCACACTCCTCCTTCTGAGGCTGAACTTTACTCCTTCATTCCTGATCCCCCTATCTTGCCCTCTTCTCCCACCCAGCAGAGCAGGGATATGGCAATGGTGGTTGTGATCTGTCTGTAACAGTTCCTGTTTCCTGCTCCCCTTTCTTCATACTTTTCCCTGCTCCAGTGTTTATCCTCTCCATGGCTTGCAGTCCTTGAAGACTAAATCTGTTCCAATGTGGGTTCATCCCTGTCTACAGTTCCTGTCAGGAGCCTGCCCCAGTGTGGGCTCACTGTGGACTGCAGGTCCTTCAGTGGATCTGCTGTAGCATGGAGTTCTCCCTGGGCTGTGGGGGAAATCCTCCTTTACCATCCTACTTTCTCCATGGGCTGTAGGGGAGCCTTCTCCAGCACCTGCAGCGCCTCGTTCCCCTCCTTCTCTTACCTGAGTGTTCTTGCAATTTTTCCTCACTGCTGCACTGTAAAATAAGTTTTCCTCAAGGCACTACCATTTTGTCTAAGAGGCTTGGCTGTGTCCTGCTTGTCCAGGGGGTATCTAATTTACATCCTGTTGGAACTGCTACACCTCACAGGCTCATAAATTTAGATGCAGAACCTGCTGTTACCCACTTGTAGTGATCACCTTTGCTTGCTGTGATAGGTCATGAGAAAGGAAAGGAAGGAGCATGTAACACTGTCGATTATAGGAATGAGAGGCTTAAAATAGTCAGGGGAGGTGTGCGTGAAATGTGTGTGTGTATCTGTATGTACTTGAGTACCACAGCGCTGATGCTGAAGGGTCCCAGAAATGTGGAGTTTGCACTTTGGAGAAATGGTGAGAGGAAGTTTGAGATGAATTTGCTCTGCAAGGCATGCTTCATCATCTGGAAAAGGGATGTAGGCTTGCCATATTTCACCTTGCATGCTCTGCACTTGAGCTTTCTCTTTAATTCATGTGAGTCAAATGTTATCTTGGAAGGAGAACTGAGCCTGGATTCAGAACTAAATTAACCTCCTGAGCTGTCCATTAATTTAAGTGGCTGCCTTTAAAGCCACTGTCTAGTCCCAAATCTAACTCTTGGGTCCTTAGGACGAAATAAAAGCTGCAGTTAGTGAGTTACTGTGAACTGTGGTGTCAGTTACTTAATGGAAGGTCTTCACAGCCCAAAATTTGTGCAGGTGCTCCCATTAGTTCCTCGGCATTCTCATTGATCTCATTCCCTTTCTCTGTTGAATATGCACAGGCTCTCCCTTATGCATGGCAGAGCTCACTTCTATGTTTTTTTTTTCCTCTGTCCCATCCCCCATTTGTCTGGTTGTGCCGTGTACACCTGCAGGGATATCTGCTGTCTTTCCAATTACCATGGCAGTGCTGAACAGCCTTGGCAAGTAAGGCCCTGTGCACATTTTGCTGTATACTCCTTGTTCTCCTCCGTGTAAGCAGTGAGTCTGATTTTAGGCTGACATTTTAGGCAGTGGACACTGACACAGTGAGAAAACTTTTACCTGCTGCAATGCACCCATCCCAGAAGTGTGGCATGCCCTATGAGGCACTTGGGATATCAGACTCAGAATATCTCGAGTTGGACGAGACACATTGAGTCCAACTCTCTGCTTCTTGCAGGACTACCTAAAACTAAACCATATGACTAAGAGCATTGTTCAGATGCTCCTTGAATTCTGACAGGCTTGGTGCTGAGGGGAACCTGTTCCAGTGATTGACCACCCACCCTCTCAGTGAAGACCGTTGTGTTTTAACCCTAGCTGGCAACTAAGTGCCACGCAGCTGCTCACTCCCCACCACCCCTACCCCGTGTTGGGGAGGAGAACTGGAAAGAAAAGGTAGGCCTCATGGGCTAAGATAAGAACAATTTAATAATTGAAACAAAATATTTTGATAATAATTATACTAAATATTGTAATAATAGTCATAATAATAACAACTGTAATTATAAAAGTGATGGACAATACAACTGCTCATCTCCAGATGCCCAGCTTGTCCCCAAGCAGCAATTGTCCTCTTCCAGGTAACACCTCCAGTTTATATACTAGGCATGACATTCTGTGGTATGGAATATCCCTTTGACCAGTTTGGGTCACCTGTCCTGGCCATGCTTCCTCACAGCTTGTGCATCTGCTCACTGGCAGAGCGTGAGACAAAAGTTCCTGACAGGGTAAGCACTACTTAGCATCAACCAAAACATCAATGTGTTATCAGCATTATTTTCATACTGAATCCAAAACACAGCACTGTACTAGCTACTAAGAGTAAAACTAACTCTCTCCCAGTTGAAACTGGGACAAACTTTTTCCTAATGTCCATTCTGATGTCATACATAAGCCTGGTGAGATTCCCCAAACAATTTATTTTTTCTTAGCCAATGTATCACTCAGGCCTTGCTAGCCATCTCTTACCAGTCAAGCAGCCTATGATAGCTGTGTGTTTGCTGTAGACATAAAGGAACAAAACAGAAATAGCATGTTTTTACGGTATTTTTCCAGCAGGGGAGTGTGTTAGCTTCTGCTTTGTCAGAAACTACTCAGTTTCCCTGAATTTGTTAGTATTTGTATTTTTGTATGCTTTTAAAACCAACTAGAGTTAGATTTTTCTGTATTCTGGAGCTGCTTTTCAAGCTCCAGGAAATACAGTCTATTAACCTTTTGTTCTATACAACAAAAGTAGACAGTCACAGTTCAAAGTGTTCATGTAGCATTTGAACCCAGCTGTGTGCATAGGATTTGTATGGTTTTTTTAGCATTTCCCCATGGCACGCGTGACTTACCATAGCGTTTATGCATTCAGCATCACAAGGGCTCTTTCAGCACAATGCGATGTGGAGATAACACAGGATCAAGTTTATTGTGAGGCAAAACTAAGCAAGGGATTTGGTTGTGATCACTAACTCTTTTAATCTCTGGCCTTACTCTACTGCAGACAGAATTTCAGAGGAACTGAGAAAAATCCAGTGCTACAAGACTGGTTTAATAGTTCCCACTTGAATTCTCCATTCTGAGACTGAGTGGAGAAAACACTGGGATGATGCAATGCGTTGTCCTCCATCCACTGCACTCTCTCATCACTGTCTTACAAGTAAGATTTCTGCTTAGAATTTATGTTACAGGACTGTTAACAGTGCTAAGAAGGGGGAGAGCAGTGCATTGAGGGAGCACAGTGACTACCTTGGACTTGAAGCCAAACATTTGAAAATACAGGTTCAAGAAAGTGCCCCTGCCCTGGCCACCAGATCTTCAGCAAGATTTCTGCCTCAGCATCCAGACCTGGTTCCATGTATCCGAGGGCTGTCTCACTGACCATCTTTATCACTTCAATGCAAGAAATGACTGAACATTTCCATGCATTTCAATGTATTTCCTGCTAGCAGGAAAGCCCTTGATTAAAAGAAAAAGCATTCTATTATCCGGCTCTTCTGAATGGCTTCCTGCTCGTCAAGAGCATCAGATTTTATCAATGTCCACCATGAAATACCTAACATGAAGAGTTCTGCCTTCTGCGAGGCTGTAGATCAGGAGCTCAGATGCATCTGTGTGAGAGGCACTGCTGTATGTCAGGAGGAAAAGTTATTTCTACCTAAATCATTGTACATGCCTGTAAGGCTAGATACATCTGCACAGCCCTGTGTGGCGTGTGCCAGGAGGATTCTTCTGGGCAGAGACTTTTAGAGGCTAGTTCAACCACCCTGTAGAAACAAGTCATCCTTTGTGCTGCACTCCAAACTAAAAGGATGGCATCAGCTGGTTTGCGTGCAGGTAAATTAGGCAGCCTTATGCAAAGGTGCACTATGAGGGGGGACATGATGAAGGAAACGGGGAGCTATGACGTAGGGCTGAGTTCTGAGGTGAGAAAACCACAGTGAAAACGCTCCTTTCTCGGTATACTAATAGGGGAAGTACTGACATGCTCCTTCACCAAGGCAGCGTGTCCTGTGTGCTATGCACACTGTGAGGAACAGTAGTGTGAAAACGTGAGTGGGAAGTGACAGACAAGTTGTTGCTGGCATTACTGAAAACTCTGGCTATTAGAAGAGGTTGGAGTGACAGGCTTTATTTGAGGGGGAAGCAGGAATGAAAACACAGTGCACCCCATGGGCATTGTCCCAGATGAGGAGGAAATGTTTGAGTGTTTTTTGTCCACAGAGCATAAGCGCCTCATTCTGCTTTTTTCTACTAGGTTTCTCTGCTATATTAGGCCTCCCACATCCATCTGCTCACAACTATGATGCTATGTGGAACACTGACCTTACCAAGCATCGGCCCACATTGTGGGAAAAGAAGGATGGGATGCAGTTCCTGAGCAGCTGGAAAAGCTTCTACCCCTAAATGTGAACCTACTGATCTGGTCTGCATTGAATCCTTTTGTTTTCTTAACCGCGTTAGAATCCCTGTGCATTTTTCTGCTTCATTTCCGGCTGAACCCAAGGCTTTCTGGAAACTCCTCTTCATAGCATGGCAAATAAAGACAGCAAACTGGTACCATGAAGAAGCATTTTCTGTTTAGTCTGATTCCTGCCAGCTTCCAGGCTTGACCTTCCCCTTCAAGTCACACATCGTCACTGACTGTAAACTCACTGTCCATGGTCAGGTGAGATCTCCAAACTGTCCACAAGGAAGCTTTCCCAGTAAGATTAGAAAGCAGAGACGTAGTTTACTCTGTGCATTCATGCATTGTGCAGGCAATGACTGTGCACACTGATACATTAAACTACTCAGTAAGCTATTACTTGGTTTCAAGGCAAAAACGTGATGCTGTGAGGCTGTTCTTCTTCTTGGCTTGACTGTGTCTTGCACCATTTGGAAGTGCTCCGTGATCACACTTTAATAAGGTAGAATCTGTTTTTATATTGATTTAAGGAGAATAATTTACAGAGGTTTTTGGATCTAATGAGTTTATGGGAAATTCAGGAACTCTGTTCCTTTGTCAAACATGACTGAAGTTTGAACCTCCATCAGGAGGTTCAGGTATTGCTCAGATTTGGAGGGAGTATGGGAAGCAAAGGAGCTGGCCAAGTGATTTTGTAGTTTTTGAAGGTACCTCGGGGAAGTTAAGTAAAAACAGCGTGTACAGACTTGTACTGAAACGTCTGTCTTGAAATAACTGAAAATGTGATGAAGCTGGGCCACATCAGACACTGTTATGAGGCACTGGAGCAGGTTGCCCAGAGAAGCTGTGGATGCCCCATCCCTGGAAGTGTTCAAGGCCAGGTTAGATGGGGCTTTGAGCAACCTGGTCTAGTGGAAGGTGTCCCTGCCCTGGGATTGGGCAGGTGGTTGGAACTAGATGATCTTTAAGATCCCCTCCAACCCAAGCCTTTCTGTGATTTTTATGGGGCACTGGGATGTGGGTGCCTGTGTGGCAGTGGCTGCTGCCCAGCACAGCTGAAGCCTGCCAGCTGCTGTAGATTGTGCCTGTGGGCAGCCATAAAGTCATGTGGATGTTTGCAGTTTTGCTAAAAACCCCTTTCTAAAGCCAGTAACACTTTACTTGTTTAGTTGCCAAGTTCAGTTTTAAGAATGGCTGCCCAAAAACTTTTGGAATGTTGTTGCTGGACTTGTTTCCCCCTACTCAGTGTGAATTAGTGCCATGGATATTTGAAGAAAAATATATATGTATAAAAAGTTGAGGAATATTGATTGAGGGAAATCCACTGACTCACAGATACTGTCTGCAACTAGAACAAAGGTGACTAGAGCAAAACTAAACTTGTATACCAAAACCCAACTCTGTGAGCTTGTCACAGGCATGCACCCTCTTGTCCCTTTGGTGCATTGTCCCTCCTGCTCGCGGCTCAGGAAGCTGTTGCTTCCATCCATCTGGCTCTTGACTACACAGAATTCATGTGTTTTGTGCCAGCTGAGGTGGTGCTGGGCAATCTCTTTTATTCAGCTCAATGGCTCTGCAAGGGTTGTTCTGCTTTTTGTGAACCTGGCTCTTTTCCACCTCTCCATGAAAGCCCCTGGTCTTATCCAAACACTCCTACTGGCTACTTAGATGCTGTCCTGGAGCAGTAACTGCAGGGCATTGTTTGGACGTGTTGCTACAGTTGTTTAAAGAAAAATACTTTAAATTAATTTGATGTAATGGATATCAAACCAACATGACTGTCCACGTTAAGCTGAGACAGAAGCAAAAAGTTGTGTAAAACAAAACTAAAAAGCCTCCTTGATGACAGGTCTCTTCCTCAGTCCCTGTTTTGTGAGTATTAGTCTCTGGAAGTGCTACTGTACAGGTGAAAACTGCAAAAGGGGAATACTTGAGGGACAGAAGTTGGTAGGCTGAACCTAGTCATTTGCTGTAGCTGATACTGTTGGACAGGTAAGTATTTCCCTCTCCTCTGCCAAATTTGGGGTAGTGAGTCTAAGGGGAACCTATTAAAACATACCTGGAACACAATGACTGACAAACCGATGCCAGTCATTTCCTGCCAGGTTTTGGAAATGACTCAAAGTAAGTTATTTCAGAGTATTTGCCTTTGAAATAGTGATAGACAGGACATGCTGTACTTCATAAGTTGTGGTATAGAAAGCAAACTGCTTTGGGTGAAAATATTTAGTTTGGATTTACATGCTTAGAATATGAAGAGAAAATGATTACTTTCATTATGCAAGGCCACAGAGGAAGCCGCAACCTGTCTTCAAGGCTAGAAAAAAGCACATTGGATGAAAGATAATTTTGAAATGTAAACAGTCAATATTGTGGTGCTTCACCTCAAAATTGTACATATTGTAAATGACTCATGCCACTACTTCAAACTGTGGTAAAGCAATAAACAGGATTCAAAACCGTAATGGTGTAGTTCGGTCCTGTACTCATCAGAAAAATAGAAAATAGGGAAAGAGTTTTGGCAAAAGCTGAGTGCTTCTGAAATCTAGTGCAATTTACTGGATTTTGGAACATTGTGGACATGTAAGGTTCACAGAACAATTCAGCGAAGTCTAATTTACTTTTGTTCACCATTTTGGACATTGTATTGTAAGGAGATTGTGTGGTTTGATGAATGATCCTGTATAATGCGTTTTCAGTACAGAAAAATTTGTAGAAAAAGAAAACCAGATCCAGAGGAGCTTGTCATAAATACTGTATTAAGTTTGTAACAAGCACAATCCTAATAAAAGCCATGATACAGGAGTACAGGCTGGGGGAATTGGAGGTCTGCTAGCCCCTCTTGTCTCTTGTATATTTATCGTGATATTGTGTTGTTTGTGTCTGAATTAGACAATGAAACCTGTTTTGTTCTGATGCTTAGGAGGAATGAGCCTGGATGACCTCTCTAAATAAAGCTGCTGGATAATGCTCTTGGCTTCCTGGATACCTTGCTCTTGGAGAGAGCTCTTGAATTTGCTCTTAGATACCTGCATGCTCCAAAGTGCAACATACCTATGGCTCTGTAAATTCCAGCAGTGAAGAGGTGACTCCAAGCGTGGCTGTCCCACTAACCAGTGTAAGAATTACTTTGTTTCACAGAATATGCTGAGTGGGAAGGAACACCCAAGGATCATTGAGTCCAACTCCTAGCCCTGCACAGGACCATTCCCAAGTCACACCACATACCTGAGAGTACTGTCCGAACACTTCTTGAACTCTGTCGGGCTTAGTGCTGTGACCACTTCCCTGGGGAGCCTGTTCCAGTGCCCAACTACCCTCTCTGGGTGAAGAGCCTTTTTCTAGTATCACACAACTTCAGGCCATTCCCTCGGGTCCTGTCACTGGTCACCAGAGAGAAGCGAGCATTGCCTGCCCCTCATCTTCCTCTCACCAGGAAATTGTAGACTGTGATGAGGTCTTCGCTCAGTACACAATGTCTGGGAGCAGGGGCACATAGAACCAGTGGGAAGAGAAGAAATGCATGAAGAAGGTGTAAATTAAGGACAGCTTACAGAGTAGAGGTGGAACAAAGAAACATCTTGGGAACTCAAGATGAGTCCCCAAGGGATAGAGAACAAGCTGGTGTTAGCAGGGTTTTCTGTGCTCGATGTGAGGGGAGTAGGTGCTTGGAGGAATCACAACATAGTCAGGAACAGCAAAGCAGCATCGTCTGTGGGAAATCCGTACCACTGCCTTCAAATTAAATGCAGAAAGCATTAAGAAACTCTGAGTTCCAGGGAGAACCCCTTTCCATACATCATCTTCCTGCAAATCTGGCAAAATCCCACTGCCTGTGCCACACCAGTGACTTTAACATTCTGGGCTGAGGAAATGGCGCTCTCTGCTTTTTTCACTGCGGTTTCCCATATGTATATTTCTACCCCTCCTTGAATAGAGAGGACAGCCTGTCCTGTGCTGTGGGACTTGCACGGGCTATTTTTTTTTCCTCCTGGCGAAGGGAGATGCGCCGGGAGCTGCGAGGCCGCATCGGCGGTGTAGGGGCTCCTCCTGCTGGCAGCTGCCGGCCGGGCCGGGCAGTGGGGCGTCTTTGGGTTCCTGTTCCACATACGCTCTGAATGCAGCAGCAAGCAAGGAAAAAGAGGTTTGTAAACAGGACCGTGCCTAAAATCCTCCCCAATAACCCTGTCTCTCGGCTGCCGGCTGAGGTTAAACCACAACATCATCTTGTTGTTGCTCTGGCATTCTCTTCCTTGCTCTCTTGTCTGCCTTCTTGTGGTTTAACCCCAGCCGGCAACGGAGCCCCACGCAGCCACTCGCTCACTCCACCTGACTGGGACTGGGGAGAGAATCGAAAGGGTAAAAGTGATAAAACTCGTGGGTTGAGATTAAGACGCTCTAATAGGTAAAGCAAAAGCCACGCACAGCTGCAAAGCAGAACAAGGAATTCATTTTCCACTTCCCACGGGCAGGCAGGTGTGTCCCCTCCCAGCTCCTTGTGCACCCCCAGCCACTGTGGTGATGGGGTGGGGTGGAGAGGCAGAAAAAGCCCTAACTCTGGGCAAGCCCAGCTCAGCACTAACAGTGTATCGACACTGTCTTCGTCACAAATCCGAACATCGCGCCATATGAACTACTATGAAGAAAATGAACTAGGTTATGGCTGAACCAAGTACATCTTCCAGATACTTCACAGGCTTCCAGAGACCATATCTGACTGGATCCAACCTCCTGCATGTTCATTGTCCATTTTCAGTGGAAAATATTTTTGTTGATTCTCAGCACTTGGCAGGTCTGTGGTTTCATATGGTGGTTTCTGTTATCATAACTGTCATTTTCCCAAAAAGAGCACCCTAATTACTTCCTGCAGTTATCATCAATCAAGGATAGCTGCAACCTAACAACTGGTTTTGAAAACTACTGGGAGCTTTTAGTCTGAGTTGGAACTGAGATTTGGAGCCACCTTTTGTTGTTAGTAGTGAGGGGCAGAAAACCTGAACACATATTGAAAAGAGAAAAAAGTCCTTCCAGACTATGAGTCCTGTTTCTGCTCAAGGATGTTTAAGTATCTAAATCCTGTTGGTTCTTCAGGAAATTTTCCCACTGGTCAAGAGAAAGACTGAGCAGGCTGGTCTTTTAATCTTTCAGAGCTCATAGGCCTATACTGGAATTAGAAATGTGACTGTAGCAGAGAGGAACAAGCCTGAACTTGACTACGTCATCATCTCCATCTCAGCCCTGATGGTAGGATCAGCTAAAGTAGTACAGGCTTTGTTGTGGGCTAAGTACATGATTAAATATAATCAGGCTGGAAGGGACCTTGGAAGGTCTTTAGTCCATCTTTCTTCTCAGAACAGGGACAACTCTGAGTTCAGACCTGATTGCTCAAGGCTTTGTCCAGTCAGATCTTTGAAACCCTCAAGGATTAAAAACTAACCAGAAAATCCAGTGGGCTTGGACTGCTGATCCTGCTGATGGAACTTTATTCACAACAGCTGGATTACAGGTAGGCTGGGCAGATCTCCAAGGCTGCAGTGTAGCTGGCATTGGTCCTAGCTCAAATAACAATGTGGTACTGTCTTCACTTGCATCTTGTTGAGCATCAGGGTATGTGCTCCTATACCACAATGACACTGAAGCATAAAAGTATTGAAGCATAAAAGGACTCTGAGATGGTGGCGCACTGCAATGCCTCTACTTCCATAATATATATAATTTTTAAAATGCTGTATGGGACAGAGCTAATGGAAACAGTTGACATAGACTTATTCTGATGCTGCCTTTGAGAATCATGGTACTGCTGAAATGGGGAATGGTCTTTCCCGTTCTTCTGGGTGGTTATGATGAGGCAGGCGTACAGCTCATGGCTATGGTTCCGGACCACAGACACCTCTAAAGGAGCAGCTCCAAAAGGCTTCTGTTAAAACAGAAAATTTTGACCTATTAATGTTTGTGTTCCATTAATATTAGCTCTGCATCTGGAAAGTGTCCCTTGCTGTGGTTTCAGTGTGTCCTTTCCTGTTGCAGGCAGTGTCTTGTGTGAGCCCTTTGATGTGCCAGCATATAGCTTTCCCCCACTATTAGTTTTTTCTAGTTGTAGTCATTTCACAATCCCATTTCCACTTTATATTATAAAAAACTTTCTTAATTAAAATGTTGAGCTATTTGTAAATATATTGAAATTGGTCATTGACAGAATTGGTACTTTTCTTTAATCTTCTGCAGTACATATTCATTATCTTCCTCCTTTTCCTGTCAAAATGGAAGTAAAATTTTCTATTCTATTACACAGACTTGAAATACTAAAAATCTCTGATGTGGATAATTTAAACTTACAATACAGTAAAATATGGAATAATTATATATTATAAATCGAATCTCAACATTTCTATTGTGTTCAGTCTGTCTTGTGTTCTGCTGGACTATTCAGACTGGCATCAGCAAGTCTTCCACTGAAGGGTATTATGACTTGAAGATTGTGTTGCTATGAATAGTCAATTCTGCCTTTATTTTGTTTGCTCCAAACTTTAATTTATTCTACATATGCATTACAGATTTCACTTTCAGTGATTATGAAGATAATGCAACCACTTGCAGTGAAGTTGAATGAAAAGCTAATGTTAAATTCACTGCCTTTTTTTCTCTTCTTTTTTCCTATTTTGTACTTTTTGAACTTTGTGTTTATGAAATACATCACTAAAAAGTGCTAGGAGAGGTATATGTAATCATAGGCTGCTCCTTCTGTGGGCAAGATAGTTAACTGAAAACCATGCCATGTGAATATTTAAAAATATAAGATTGTTTAGATGTCAGACTTTGCTTCTAATTTTGCAATTTATGTCTTTTCATGGACCAACTTTGTGGTGCTCATGTCTCGGGAAGGAAGAGCTGGACCTGTGCCCATGGAAGCTCGCCACAGTCTTTCTGTTCTCATTTTGAGTTATTGATGCCCTTATGCCCCTGCATCCTCCTCTGGTGACTGGCATCACATTGTTTTTACTAAATGAACCAAGAGAACTTTCCTCAATCACGTGGTTAATGGAGGAGGAGAATTTGCAGGAATAATGCCCAGATTCCAATTAAAAATTATTTAAACGTCCATTATAAAAATGTTAGTGCTGGCTACGTGTGTTAATGATCGAGAAATCAGCCTGTTTGGAGACAGCTAAAGACTGACCATTGTTTCAGTTCTGTCCAAAACTTAAACTGATGTTCATAAGTTGGCTTGTACTTGTGTTTCAGAGGGTTGGTTTCAGCTTCCTCACATAGAGCCACAGGACAAAAAGGAGACATGTTAGAGAAAAGAACAAGATCTTAGGAGTAAAGGGACAGAAATAAGCATACTCAGAAAAAATTACTGAAGAGATTTGCAAAAATGTAAAGCAGGTGTGTTTTCTCTGTGAGGGAAGGAGAAATCCACAGAAGAGCCCCTTCAGAGAGAAGTGAGATAGACAATTTTTCTTTACCTTTTCCTATGTGGGTTGTGCACTTATGAGTTATGCAATTCTGTGATTCTTGAAATACTGTTCTCTTAAAAATCTCATTACTGAAAATGTCTGGCTTTCTTATAAAAAGGCTACCCAGACTGACCAAACAGGAGAAAGTTAACCAGATCAGTGTAAGAAGCTTAGACAAATAATAATGAAGAATACAGGTAAAAAAAGTGTCAAGTCATAGATAGGAAAGGACTTTTTTAAAATTATGCTAAAATAAAGTCAACATCTTGTGTGGTAGTGGTAATGGGTTAAAACAAAACTCAAAAAGGGGAAAATTACTGATCTACAACTCTTCAGCCTGGAGAGTCTCGTGAATGAGGAACTCGGTTTTTGTTAACAGATTTTGACTTCGGAGTGAAGAAAAAGGTTCCTGACATACTTTAAGGTAGTCAAGGAACACCAGACAAAGTGAACTGCACAGTCATGTTTTCATCTTCGGAGAGGTATCCCTGCCCATGGTAGGGGGATTGGAACTATATGATCTTCAAGGTCCCTTCCAACCCAGCCCATTCTACAATTCTATGATTACAGCATTACGAGGTTCCCAGCCCCAATCTGCCCCTCATATTTTACTTTTTCTCCTCTTAAGTCCTTTCTCTTTGTGAAACAAGTGTGAATCATAGAATCATAGAATCAACTGGGTTGGAAAAGACCTCTGAGATCATCAAGTCCAACCCTTGATCCAACACTGCCATGGTTACTAGACCATGGCACCAAGTGCCACATCCAGTCTCATCTTAAAATCCTCCAGGGAAGGAGGTGAAAGACACACATAAACAGCTGCATGTGCTTCAGTAGGGTGTTCTGAGAATTGGGATATTTCACGTTGTGTAAGATTTACTTCTCTACTTCTCCCCATTTGTTTTCACTTACTGTTGAAGTAGCAGGTTCACGCTGAGTGCAGAGAAGATGGTGTGTGGTATTGCTTCTTCTGGCATAGAGCACCTTAGACTCAGTGTGAGGCTTTGTTGAAAGAACTATTGTGCAGGGAGAAAAGGGTATTGTTTTTCATACAAATCTCTTTGCCAAAAAGTGCTGCTTCATTGAGGCTGCTCAGAGTTTCACATCCTGATTGAATTGATTGGATAGTTTTGGCCAAAAGAGGGGAAAAGACATGATGTTTTGTAATGCTTGGTTCAAATGACCCAAAATAAAACATCACAGTGCTTCGGGGGGATTCGTAGATAAGTGCAGGTGCTGTCTGTGCAGGGAGGATGCATTGGTGCTTTTCTTCCTTACTATGTGATAACCCAGAAACTAGGGAATCTTCTGGCCAGTGGGGACACAGGGTTCAAACCTTCCTTGTCCTGATGCCAATGAGTCTGTAAAGCAGGCATAGTAATGCCTTGACCCTTTGCCTTGGCTGTGTAAATAGGCACAGAACATTGAAATGCTTCCTATTTTAAAGTGCCAGTACAAATGTACTCAGGGACTTGGTTCCTTCATGGTAAATGAGATGTGTTTTAAGGTGCCTTCATGACCTTGCCACTGTTTCATCAGTCCAGCTCTAGCCTTTTAAAACTGGTTTTCTTCTTGTGTGGTGTTTTGGTTTTTTTTTTTTTTTTTTAATGTTATGGCAGTTAAGATAGCAATATTATTACTATTTCTAGAGATACATTTGGGGGTTTTTTTATTTGGCATCTTACATTTTAGCATAAATTTTCATGATTTTTTCCTCAATTAGGAAGACTAAAAAGTATGACTTTGTGGAGGGTTTCAAAGGTAAAATTATCTTTCAGATTGCAGGAAAAAATGAAAAATCTTGTAAAATCCTAAATCATGATTTCTCTGCATGTTTGTTTCTGAGTCTGTATCAAATGAATCAGTCTTTTCTTAATTTCTACTCAAGATAATTCCCTTGTAAGTCAAGGGTGTAGATCAGACTCTTCATTTAAGAAAAATTAAAACAAAGTCTCAGTTAAGGGTCTAAACTACCCATATCAATTCCAATAGCACCCTATGAATGTCTCTAACTTGTGGACAAGTGTCACATGTTGGAAGAGAAAAGCTGTTCCCGTGATACCTAATATTAATCATGCCACAAATGTGTGCTGTCTATGCCGCTCCTGTATATAATCTGCAGGCTGCTGCCATCATTATTTAAAGGATGAGGAAAAAATAATGTTGAGGAGTTGTAGATGACAAAGTGTAATTATTTTTCAGCCTATGTGGAAGTGCTCACTAGCTTGATAATACTTGTCCTAGGCATCCTCACTGTATTTATGTATACAGCAGGTGAGTGCTTTTACTCTATAAAGAAAATGTAATTTTATTGACTTTGCCAAAATTGAATTAATACCATATATAACTTGGTTTTGAGTTTATAGGTGCTTTCACAGATATTGAATTTTTTTTTTTTTATCTCCAGAAATGTCTGTGCTGCCTGCCTAGGGAATACAGAATGAAGATGGGGTATGTGAATAAGCTGTGTTGAGCCATAACAAAGCTACTTTGAGTATCATGTCCTATAAGCTTGGATGGTGATTTGATGCGACTCACTCCTTTCAGCCATGGAAAAAGGATGACAGACTGATTATAACTTTATCTCACTGAAGGAAGGGTTTGAGAAAAATTATTTGTGCCCTTTTGGACAGGCCTGAGCTGCTTAAGCAGCTGCATCCTGCCCTGACTGTGCAGTTCAGCTGCAATTAAGACATCTAAATGTGGGCACCTTTTGTGTCCTAGGTGTTCAAGTTCTCAGATAGTCTGTGGAGCCTAGAGAACCATTCAACCATTTGATGTTTGCCTTAGGAGGTGAGATGAACCTTGCTCTGGGGTCCCATTACTCTGCTGATTAGTGGAACTTGATCCAGTTACCTAAATATAAGCATGCCTTGCCAAGTCTTGTGCCCTAGGGTAGTAAGACATCTGTCAGCCTTATACAGATGTCATTAGGACCTATGGGAAATCTCTGCCTTGCTGGAGGCCAGTCAGAAAACCCAGCTCATCTCATATGATACCAGGTATCCACATTTAAGCAATTGAACCCAGCTCTATCTCCCTGTTGGCCATACGGGGAAGTTGGGCACCCAACTCATGTCAG
Source organism: Neopelma chrysocephalum (assembly GCF_003984885.1). Classification (NCBI taxonomy): domain Eukaryota; kingdom Metazoa; phylum Chordata; class Aves; order Passeriformes; family Pipridae; genus Neopelma; species Neopelma chrysocephalum. The sequence continues at coordinate 41,385,007 of NW_020897694.1, read as the reverse complement.
CACCCAGATTCAGGTGATTGAATCTCAAACTGAATCTCCCCTGGACTTCTCTTTCTTAGTGCCTACCTCTTGCTCCCTGGTAATGTAGCGACACTGTGGCTTGCCTTGCTGCTGTTTGGGCAGTTTATTATAGGCTGAACTTGTTCATGTTTATATAAGAGATGAGTTAGATTTCAAAGTTATATAGGAAAAAAGCAGTCCAATACATCCTTACAGGACCACAGGTGGGCACAGTGATACCAGCCCTCATTGCCAGACTTCTGTGGAAAAAGATCTACCTTCTGCCCTGCCATTTCCTCTCATGAGGATGTGGAGACAATTTCTCTGTCTAGCTTTGGTCTTTACTCATAGCTGGTAGAGGGTTGGGTTCAAATAGTCTTCAGCCTGTGTTCTTGCCTGAAAACAGCCATCCTGACCCACTTTGGTCTCCTTATACACAAAAGTATTAGAAGCAAAGGTTAGTGAAGAGGCTCTTACTCCTCTAACAATGCTGCCTTTTTTTCAAGAAGGCTAAAAGATGATGTGGGAAGAACAAAAAAGTATATTATGAATTCCACTGATGATTAAATCCTGCTTCTCCATATAGCACAAATGTATGCATCAGAATTTTGAACCTTCTTTTGATTGTCATCTGCATAGCTCCTAAAATATTCCTAACACCAGTAAAACCCACTAAAAAGATTCTAGTTTTCCTTATTCATTCATAAAAGACATTTGCCTATAAGGTACTGGTCACCACTTCAAAGTGATCCTATTTCATTTAGTTCTCTGGGATTTGTGAGGGAGTTTTTTAGTGATTTTGGTCCTGAGGTAAGACATAACTCAGTATGGACCTTCAGTACTCATAAATGCAGAGAATTTTTTTTATTATTATTTATGAAAATATGGAATGAAATGGATATTTATTTCAGCAAAGATTTTGGAGAATTCCTAGATGGGGAAAGAAGTTGTGAACTTGGTTATAATATCTTCTGTTGGTGTTAGAAATACTTGGGGTTCTGAGCTGTGGGGCTGTGGAAAGACTTGCTATTCTCATGTTTGCTTGTGACTCAACAGTGGTTGAAGTTATTCTTTCTGTTACACAGCTTAAACTTAAGACAACAATATGGGGCTTCTCCACACTGTAATTTTTGCTGCACTTTACTACTATTATGGTCTCTGCCTTCCAAAGGCAATATTCACCTCTTTTTCCCCCCTTTGTGTTAGACTTCCACTCATTACTAACAGCCTCCCTCTGCTCCATGGGTACTAACTAATTACTAATACTTTTACAATGACTGGAAGAATTGAGGGCCACTACAGGATGGGTACAAGATAAGATGTTGTAAATTCAGACATTTGGACTGAATTTACTCCAGTAGGAGTTCAAAGAAGTTATTTCACCTGGATTGATTGAGTTCAACTTTGTGCTTCCTGACAGAAGTTTTTGTTTTTAAAGTAATTTTTCTTTCAGTTGCTGCCCAAAGATGTCTATAAACTGTTGCTTGCTTATGTTCATGTGTGAAGAGCTCCCATGGAAAATTAAAAACGTGACATTTCCATTAAAAACTTTCTCCAGAAAAAAAAAAAATTGCTGGGACTTCTTTTGTGGCTCATCATAAATCCATAATCAATGTTCATTTAATAGAGGCAGACTTTAGCAATCATTCCAATGACACACTTCCACCAAACATATTTTGACACTGAACTAATCACGTTATCCAGATAAACTTAGAACAGTATCAGATAGAAGTCAAACTAATATGGGACCACTGGCAAACACTCTCATTATAAACTGGTCATTAATTCCTCATTAAATGATGTAAAGAGACTTAGAACATTTATCCAAATAAATTGTTGTTTTTCAAGTCACTTAAATGATATATGGAAAAGAAAATTGCTGTTAAATTGCTGACTGCTGTTAAAACACTGACTTATATTCATGAGATAATGGCCATGTCATTCACACTGCTTGCCGGCCTGTTGAGTTTCAGGGTTTCCTGCTTTTATTTATTTAGAAAACTCATGTACCTTAAAGAGCTGATGATATATCAACATAGAAACTATTGTTGGTGTGTCCAAAGTCACAAATATTTATTATCACTAGAAATCAAAAAAGGTTTTCAATTTCTTATGTTTCTAAACTAGATATTGCCCAGTATTGGCACAGAATGATTATTTGTAGAGTCACATCACACCTGGATGAAGTAATTTGTAATCTAGATGAATAAGCCTAAGCCAACCACTTCAAGATTGTAAGAGTGGAATCAGCAGTAGTATGGAAAGAAAGAGCATATATTTATTTCCCCTAAATACGGAAACTCCACAAGTGGAGGGGCTTTTCTAGTAAGAGGTTTGGAAGAAAGATTAGGAGTTGGTTGTCTTTGTTTCCCTAACAGCAGGAATCAGCTCAGATCTAGCCATTTTTGAATCTCCCAGTTCTGCAACAGGTACCTACAACAGAGATTTGGTTTTTATGACAATGGGACCTATATGAGAATCAAGAACTTGAAGAGGGATGATTCACCTGACCACAGAGGGAAAAAGCTTCATAGCCAACAAGTTGGCTAACTTGGTATGAAGATCTTTAAATGAGGAACAACAGCAGGGGGAGATGATGAGCGCATTGAAGTGAGGAAGTGCTGGACTGGGTGGTAAGCAAAGGGTGCAGGGTGATATTGTCAAGACAGACCTTGTAAAGAGCAATACAGGACTGAAAGGACCTCATCCAAAGTGGATAACATAAATAAGGAAATGACTACAGGACAGCATGGTGGGCAAAGCTTTTACTTTTTCTGAGCTATTAGTGAATTTGGGTGCCTCCCTGAAGTGCCTGTGCACTTATGCATGTGGCATGGGAACAAATGAGGGTTTAGAGGTCTGTGTTCACTTGCAGGGCTATGATCATGGGATTACAGAGACATGGTGGGACAGCTCATGTGCCTGGAGTGCTGCAATAGATGGATAGGGTCATAGGTTCGACTCAATGATTTCAGAGGTCTTTTCCAGCCTAGATGGTTATGTGATTCTGTGATATGGGCTCTTTAGAGGGACACGCTAGGAAGACAAGGAGAAGGACCTACTAGTTGTGAGAGAGAACAGTGGGACTGCATGGAGCTCTGCCTAGGAAAGGATGATGAGGCAGCTTAGTGCTTAGAGGGTCCGGGTTAGTGGATGGACGAGCACAGGTGGTGTTGCACTGGAGGTCTGCTATACGCTACCTGATCAGGATCAAGTAGAAGAAGCAGCTTTTGCAGAAAGCTACAAGAAGTGGCCTTCAGGGTCCTAAAAAGAGGGAGCAAGTAAAAAATCTGGACAATAAGCACAAACTTCCGGAGAGCACAATTTGGTATCTTCAGAGATTTGCTTAGAACAATCCCATGGGAGGTGGCCCTGCAGATAAAAGGGGTTCAAGAGAGTTGGTTTATATTGGAGGAATGTCTCCTTCTAGCTAAAGAATGGTCTATCCCACTAGTACTGAATGCATACTTTTGGTAGAAAAATACTTACCTTTGGTAGAAAAAGATCAGGTTAGAGAATACTTAACCAATCAGACTTACATAAATCCATGGAGCCTGATAGGATGCACCCATGAGTGCTGAGAAAGCTGATAGATGTCATTGTGAGGTCACTCCTGATTATCTTTGAATGATAACAGTGACTGGGGGAGGTGCCTGAGGACTGGAGGAAAGCAAGTGTCACTCCTGTCTTGAAGTAAGGCAAGAAGGAGGACCCAGGGAACTACAGGCTGGTCAGCCTCACCTTGATCTCTGTGAAGATGATGGAAGGATCCTGAAAACTATTTCCAGGTGCATGTAGGACAAGAAAGTGATTTGGAGTAGTTAGCATGGATTCACCAACCCGATAAATGATGAAATTACTGGCTTAGTAACTGAATGGAAAGCAGCAAATATTGTCTCCCTAGACTTCAGTAAGGCTTTTGAATAGCCTAACATCTGTCCATGAAGGTGAACTGCTATGCTGTGTTTATTATTCTGTGCTGTGTTGTTAACTATTAGAAGATTTCTCTTCTGCTTTTACAATTTCATTAAAAATGTCTTAAAAAGTCACTTAATATTTGGCACTGCTGTGCTGACATTTGTTAGACATGTCTCAAGCCAAAGGGAGGGATGGTTCTGGGCATTACATGATTTCAGGCTGCAACATCTTGCCATGGCAGGGTCTTCTCTGAGTAAGGGCAAGCTTGTCATGTTAGACTTCCAGGGAACTTTAGCATGGAAAGTGACATGTTCATGGTCTTTGCCCAGACTCAAGCAGCAGTGAAGAGAATTAGGAAGGTAGATGAAGTTTTAAAACTCTTACTTTGGGTCTAAATGTCAAGTTATATGTTCTTTAATGGGTGATTTGAGGTTCCTGTCCTTAAATACACCAATCTTACCCAGACAGGTAGGCTAAAAATGTTGGTGTTGTTAGTTTGTAAGTCTAGTTGCAGAAATGTTTAAAACTGTAGCACTTCTTTTAACTGCTTATTTTCCAGGCATGCTCTGGGAATGGCAAGAGACAGTGAGTGAAGGAGGCAGAGGTCCCTGTTTACCATCCCCAGGTGCTCGCTGAGCTCTTTTTCTGAATGACTCAGTACAGTAGAGATGATGAAGTAGTTTCTAAGAAAAAAAAAGATCTATTGTATACTAATGTAGTTTTCAAGGAAAATCCCTTCTGAATCATCACAAATGTTCTGCAATAGTTACTAGAGGACCTATTTTGCACCCATAAATAGTTTATTTTATACTTAAATTCAAAGGCAAGTATCTTTCCAGCTTGGAATTAAACTCAATGTGTTGCTTTGTCAGACCATTTGTTGTTGTAGTAGCTGGTTGATTACAGATGTACATCTTTTTTTTTCTGGTCTTTTTAGAGGGCCAATCACTATGGTAACCACATTACAGAAAATTGCTTGTTCTCCTTTAAATACCCTTCAGAAAAAGGTCATTTGTTATTAACATTTTCTGACTAAACTCAAAATGTTAACATCAAGAATATTGTCACTGTTTCTATACTTACATGTTTGGTTTTTTTTATCATGCACCTTTCAGTTAACTATCAAAACAGTACAAAATATTGAGACTCCAAAACAATTGTAAAGCTGCAGACTTCTGAGTATGTTTTGAAATATCTAGATTCACTCACTTTGCTGTGTTTTGGCTGCTGGCATGCATGGCTTTATTCAATTGTTTCCAGTTTTCTGATTCTGAGAAAAATCCAGGCTGAAGTTACTATTTCAACCTCTGCATTCTAGGATTGAAAGGCAGGGGCAGGCATATGACTATTATGGGCAGCCATTTGTTGTTGAATTATGAAATAGCTGTTCTGGATAGTCATTTAAAAGCCTGGAAATGACTGGTTAAAGGTTTCTACTCTCAGGGTAAAATGCATCCAAGGAGTGTTAGATGGGAAAAATCAGGCCTGATTGTAATAATAGTGTCCTAGCCTGTGAAGTGAGAACACACAAAGTTGTTCTTTTACTGGTGTATGCCACTTGTGTTCTGCTTGATTGGACATGTTGTTTCTTTGCCATTTTACATTATCTACATTGCCGGCAAAGAATCTTCGCATTTGTATAGTTTTCTTGGTTTGCAGATAGCTATTTGCAGCTTTTATGCAAGCTCAGTAAACAACTAAAAAAAAATCCCTTTTCTTGGAGTTCCATCATTTTGGAATTGACAAACAAGTTAAAAAGGCTGCCAGAAGGAAGCAGGAGTTGGAGGAAGTTAATTCTCATTGATGTGTGCATGCCACTGATAGCAAGTTATGCCTATGACATTCTGACATCGCCTCTCAAAAAAGAGAAAGAGTGGAGTGGAGTGAAAGACTAAGAGGATGTTCATTTAATTGGAAAGCCTACTGAGATCTGAGGCAGCTGAGGCAAAGGATGCACCCTTTTTCTGCACAATGGCATTGGCTGAAGGTTGTATATAAGGTGGCCTTATTAAAGTGACAAGGCAATTTAATTCTTTTGTGCACAATGATTCTACTTCATTGATTTACAATGGGAAGGATATAATTTTGCTAGTGTTGGCAAAAAGCTCAAATGTCAGGCTTTTCAAATTGCCATACTTGCCTTGTTCAGGATGAATAATGAATAAGTCACCTTTTGTCTACAGTTAAATATTCTTGAATAAATACAAAGAACATAAAAGACATAAATGATTGCCTGATTTATATTTAAAATAAAGATCAACATTGTGATAAATGGTTGAAAATGCTTAGTGTGAAGTAATATGACTATGCTGATAATTACATTATCAATTAAGGGGCAGCCCAGGTGTGGAGTGTTATAGAATGGATGCCAGAGAGAAATCTCCAGTGTGGAACTCGCCAAACTTGGCTGTCTGGAAAAGGTGGATGAGGGAGTGAGGACACCCTTAGCTATGCAGGGGATCACATGTTTAAAATTGGACCATTTCATGTACTGATACATCCCTTCTCTCAAGAATCCGTAGCTGTTGCTTCTTGCTTTGTCATTAGCAGGATGCATTGATCTCATATGTGGAAGCAGATATTCCTCCATTTATTCCTTATGGTTTGGGTGTGCAGAGAAGGCTGTTCTTAATTTCTCAGTATCTGTCTTTATTTAGAGTGGAACACATCTTAAAAATCAGCTAAACCCAATGTTCATAACCAGCAAAGTTGTCAATACCTCAGTAAAAGAGCTGGAAGAACTTTGAAGAAAACAAGATGCAAAAATATGTTGAATACTCTGATTCCTAGACCACGAGCAACAAGGCTTGCTTCCCTATGCACACACATACAGCCCCCAGTTTGCCTAAAATAATTGTGTTAAAACTGTGCTTAGTCCTGATCTCTTCTTCTTTTTCTTTTAAAAAGCTTTCTCTGTCTTTATTTAATTTCTCAATATCTTAAACAAGATTATCAGAAAGATGGTGGATAAGCTGCTTAGACACTTATACAAGATGAAATGTGTGTTTTTGAACTTGTAGTGGGGCAGTAGGCAGTCTCAGAAGCAGCTGGTTAGCTTGAGAGTGGGATATGGTGAAGATCTCAAGATGCTGTACATGGAAATGAAAGATGGAGTATAATGGAATAGGTACAACATATGCCTGGGTCCTATCTTAGGTTGTGATGATGGAAGGTAGAATCATAGTGCTTACATGCAAGAAGGCCTTACAAAGGTGCTGCAGGCAACTTCAACTTCCTTGTAGTGTAACGTATGCAACCTTACAGCTAAGCATATACTTTAATTCTATATGTGTGAGAGAGTGAGACACTAAGTTCCTATCAATAATAGCCTATCAGCAGGAAAAACATATCTGCCATCCAAGATTCTTCCATTGAACAAACCAAGTATTATACAACAGTAGCAGACTGCAGCTCTAGATGAACCAGGTTAGGGTGTGGGGATTGCAGGAGGGTTTTACGTGCGCTGTGTGATAAGGTTCCTCAGCTTTGTGCAGGGGTAGCATGTGCTCTTCTGTTACTCTCTTCTGGGACAGCTTTGATCTTTTCTTGTACTAGTCTTTTCTTCATCCCACCACCGGCTCTTGTGTTCTAATCTTCTTATTCTCCCACACTTTTCCTTGTTCAGTGGGTCCAAATATTCTCTTTTTTATCCCTTGTCCCAGATCCATAATCTCCAGAACTATCCTTGCTTTCCATGTGTGTGTGCTCCCATTTCTTTTTCTTATCTCATTTCTCCCTTTCATGGGATGTGTTGCAATGCAAACTGAGAAGAAGTTATTTCACCCTCTTTCCTCCCTGTTTGTTCTAAAAGCCCAGCAAAGAACAGTAGCTCAAAGACAAGTGCTCCTGCCTTACTTGCTAGCAGTGTACTGCTTGTTTATCTCCACACAAGGTGATGGCAATGGCCAGTAATGCCTCTGCCCAGGAGCTGAAACCAGCTTCTTCCACTCTGTCCTGTAGTATTAGGCCAGATGTTGAGAGGGACTTGTGTTTCCCTTGCTGCTAAGAGTTCTTGTGGGTGTCTTTCAGCCTCTGTTTTGCAGGTTTGCCCCTATTTGACTGTTTCCTGAATGAGTTTGTGTTGGCAGCTGGCTTGTGAAAGCTTTGGGTGTTCCCTATTATTGTAGTGTTTCCTGCTTTTTCTAAAATATTATTGACTGATGATTCCTGTAGTACCTGTTTCTGATATGGCTTTTAATTCACAGGACTGAGTAGATTTAAAGTTATGTTAAATAACTCTTTTGCAGTGGGTTACTGTTAGAAAAGAAAATGCAATTTCTTATCATATAACCTGAAAATCTATCTATATTGATAGATAGATAGGAATTTATCGTTCTGAAGCTGCCAGGTGTGTTCCTTTGGTTTTACTCACCTACCATTGAATAGGATGAAGTCGTGTTATAAAGAAAGAAGCACATGAGAAGAACATGAACTTTGCATGCTATTTTTAGAGATTCTGAATAATTTTAAGCTACATGTGGCTTAAAAACTTCTATTAGGCAAAAATGCATCCAGTGTGTGCTTCCATTTATGTTTTATAGAATATCATAGCCTTGACTGTGCCTTTTTGTTTTAACTTTACTGCTACAGATCTAAATGACTGAGAAGCTGCTGTACTTCCGGGTGAAAACAAACTACCTTATGATTTCTTTATGTCCCATGATAATAGTACAGTTACTGGAGCTGTACTTGCAAAAGCAGTCTGTTGTATGAGTCAGTGTGGTGAGCTACAAGGGGCAAGGAAGGTAGATTGGAAGAAGGAAAATACTGTATGCAATAACATTCATTTTGGACCCTGTGCAGAGTCAATCAGGGCTTTATCTACATCATTTGCTACATCATTCTCCCAGTGAGGCTGCATGGGCCAGCTTCTGCTCAAACCTTGTTTTCTCTGGTTGTGTTTCAGGTCCGTCTAAGATCTTATGTTCTTCCTGAATGAAGAGCAAATCTTTTCCACTGATATTTTTAGGGTACTCCAGCTTCACAGTATGACCTTAAGATAGAAAGATGAGGTGTGTTATCTGTATAATAAAAGCATCAGACTCTTAATAGAAAACTTGCAAGAGACTGAAGTAGTTTGTCCTTGTTCACACACCCATTAGTTATGGTTAATAAGAACCCCTATGGAATTGGATCTTCATTTTTTTTTCTGTTTTTGTTTTTGTTTTTTTGGGGCGGGGGGGTACTTGCTATCAGGAAAAGCAAATGTAAAATATTATCATGTACTTTAAAGATAGTGTAGTTAGAAGAATACACCTAGTATGAACATTACCCCTCTGCATTGGGAGAATGGGTAGATGAGACTGCTATTCCAGTGAGGAACAAATGGGCACCAAATTTTTGTTTTCACCCAAAAGGAGACTTATAAAGGGCAATGATTTCCAAATCAGTGTCCATTAAGCAGAAGAAATCAGTATACAATGACCATTTCATCGAATCATAGAATAGCCCAGTTTGAAAGGGACCTCGGAAGATCATCTGGTCCAACCTTTTGTTCTAGTGTAAAGGTTGATAGGAAAAAAACCGTAACTAACATACTTTGTTAACTCCAAATACTTGTCCTATATTCAGAAAGTGTTGAAAGAATGAACTATTTCAAAGATTCACATACCTGGCAATGCATTTCAGGACTTCTTTGCTTGGTTTGTTTTTTATAAGAATATACACAAAAGAAACTCTTTTAGTACTGGGTGCTGTTAGTGCTTAGATTCCAAACCTGAGCAATGGAGTTTGTCAATTGTATCAGTTTCTGCCATCCTCATGTCTGTCAGCTCCATTCATTCACCATGAGAAATGTCCTGTAAGGTGTTTGTATTAAAAAAAAAAAAAAAAATCCAAACATTTGATAAGGTGGTTTATATTTCAAAACTAAAGACTGAAGAAACTGGAAATATAAAGATGAATACTGCTTTTGCTCACCTAACTCACAAAATTCTAGAATATCTTTTTGTTTTGACATTAAAACAAGTCTCCTGAGTAGAAACTGAATGTTATACTTGCAAGATACCATTTTTAGGAAGGATTTATAAAGCATTGTTCAGGTAACTGGCTCTCAAAAACCACCTTTGTGTGAGCATCATGTGAGAAAGTACTGGAGTAACAAGCAGAAAGTAGATTAAATCTTCCCTATCCTCCTTCAAGAAAGATTCTGAGAACTGTGCAAACTCCTGGACTTATGTGAACCGCATTTGGTAGGTTATTCAATTACTCTGACCTGTCAGCATGGTTTAGGTATAATTTGTGGTCAGGGAAGAGAACAGTGGTTGCTGTTCAGAAACTGTCTTGGTGTATAAGAGGATTTCTTGATATCTGGAAACCACAGGTTAAAATTAAAAATTAATTCAGTTCAAAATAAGAATTCAATGTATTTTTTCTAGATGGAGTTAGTTTTTTCTTTGTGCTTTAAGTGTAGGCTGAACAAAAGCAGTGTGTGATGAATACTACACAGAGATATTTCTCAGCAATTGAGCTAGGTCTCCTCCTTTCCTCCTATGGAACACCACATACTTGTGGCCCAAATCTTTTATTTCCTCATCCTCAACTTTTACTAACGTGTATTTTGAAGTCAACATGATGATTTGTCTCTTCGATCTATCCCTGTGGCTGAATTGTGAAAAATATTTTAAATTTTTTTTTGTTTTTTGTTTTGTTTTTTGTTTTTTTTTTTTTTAGAGCAGCAGAGATCTAAAATGTGCATTTATGTCAGGACAACAGGCCCTCAGGAAGCAGCCCCTGTGACGCTGTTGCAGAAAGCAGTTTTGGCTGGTGTGAAACAGTACTTTTGGGATATAGCACAGAGTGACTTGGGGGGGAGTTATTTGCTGGTCTTGTTCCCTCATTGTCTTGTGTGCTTTGGTTCTGGGCCTAACAGGGGCATGGGCAGGAGTTCAGGTAGAAGCTACAGATGGGTAATGGGTCTTTGCAGGGACTTGAATTTCAGCACTGGGATTGCTGCTGAGCTTGTGGGAAAGAAGGGACTGATGGGAAAGGGCTTCAACTCATCTTCTGTGAGAAAGAGGATGACTGTGACTGTCAGCCCCTTCTTGTGTGAACACCTGGTGACATAAAGGTGTAGTCTGGATAAAAGACTTAGCTTATCTCCCTGGAGACTTTGTGTATCATCAGGACCAGCAAGGAGCGATTGTAGTCTGAGACCCCTGGAGGAACACAGCTAAAGTTCTGTATTCACCTGTTAAGTGAGATAGAGATGGAGAAAAGTAATTTTAAGAATCTGTTTGAAGGTTGCCTTTGGCTAACATGATACAAGATGCTAATGTACATGTCAGCTCCTCGACATATAAGACCAATTTTATTTGCTCTTAGGAATCCCATGCAAGATTTAATCAACGAAGACCTATCTTGCTGGTAAGTAAAGACCAATGGGAGCAGATATGCAACAGGCAGAGAGAAAAAGAATGACCAGTTCCTCTTTCTTTGCCCAAGAGTCATCTGTAAATTCTGTCTCAGGCACAGTTTTCCATGTTTTCTGAGTCTGGTTGCTAGAGTAGACTGTCAACAGGCTAGCCTAAAAGATGATCACTTAGCAATGAATTCTCTTCCCTCCTGTTCAGTACTTTCCTTGCCTTCTGCCTTTTTTTGGATTTAAATGTTTGTGATTTTTACCTCTTTATCCATCATAGCACACCATTGACTGAATAATACACATTTATTAAGCTGCCCTCTTTCTGTGAAATAAATGCCAGTAATAATCAGTCAATCATTCAATTCATATGAATGTGGAATTTAGATGTGGCTGTTTGAATTGGGTTTATAATATACCATTTCTTGGTACAGCATGTTCTTTGATAGTGTTCTTTTAAATGACTGTTTCCAACTGCACTGGAAAGCACCTATGAAAGAAATTGTTTGCGATGTTCAGTTTAAATCTCCTTCTCTTTTCTTCAGCATTTTTGTCTGTATTTCATTTCTATGCAAATTACATCTTTGTGAGTTAGTAAAATTTTACAAACCAGTTGAAATACAGTCATGGAATGAATTATCAGAGAAAATTTGGAAAATATGTTCATGAAAGGAAAATTGAGGAAAACATTTAAATCTAATTGTGTATTATTCAAAGAGAATTTCAGAGCAACTCTTGGGCAAATATTACATAAATGTATGCCTACATTAAATGATTAATTTACCACAGGTAATGTACTTGAAGGCTCAGAGACTATTTTCCCATTAGCCTGTGCATGAAGCACTCCTCAGAAGAAATACACCCTAGGTACACAAACGCACTTAACTTGCTCATGGGGAATTGCAACGAAGGAATTGTGAATGTAATGCTTGTAAACAGCTAAAGAGCAATGGCAGTCGCTACCAAGTGACCCAGCACTTTTTCTCCATTAGAGTGACAGTGATGGAGTTTAACCTTGCAGGGAGTCAATCCTTGATGACCAAGAATCATTTCATCTCTTCCCAAGTATAAAGTATCCAGGCCCCCTCCCCTAAATTCCTTAACAACAACTGGCAGATCCACTGTGAATACTCTGAATAACTGCCAGATTCTCAGCAACCGATTTCCAAAATGGGAAACTTGATAGCTGCATATTTGTCAGCCAAGAATAATTTCCATGATTTGTGCCTCCATGACATATATGCTTCCCCTCATGAGACAGACTGGCTTCGTGAATAGTTTCACCATTTACCTAGGAAGAATGTGGGCTGGAGTGCATAGGCAAAGGGACTAAAGGGCCTTCAGTACTTTCGGAGCTACCATGGGAGAGAGCAACTGAAATCCAATCCAAAGGTTGTGGTGGTGTCTCCAGAATCCAGGAGATTCTGTAGCAAAGCTAAACATGACCCTTTTTTAAATGTATATTTTTAAAATAGCCAGTTCCACTCATGCCGCCTTATTTACAAGTCCTGAGCTGCATGTCCAGAGGGTATGGCTAGAGCAGAGGATGAAGGGTGCCAGTTATCTTCCATTTCCTGGATTTCCTGAGTTCTTCAGCACGTGGTCAACAAGTTGAGGCAACTAAGATGTGCCTTTTAGGAACTGACAATGACTGTGGTCTTTTGAGACACCCTGACCCACTTGTGTAAGTAATTAGTATTTGTTCCCTTCTAGTTCCTTATCTTTGTGTCTTAACACTCCAGTCCTCTCTGTTATCTTTCTGTCATCTCCTCATAATGCAGACTGTCCTCTGTTTAAGTCTAGGTGCTTTCTCTGCCCGGGTGTTCCAGGAAGATGTGTGTCTGGGTGCTGTGAACACCTGCCACTCTTACAGCCCTATTTCTGGCTTTCCTTTCTTTTCCTTCCACACCCAGACATGCCCATTCACTTTCCATTCCTACCAGTCTTAATACTTATATTAGAAATCTCTGTTTTGATGCATGGGTTTAATTAGTTTGTGTTTCTGCACCCAGTAGAATGTCTCCTCGCTCCTTATAGATTGTCAATGATGGTCTATTTCTTCTTACATCACAAGCTAACAATGAAGTTTCAATGTATATGAGTATCTGAAAAGAGTGTCAAGAGAGTGGAACCAGGCTCTTCTTGGTGGTGTCAAGCTGTGAGACAAGAGGCAACGGGTAGAAGCTGATGCACAGGAAGTTCCATGCAAACATGAGGAAGAGGTTTTTTTTTTTTAATGTGTGAGTGACTGAGCACTGGAACAGATTGCTCAGAGAGGTTGTGGAGTCTCCCTCACTGGAGATGTTCAAGAACCTTCTGGACACGGTCTTGTGCCATGTGCTCTGGGATGACCCTGCCTGAGCAGGGAGGTTCGACCAGATGACCCACTGTGGTCCCTTGCACAGAATCCATTCTGTGTTTCTGTTTCTGTAATGAAGAATAGACGAGTGTGTGTTTGGGTTTTTTCTACAGTATTTTCTGCTATTATGGGTATGAACAAAAGATTGTGTTTCTAAAGTAGCTCATACTTCTGTACTGAATACATAAATCAGTACATACAGTGTATGAGGTACGTGGTAAATACGATGCATAGTAGCTTGTGGGTATCAAACCTTATATTAATTTGCAGTGCTCTCAAAAAAACAATAGGATCCACTGACTTGATGAAATTCAACAAAATCATGAAAATTACTGAAGTATTCAAATAGTAGCCAAATTAAGACAATATTTTTCAGGACAGTAAAAGATAGGATTCCTCCTCTTTGATTTCAGTAAGCTTAAACTAAGTCTAACTAGTCTTCTAGGTTTGATGTATGAAGTGTTTAGGGATAGGCATCTGCAACTGAATTGGAATGGAAGACTATAAATTTACAGATGGTCCAGAAAGATGATAAGGCAATTATTATTCATTATTTTTCACAAAAGAAGGGCTGTGGAAAACATAGCTAAACCAACATCCTCTCTTTAAAATCAACATGGTGTGTAAATTAAATCATCCTACACATTGTCACAGGATGCAATAAAATAAAAAAAAAATTAAGAAGTTGTAGAACAGTTCAAGGATAGGTCTGTTGCTGGGTTATTGAATTTACTAATTTTACTTTGACATTTGCCTTGGGAAATCCCTGTGCTTCTCAATGAGATGGGGAGGATATACTGGGGAAAAATATTTCTAGCTACCGGCTAATATCAGAAACAGGACATCATTCTGAATGGACTTTTGCTCTGATCAATTTTGGGGGTTTATCTTGCTTTGTCTCCTTAGGTTTAAAGAGCATCACTGAAGTGATGCTGAAGTCACAGTGTAGTAATATTGAGTAATCTCAGAACTGTCAGGACTTTTGTAAGCATTATGTTTCAAGAACAATTTATTGGAATAGTTTTAAAGACAGTTCTGAGTTTGTTTTTCCAAGGGAGCTCATGACAACAAGAGCAAAAGCTGACTTCTTCAATCACAATGATACTCAGAATTTTCGTGAGTTAAGTAGAAAGAAACCAAAAAATATTCTTAATTTTAAGAGACTGTACATAAAGATCTAATTCCAGTATTGGAAATGCTTCAGGTAGTGGGTTTGAGTTTATTGGTGTAATAAGAATGGCAGAGAAAGGAAAAATGCTGAAGTTTTGATTTGGACTTCTTGAAGGAGAAGGAGCTCTTCTGACCTTTTCAATGGAAACTTCTACTGGAGTGTGATTCCAAGGGGGCTGAACTCCTGCCAGGATGAGGACAGCCTTTAAGCCACACCTCTTTTTTCTTGGTAAGAGCTGTTAAGTATAGGGTTTCTATCCAGCACTTCGTCTTACACAGAGTTTGAGTAATTCTACTTGGAAGAACTTGGCAATTCAAAATCAGGTTGTGACTAGCTGCTTGTCTTACTCTGGTTACACACTTGTTGCCAGTGACTCTGTATTCATGTATAGCCAAGACTGAAGCATCTGTTCCTATTGTGTCTTATGCTTTTCATCCTTCATGTTCTTCCATGTTACCTTTCTGCACAGAAGCTCTTCCATTTGGTGTACATCAGCCTAGGACCTTCCAGAGTCTAGGCTGTGTGCTGCGATGCAATTTGTATTTCACTGCTCGATCTGTTCTGTTTGAGGCTCTGGGTTCTCTGCCTGGCAACTCAACAAAGCAGAAATACTTGTGGCTTGAGGTTCTCCTGCCAGCAGAGACAAGGTAAGGCATGGAACTGAGCCAGGAGCTTTTTCAGCCATTGCTGTTGTTGTCAATGAATATATAGTCCAGACAGGGTCATTCTAGAGGCCTCTGTGGAACTGAAAAAGCAGCTTTGGGGGGTGTCAACCAGCATACAGAGCTCCAATATGGTACATTATGCTAGGTGTCTTGGGGGGCTCTGATTTTCATATTTGGACAACAGCACTCTTTTCTGTGAGTGTATGTGATGGGTTTTGACCTTGGCTGGATGCCAGGCTCTCACCAAAGACTCTCCATCACTCCACTCCTCAGCTGAACAGGGTGGAGAAAATACAATGAAAGGCTCATAGGTCGAGATAAGGACAGGGAGAGATCACTCACCAATTACTGTCATGGGCAAAACAGACTCAATTTGGGGCAAAAAATGAATTTAATTTATTACCAATCAATTCAGAGTAGGATAATAAGAAGTAAACCTAAATCTAAAAAAAAAACCCCAAAAAACGAAAAGCAAGAAAATAAATCTTCCTGCTATCCCTCCCTCCTTCTTGGACTTAACTTTACTTCTGATTCTCTACTTCACACTGCCTCAGCAGCACAGGTAGACAGGAAATGGAGACTGCAGTCAGTTTGTTACAGTGTCCTGCTCCACCATGGATGACCATGGGCTGCAGGGGCACAGCTGCCTCACCATGCTCCTGCACCACAGGCTGCAGGGGAACCTCAGCTCTGGTGTCTGGAGCATCTCCATCTTAAATCTATTGTCCCCAAGGCACTACTGCCGTCACTGATGGGCTTGGCCTTGGTCAGTGGCAGGTCTGTCTTGGAGCCAATTGGCACTGGCTACATTTGACATGGAGGAAGCTTCTGGTAGCTTCTCACAGAAGCCACCCATGTAGCCCTCTGTCCCAAAGCCTGCCCATGCAAATCCAATACAAAAAATATGTAATTCTACATTGGGCATCTGATTGTCACTTCAGTTTGCCTGACTAAAAGAGAGATGACAATCTTTCCACTCAGAGTGTTGATTCTTAAAATAAGATATGCAGGTGGAGTGGGAAAAGTGTCACTGAGTTTACAAGAAGAGCTTTCAAGAAGGTTATCTTCTGTGCACAGTTCTCGGTATCTTGCCTTGTAACAGGAAGTATTGAAAGGGAGCAAAGTCACCCACACATCCTGTTCTGGACATTCCAAGGTATGAACTGAAGATTTTGGTTCTTTTTCTTTCTTACTTCTAAATATTTACACATAAATGGGTGGGATAGCAGAATAACAGGCTAAAAATCTGCTAAACTTTGGCTACTACAATTTGAGTAGTTCTCTCTGTGATTGCCACCCTCTGATCTAACCTACTGCCAAACTTTCTCTTTCCTTCTACAACACCTGGCTTTGGGGTATAGTGCTACCCTGCTAGGTACTTAACATTTGAATAAGGGAAAAATCCAGAATGGTTTGATAATCTAGACTAGAATTTTAGAGGAAAATATTCCAGATCTGACAGCCCAAGAGAGGTTAGGGTGCTGTGCCTATGTGTCCCCAGGTCCACTCAGTAGCAAGGCTATAAATGTTCTTCTAGTAGGCACAGACACACGGAGCACACACGTACACCACATCTATAAATACATGGCTGACCACACAGATCACAGACAGACTCACAGAGTACTCACATAAACACAGGCAGCACCAACAACCTCATCCTGTTCCTCTCTGTGGAGGGAGGTCACTAGGGAGAGTACACCTACCTATACAAGATGGATCTCTCCAGTGGCTGGGCTCAGACACTCTGTCTACCCAATAGCTGGTCTTTGGATCCCAGTCTCCACAGCTCTTGGCAGCTGGATGTATGAGACCCCAAGGCTGAACCCACTCCATAGTTCCTGGCACAGAGTGCATCACTCATCCCCCCCACACACCCCGAGCTGTCTGGGACTCCTCTGACCCCACAGCTGACTCCACCCAAGCTCTCACCCTTAGAGACACACACACACACACACACACACACACACACACACACACACACACGTACACGGCTCTCACTCCTAGAGACCCTCAGACCTCACCAACTCTCTGGCACCTGGTGGGACTCCCCTGGACCCACCAATAACCTGCTCGTCCTGTGGTCTCACCTTAAAGACAGACAGACACAGACAGACACAGACAGACACACACAGGCCTGGCTCCCAAACCACTTTATCTACTCTCAGGCATCTCTTGTTGGGCTCACACGCTCACCAGCACACCCACACTCACTGTCCACCATAGACATATGGGACCCCGTGACCTGAGGTCCCACTCTGGTTGCTGCACTCAGACCATAAACGCATGTGCGCACAGAAAACAGAGAACCTGAACCCAGGAAAGAAAAAAGAAGATTAAATAGGGAAAAAAACAGACTGTATTTATCAGGCAAGGGACATGGACATACAAATGTACCAACCAGATCCCTATTTGCATGTATCCAGCCCTTTTTATCTGTTTACCCCTCTATTTTCCCACATTTCTTCCTTCCCCAAATCAACTGCGTGCCTGCCTTCTCCCCCTTTGGTTCCTGCCCTAAACATCCCATTGTAAATCCTGAATAATCCCAAACTGCTCTTTCCCTGCGTCCCATATATTCCACCACCAGGCACCAACTTCCCCTAGTCAGAAAGGTGATATGGAGGGCTGTTCCTGATGACTCATCATGGTGGACTCCATGTCTGGGCACCAGAGTCAGTGGCTCTGGTGGGCCAGCCTTGGGAGGGGTCCAGATAGGGTGTCCATTCCTTGTGAGTCCTTAACTCAGGATCCCTGCCTTCTATCGTATCACTGTTCTCCTTTGTGGGAATGTTTATCACTTAGCCTAACTTATAACACTTTTCTGTGCAGCAGGAAAAAATGGAGAGGCTTGGTTTTTTACTTTTCTGGATCACAGCTAGGGAAATTGCAACTCCAGGTCTATCTGGTCTGTTCTCCAGTCACCATGTTCCAGTTTCTCCTCATGCAACCACTGCACAGACTGTAGGTACTACAGGTCATGATTTGTATGCATAGTGGGACAGGTCAAAGACATTTTTGCTAGAAATACAATTATGAAGAATGTTGACACTGGAATATGTGAACATCTCAGAATGGAAATGGAAACTTTTGCTCCATGCCCCCAACAGCATGCTATTCATCCCAACAGCTGCTCTTTCGCTCAACAATAGATATGAAGATTGATAACTTGATTTAATATTCCTAGGAAAACATACAAACTTCATTCTTCTTGGTCAGTTTAGAGTTCCTAGAATTTGTACATATAGGATTTCTTAAATCGCTCCACAGACGAAGATTAATGGGCTGGCTAAGGTTGCACAGGTAATCCTTTCTTGTGCCATTTTCATGGAGGTAGCTTTGTAAAAGCAAAAATTCCAGTAATCTCTTCTCGAAGTTGGATCTTGCTGATGCCACACCACACTCTAACTAGACTGCTTGAGGCCTACATTTGGCCAGCTGCCAGCATGCTAAAAGGACAAGTGACTTATTCAAATGTGCTGGGGATGTCTGTAGTACAGAATAAAAGAGTGGTGGTAGCTCTGCTGATGAATTTGTCCTCAGAATAAGAACAAAATCAGGACACATTCTTGCTGCAGAGGCTTGAATAGAGTCTCTCTCTTTACAGTGGCTGAAAGACAAATTCAGCCCAAAAGTAAGGGCATGATGAAGGAAACTCTAGCAGTATAGAAAATTAACCATTGTTATAATTTATCAAGGGCAGCCATGCCCTTCAGTGCACAAATTTCATCTCAAGATGAATTCAGGCATACATTCCAGTACAAGAAAGGCTTTTGAGCTTGAAATAACATATATAGAGACAATCTTAAAGTGCCATAATGCACAAGGTTGGACTAGAAAATTATTCTTGTCCTTCAAGTCCTTACTCTTCATGTAGTTCCTGTCTGCAAGAAAGAGTAGCCTTGTTAGTATGTGCTAAAGGTGTAGTGTTTCTAAAGTGAGCACATATGCAAATAGAAAAACTGTGATGGGTAATGGGGAGACGGTTTTCCCATAATGGTTATAGGGTGGTAAAACAGCAGCTGGTGGTTTCTACGCTAGGATACTGACACATTAAAAATATACCTTTCTCCATTAGCAGAGATTAAACTACACAATTTGCATAAAGAAGAAGCTAATGCAATGTTGCAATGAACAAATGCTGGGTGAAAGAGAGAAGCACAGTAGAAAAAGAGATCAACAGACCAGAAAGGGACTTAGGATAGTGAAGAGCAGTAGAAACAAAGAAGAGGTCATTGTGTTTGCAAAAGATGAAGCCACTGTAATACAGTGTGGGACCTTGTTTGTGCAGAGTCTCACTCAGTGAGAAGAACTGGATCACCATTTTTTGAAATTTTTCTTTCTTTCTTTCTCTTTCTCTCTCTTTTTCTTTCTTTCTTTCTCTCTTTTTCTCTTCTCTCTCTCTTTCTCTCTTTTTCTCTTTCTCTTTCTTTCTCTCTTTCTCTCTCTCTCCTTCCCTCCTTCTTTCCAGAGCATCACTAAAAATTCACATGCCTCGTACATCACACATACCTACTTGAATGCCTTTCTTCATGAGAAAAATTGTATCTTTCATCAAGGTAATGTATTTTTTAAAACTGTCAGAATCATTCCAATGAAATGCATGAAGAAATCAATAGCAGAATTGTATTAAAGAAAAGCCACAGCTTTGCTCACAGTTAAAGGTTTCAAGTTCAATAACATTGGACTTTAAAGAGAAGGAAAGAAATTTCCTTCATTTTTTCTATAATGCACTTAATGCACCATGCAGAGAAGAATAGAAGTACTGTCCAATAGACCCTTTGTGTTTTCTTCAACCTCTGCTATCAGCTTTCTTTACCATTTCTTTTTAATTCTCATAGTTCATTTTCAAAAAAGACTCCTCCACTGCAAGCAAAGCTAATTGCTTCCAGTGGCACTGCACCAGATATCACTGCATCCTGTCACAAACCATATCTGCGATGTTTAGAGAACTATCTTTTATTTTGAAATATTGGTAGAAATGGCATTCCTTAGTCTCTTCTTTCTAAGGTAAGAAAGATAAAAAAAAGATAAAAGATCGGACTACTGCCATAATGAGTACCTTTTTTTCAAACAAACCTGTTCTCAGTATGATAATACACAGTGAGAAGAACCAGATAAGCAAGATGTAATTTCCTTCTGTCACAAATAAAACTAGTTATTGAGGTTTATTTTCTTTGGTGGTCCTTTTCTGTCACAAATGCAGGACTAGCCCAAAAAAGCTGCTGTTGTTTGGAACTATTCTTAACTACCTAGCTAACGTCCTGGCTATACCTTAGGTATGCTGTCTGCAGTGTTAGTCTCTTTGGTATCTCTAAGCTGTCTTCTTCCTTTTAAATCTACTTCAGGCAGTCATTTATCACAACCTCCCTTTGAACTGAACCTGCTTTCTTCCCTTGCTGTCTTTGAATATTCCTCCCACCGACAGGTACTCTTTCTTTACATTCTTTTTGCATTACTTTGTGTGGGTTTTTCTGCCAGCTAACTATCACAAGAGATTTTTGCTGTCTAATTTTAAATAGCATTTCTAATACAAGACTGTTTACTTTAAAGTAAATACTTTTCTGGTGAAGGAGAAAGGATTTCTGCCAAGGAGCAGACAATTGCCTGTATCCTTACAAATACTTAAACTGGGGTTTAGGTTCACATGATCTGACCATCTCTGTGTTAATAATCTGCCTGGTGGATTAACACTTCTCTATTAACGTTTCCCTTTCCCGCTCTAATTGAAAAACTGGTAATCTTCCATCAGTGACAAACTCTGACCAAGTTTCCACATGAAAATCAGAGTCTCTGGGAACACTTATGAATGTGTTTAAGGACCTGGTGTCCAGGGCCAGTAACACTGACTGACAGTATAGCCTTGTCACCACTTGCTTCCATATCTGTGGCATTGTTGTGGGCTGTTGACTCCCCACCCCAGAGAGCAGTTTCTGTTTGACACAAAGGGCTCAGAATCCATCAGCAGTTTTCCCACCTCCTGCAAAAATGCAAACAGCAATGGCAAGGTATCTCTTGGCTCTTTTTTTCAAAAATCCCATCAAAGTGCTCCTCCTTTCAGGGAAGAAAAAAAAAAGGTGCTGATGAACCCTTATTTGCCTCCTCACATGCACAGTAGTAATGCTTTTAGCCAGTTTGTACCAACTTTGTCTTCTCTCTTCTTCATGGGTTTAGACTGGATAGAGGCATGCTTTCTGGTTGAAACTTCCAAACTGGAAGAGAAAGGGAGCAGACATGCTGACCAAAAGACCACTGGAAGGCTTGGCTATGATAGGAATAAAAAAAATTGAGAGGATGTTTATTTTCAGGTTAGGAGTATGTCTAAGGCCTTTCCTAAGAGCAGATAAAACAAATAGATGGGAATAATAAAAATTCAATACAATAATTAATCTGATTACATTTATCTGATCCTAGTTGAAGTGGAAGATAATATCAAAAGAGTAACTCGTAGTTTGAAGTTGTGCAGTGCCTATCCCTCCCCCTTTACCTGTAGGAAGCCTCTGTAGTATCTTGTGTGTCTCCTGTATGTCTCCTTCTTACCATCCAAGTGCTGAAATGCAGAGTGACCTAGGATCTGGGAGAGCAGATGGATGACTGATGGTGCTTTGACCCATATTTGTAAGGCAATGATACAACAGCAATCCTGTCTTTAAAATGTCAGGGATTGCCTAGTACTAGCTGGTTCAAACTGTTTAAAATAGACTGTGACACCTCCTTTTGCAAAAAGACAGATTTTCAGTATTGGCCAAGTAGTGAATTTACAAGTCAAGTTCTGACAGGTCAGACCATTTAGCTTTTTTTTTTTCTGGTAAGGTGAGGGCAGCTTTCATATCCCAGATTTGCACTTCATTCCCTGTCTCTTCTATATCAGCACACACCACTCTCACTGCAGTCACTTAAGTGAGTGGAAGTGAAGGGAACAGGAGGGTCAGGATGTGTGGGGAGTGTCAAAGCACTGCCTCTACTTGCAGGGGAGGATGTGATGAGAGAGGTTTAAAGGCTGCTGCTGAAGTTAGACCGGATGAGGAACACACTGGTCTAGTGGAAGGTGTCCCTGCCACTAGACAGGGACCTGGCAGGGAGGTTGGAACTAGATGATATTTATGGTCCCTTCCAAACCAAATAATTCTATGATTCTATGAAACACTGAAAGGATCTATGGCAAAGGCTTGTGGGAAGATGAAGTGAGAGCAGGAAGAGACCTGGGGCAGGATAGTGTCTTCGGGAAACTTTGTGTTGGTATTGCTCTTCTGTGTGCCTATGGGCATCCTGATCACATTTTGTCAATGGATGAAGGCACAGAAGGGATAACTCTGTATAATCATTCTTGTGGAAAGATTAATGGTGAAGACCTGGTAGAGGCAAGTCCTTTTGCTTTAAATAATCTCTTGTACTTAAACAGTGGCTTGGCAGCTTCCCTTGTTTTCCCTGTGCAATGCTCTAATGAAACAGTATGGACAAATCCCAGGGCTATTTCCCTAGTTACTGTTGTCCTGGCAGAGTGTTTAATGCACATTCATGACATTCAAAGACATCTCCCTGCTCCACCACATCAGTCTCTTGTGTATGTTGAGGGATTGAAAACTATCCTGGGTTTCCACCTCCAGTCTCTCTCTTACACATGTAAATTGTCCACTGGTTTAGCCCATGTCAGACATGGCCACATTTCTGCAGTACAGGCTTTACAATAGGTGCCAGCAGGCCCTTTGCTGCTGGTTTGTATGGTGTTGCCTTGTGTGAAGGACTTTTCACACCTGCCCTGAGCACTGCCTGTCCCAAATGAAGATGGTAAGTGTTAATGGGTGGGAAAGGGGGCAGGGTGCAGTCATTAATTATCAGATGAGTCCAAGCCCAGTGTCAGCTCAGCTTTTCAGAGAGAGGCAATATATTAAAATACTGTCTTTTTGTAAAACTTCCCCAGTCTGTCAAATCCTCTATGTTTAAAAAAAAAGGCATATGAGACAAAAGATATTTTCAGAAAGCACCTACTGTAAACAAAAATATACCCACGTGTGTGACTGCATATAATAGATACACACAGCTTACGAGAGTGCTGCAAAACCAACTAGATTTTGTTTGTGGATATATATGGAGACCACTTTCATAGTCTGCATGTGCACACATACACACATTTAAATACAGAATGGTAAGAGATCTCTTTTGATATTCAGTACTTTACTATCTCCAGTAGTTTTTTCGCTCAGCAGTGGTGCCAAAAATATCAGAATTTATTGTTAAAAATTGTGTCCCTGGACAGTGGTATTGTACCAGGTGCTTTTACCACCTTGATGTGCCAACAAACCTCATGAATAGGAAATGGAATTGCTGTAACTGGACAATTATTTTTTACTAGTTACAGTATACGTCCCTAAAAAATACTATTTTTCCGAATGTAAGTGGTCGTAGCCATCCTCTCTCTAGTCAGGCATACCTACACAAGCATGAAACATTCTCAATGTTTAATGGCTTTGGACCTAGATATGAACCTCAGGATTAGCACCTACCTTTAGTGAGAGCTGAACACTTTCAGCTTTTCAGTGTAAACTGTGCCTGTGAAAGAGAAGTGGAAAGGATGTTAAGATTATTCTGCAGCTCCACTATAGTTATGAATGACCAAAACCCAAAGATAGCCTTTTTCCCCCTGAAATCTAGATGAGATTAAGAGGAATGCCTGAAATGTGAATCTCAGGAGAGGTAAAATTCGAACATACACAATGAAGTAAAAGGTAGAAATGTAGCATGAGCCAAGACTTGTTGGTTTACTTATAAAACTAATTCAGGTTTCAAAGTTTCTGTGTTAGTCAAAAAGCCCCACATGGGACTTAGGGTAGCAACCACAGTTAATTTTCTGCTTTAGCTTTTTGGAAGTTGATGTCTAACCACTGAAAGATGAAAATTAATTAATGTATTTTTACTGTAGATACGTAAAGAGAGAGAAATTGTATCAAAATTAGTACCCCTCAATTTGCTGCATTGGAGTCATTCCAATCTGCTGTATGTGAATTTTTGTGGAGACTTCTTAATTTAGTGACTGAGCCAATTCAAATAATAGTGGTACACAGGCTGCTTTCATAATGCAGCATCCAGGTGTCTTTGGCAAAGTCCATGTACTAACAGTTCAATTCCACTCTTCTATCATAAATGTTCTACAAACCATTTTAAAAAATCAATAATTTAAAAATCTTTTTGTCTAATACAGGAAAACCAATTTATGTCCTTTATGGTCTGACAGCTTTATTTTTATTTCTTGAAGAAAAAAAACACTTAAATCCTAAACCCAATCTTGAGTTATACAATTGTTAAAAAGCCTTAGAAATTAGTAAGCAGCTTTTAGAAATGTTTAACTTAAAAACAGTCAGGAAGGGGGTTTTTTTTGTTTGGTTTTTATTTTTTCTTTTACATTTGTTTAAAAAAATTATGTTCTCTCAAAATGAGACCTTTGTGCCAAGTTTCATTCTGGAGCACAGCTTTACAGCTGAGCTAAAACCCCCTATAATAGGAGAAAAGTGACAGACCCTTAACTATAGTAGCATGAACAGCAGTGCTATAATTCCTGGGTGAACTTTGTCCCTGGATGTGTGTTTTTGGAGTGTGCCGGGGTGACATTCAGCCTCTACATTCATTTTTATGATAATTCAGAGTAAATTGTGGTGCAATAAACTCTTCAAGCCTGTCTTTCTTGTGAAAGCCATGAATCAATCAGCTGCAGGCTTTTTTGGGTCTTTTCAATGTATAGTGATCATTTAGATTTGACATGCATTGTGAGACCTTGGCTTAGCTCCTCTCCATGGTCTGTCATTAATTCCAGCCTTTACTGTTCTGAAGTACAGTGAAGGATGACTGAGAAATCATTGCCCCTCTTCAGCTCTGTTATTGCACAAAATAGCAGCGCAATAATTTTTTGTCAATGTTTTACTCTAAAAGCTTTCTACATCAGTTTTGAAAAGGAAGCAATAAAGCCCATTCAATGGTATGAATAAAAATCCTTTGAGGTTTAGGCGCAGGGCTGCTTTTCTTCAGCTGGTAATCAAATTGGAGCTAAAATGAAATTGAGTTTTCTTATGAAAATAGCCTTTGTTGCTGGGAAGGCTGGTAATTCATAAACAATAACCTGCTCTTTTGTGTGGATAATAATATATTCATGTTCTTTCAATAGGGTAAAAGCCAGACCTAGTGCATTATGGTACAGTAAAAATAGCAGAAGGAGCTTGCTGGAATAATCTTGAAGAAGAGATGTAGCATTCGGTGACTTAAGCTTTCAGCTCCCATCTGAAATTGTACTTTGCTTTTATTTGCAAGCCGGGTTTTAGTTGTTGATTTGTTGCCGCTATACAATATTTGGTTAATTGTGGAAGATCTCAAGCTGTGCTCATCACTGCTCCTGCGAAAGCTGCTGCCAGCTGCTAGAAACAGAGCCTGCTGCTACAGGATGTACACTATTCACAGGAGCAGCCTCTCAGCGCTGATTATCACTGAAGAGTTCCCTGCTCTCCATCACTCTGCGCCCTGCACGCAACCGGACTGCGGAGCGCAGGGAGGTAGGCTGCCTGCCCTCTCCTCAGGGTAAGGTTAAAGGCGTGCAACGGGGCTGCGGAGGGAGCGGTGGGCGAACTTGGCTCGGGATTTTCCAAGTGCTGATGGGGAAACAGGCTCCCAGCCCCTGTGAGGATGGCGTGGGCTCAGTCACTTTGGAGCCAAGAAGGGGCTGGAGGAGGACATGAGGGGAAAGAGTGAAGGTTTCCAAGTGCACTATGAGGTGCTCTTGGAAATGTTGCCTCGGGGCTCAGTGTTTTTTTCTAACTGGCCAGGTGAGACTTTGGAGGTTTGATCAAGCACTGGTTCTTGTTGTATTGGCATACCTCGTTGTCACATCTGTGTTTTGTGACTCCATGATAAAGGTCTTGGTACGAGTGGAGGATGCTCCCCAGATAGGTTGTGTGAGCAAAGGCAAGAGGCTGGCAGAAAACTCTTGGAGCGTGCCCTGTCTGTAGTGACTTTTCTTTGCCTCAGTGCAGGGGGAGTGGAGGGTAAACTTCAGTCTGAGTACCTGAAATTACCTCCATCCTGCTCCTCTCTATCAATTTATGCTTTTAAATTGTTGATGCCTTTGATAGTGTTGAGCTCTGAGTGATGATAAAAAAATTTGCATGCAGACACGGACATGCAAAAATGCTGATTTGGAGTCTGTTTATGTGTAAGAAGCAGACTTGATCAGCCTCACCAGCGCTGAAGTGAGAGATTGCTTAAGGATTTAGTAGAATTTTGACTAGTCTTCCTGCCTGAGTTACAGAAGTAATACTAAACCCACTCGTTAGAGTGCCCAGGGAGATGCAGTGTGAGACACCATAGCTGGTCAAAACTGTGCCATTACTGGTGGATTTCAGTGACAGGGAGGACTAGAAGACTGACTGTATCTTGGTGGCAAGTCAGAAGCAGCTTTGCAAGGGGCTTTCTTACAGTGAAAGGGTTCATAATCCAGACTCTGCAAACTACACTCTTTTTAACCAAAACAAGGAATGGATTAATACCAGCTGTATTGTTCTCCTTACAAACTTACCCAAGGCTTGAGAAAAGCTTAAAAAAACCCCAAACCAGAACATACCCTAGGCAGATAGAAACTGAATAAGAATATAAGTGGGAAGTCTTACAATGGGGATTATTTTCAAACTAGCATTGGTGTTTTATCTGTACCGTATGCAAGGCTGTCTTGAAGTAGTTGCAGAGGTTTGAGGTTTTTATTCATTTTTAACAGTGAAATTACATGCTTAACAAAAGGAACTTTTAAAGGCACAGTGGTAACTGACAGTCAAAGCAATATATGTCATTATCCAATTAGTACACACAAGTGTGTTTTTATTATTCACTTAACATACCTCTGTGTTTGGCTCTCAGAAATACAGTGGTTTATTTCTCAAAGTGTTCTAAGACTGGTATGTGTTTTACTGCTGCAATTGGAGTAATATTTTTGTACATTAAAAGTATTTACATTTATATTGTTGTTGCTCATTGGGTTAACTCTGTTTAAAGAAAAATCTCTAAAATCAAAAATTGTGAGTAAGTGCTGGTTAGACAAAATGTAGCATGCACTCAATTCTAGTTTTCTTCACAACTGCTTTATCTTCCATCCAAAGTTGAATTGAAAAAAAAAATATTGCTTGTGTTTAAAAGAATGATAATGTAACTAAATTTTCAAGTGCATTTGAATGAAATGTATGTTAGCATATAATAGAGCATCTGTTGGTACTTGCTAATATGAGCACAGAGAATCTATTCAGTAGAACCAACCTTTTTGTTTTGGTGAAAAATAAACTATCTAGCAATGTGTTTTTGGCATTTGTTTCACTGGAAGACCAGTGAACTGACAGATGTGGTGGTGATATTAGCTTTTTGATTACAAGCTTAGCAGAGTTCTGGTGCATTGCATTTCCAGATTTCTTTAGGAGGAAACATTTCAGTTGTAATTGGACAGTGCTGTTTTCCTAGCACCAAATGGGTAAAAGAAGTATAACAAGTTTGTCAAAGAATCCACATTATCTACAGCTTTAGAAAGAATTTTGCTTCTTTTTCTATATTTAAATAAGATTCAGTGAATGTTTCAAGTGGAGTATGTTTCCTAATGTTTCTGATGTTGGATTCACCTTTGTCATGGAAATGCATGCTTTGTTCTGGGATTCATGCAGAAATGATGCTTCATTTAGGTATACATGCTCTAATGAAGCTCTGGTATGTGCATAGATGTGCATGAAAACAGTCTTTAAATTTCACTAACATTAGATATTTCCCATACTGACAGCACCAGAGTGGGACAGCTGTGTACTAAAGAAAGTACAAGCTTTTCATGAGAGAACTGTCAATGTATCTCCTACCCAAGTATTATTCTGTTATTTAGCAGTGCTATGAATTATGAATAATTGTTTGAGTGAAACACTGTAAGACCTCCAAACTAATTTCTTGCTGCCTATTTTAGACTATTAGTAAATATGTTTATCAATGTTAACTTTATTACTGCTGTAACTCTCAAAACTAGCTATTTTCAACTGCAATTAGCATTTCTAAGTTTACAAAGGAACACTTTTGCAGTCTATGCAGCCATGAATTACATACTATTTATTACAACACACAAAATTGTCCACTGTTGACAAAGTTGGCTGGACGATGTACATTTGCCTTGAAATTTTAAATTTCTACTGATGCTGTAGCACAAGTTCTTTCATTGCAGAAAATAAGGTAGTTGAAGGCCATAAAACCCGAAAGTATAATAAAAATTAATATATTTAGGTTTGGCATATTTTATCTAATCAATGCATTCTACCACTGGGGAAAAAAAACCCTGACCTTTAAGATAAGAAGGTAAACTAAGTGAATTAAGTTATAAATGTATTTTTCACATTTGCTTTCTCTGTACTAACTGTATTTAAATTTTCCAGCCTTGTATTTCAAGTAGTTTGTGGTCAACTTGGCTGGATTTGCATGTAGTTTTTTTAAAAAGAGAGTATTCAATAAGGCATATCTGGATAATTTATTCATATTAGAATTCTGGTGTTAGAATAGCTCTGACACAAGGCTTATATGAAAGGCTTTAAAATGTGTAAAAATAATACTTTAGAAGAAAATGATATTAAAGAATTTTTATCAATAATGATGGTAATGAAGATCACAAAGTGCAACTTATATCATGTAGAAGAATACCTATTGAGTGCTGTTTCACAGACCTTCCTGCTTTTACACTTCTGATTGTTATGTTTGCTTAAACTTTGTAGATTTTAGTAAAATGCTGTACTTCATGTGAATTGCAGACATAAAAGTTCAGAGCAGCATGAAGATTCAATACTTTTATGCCTGTCTACTTCAATACTTGAAAACTGAGAGCTTGTTTATGGGTGACTTTTTATTTTCAAGGTAAATATGAGGTTAGCAGACTTCAATTTTTATTGTGTTTTCAGTTTTCAATGCACTCTGCCTTGTCGGTGTACTTGAAACCATGTGGTGCATATAAAATGAAAAGCTTCAAGTATTTTTATTAAGACATCCAGGAAGAGCTCTGTAAACAAGGCTTTGCCTTCTAGTGCTCAAGCTTTGCATTGTCACCTGTTGTAAACACACTCTTACTTCCTCGTTCTGAAATGCGGCCAGAAAAAATAGAGCAGATCTCTAATGTGTGTGGTGCTTTCCTAATGTAGCTATTTGAATATCAGTGTTCTGCTTTGAAACAGGAATTATCTGTTTAATGAGGAGAGCTGATCCC
The DNA here is from genome assembly GCF_003984885.1 of Neopelma chrysocephalum. NCBI lineage: Eukaryota > Metazoa > Chordata > Aves > Passeriformes > Pipridae > Neopelma > Neopelma chrysocephalum. The sequence goes on along the minus strand of NW_020897694.1, from coordinate 41,355,292 downwards.
TCAACATTTCTTAGTGTGCATGATGGCCTGAAGGTAACATTATTTTACAGTATAATGCAACTCATTTTACCCAAACTGTTCTGAAAGACAGTTGAAGCAGCGTCTTTCTGCTTTAGGTTCTCAAGCACAGAACAAGTAAGTCAATAAAAGTAAGATATTTTGCTGGCAGGTGGGTTACTTAAGGGGATTCAGGAGTTGAAAGAAAGTATGGATCCCACTTTAGTAGCCTATAGTTTTTCAAAACAGGTTGGAAATAAGCACAGGAAAATCAACTCAACAGTAAGCTGAAGCAAAATTCCTCCAATTTGCTGTTACAAATGGGAAACCAGGATCCTAACTCTCCCCTGTCTAGTATTTTGCTGTTTCTCTGGCAGCCTCAGAAACTAGGTGAAAAAATGGAGGCCAGCATGGCAGCTGTGCTGCAGTTCAAAGGCCAGGGTTAGATTATAAAATTGAGGGACGAGGAAATGGTATCTGGACACAACGAATTTCTGGCACCATAGACAACCCCAAAACATTAGTAGTGTAAGTATAAAAAAAGTACTGGCTGCAGGTCGAGGGAGTTTTAAGTCACTTTGCACAGCTGTGAAGAATCAGATATCTAAGGAAGTAAATTCTTGATCAAATGATCGCTCACATTTCTAGCATCATCTCTGATGCTACTGGCCAGCGAGAGAATACATGTTGCAAAATCAGACCAATACTTATTGGGTAAATTGAGTACGTACACACAGAAGGAAATAGAAATTGGTAGTTCTTAGAAATATGGAGAAGGCTCCCACAAAGCATGAAACAGTCCATTTTTTAAAAAATTTACTTGTGCCTTGACAGTACTTTTTTCTTTTTCTTTATTCATACATGGAATATTTTTTTTCTCACTGGTTTTCTTACCTCTTTGCTAAACAATTTAATCTTCTCTTAATTTTAGCTTAACTTTGCTCAAAGCACTGGTCTTGATTTCCCCAGAGCATCCTATCACTTACAAATATCTGTAACTAATTTGAAATCAGATGTGAAAGTGATGGGAAACACTGGGAAATCAGATGTGCAGTCCAAATAAAATGCTAGCTTTGCACAATTTTTCAGATCGCTTTTCTTTGTCAGATATAAAAGCACTGAAGTTGAATAGATTTTCTGTTTTGCTCCTTAAGCCATCCATGTTTCCTAGCGTTAAGGTAGTCTACAAAAAATTATGCTTGCACTGCCACACCGAAACCAAAGAGATAACATCCATCTCAGAATAACTGGAGCAAGAAGTAATTGGTGCATCCACTCCATAGTACCATAGCAAAAGGAAAAAATTAAGGGTAATCATTATTCTAAGTGTTATGGGTACTCATTTTTATGGTCTAGGCTTGTAGCACATCTGAAGTATTAAATAGACATCCTCAGACACTTAGACAGCCTTTTTTCCATACACTGCTTACACTGAAGAAAGAGCACAGCTCATACTTCTACCAATCAGCAAAGATACAAAACTTACAGAGAGTTATAAAAATGTCATTTCAGTCTCCCTAGGAAATGGAACATCCAGCTGCAAAGCATTTATGAAGTACATCAAATACTTCATATCCCATAGCAGCTAGTAAAATATCTCTTGATTTATCTGTTTGAGAGCTCATCTCCAGTGTTTTTTTGGAGCTGGTCTTAATCTTTCATCAAGGTCTTTCATGGAAGTTTTTAATCATATTGGAATTGTGAAAATGTTGCTTTTGAACCATATTGGAAATGTGACTTTGTGTTGCTTTAACTGACAATTGTTAACAAAATCAATGCAAGCATGCCAACAAATGTTAAAGGATAAAATGACATTGGACTCTACAGTTGTTTTATTAGCCTGAGCTGCAAATATGTAAAATGAATAACAGACTACTGATTAAAAATTGACTTCACAAGCTGACATAACTGTACTGAAACCATTGAAATTATTTGTTCATAAGTTCATAAGAAGACTTACTGTGGTGAGTTTTTAAAGTGAATTGAATAGTTTCAACAGGTCTTCAAACCAGAATAGTAATTTGAATGAAACTTTACTGTCTGTTAACTTAATAAAGCCTTGCAGCACTTACAATCAAGTGATGCCCTGATTAATCTAATAGAATAAGAATGTGTGACTTGAGTGACTCAAATTTGAGGTGTGCATCAGAGACATTGATGGCCAGCATCCTTGTCAATCTTGAAGTACAAAAGTCCTGGTTTGAATGGGTATAGAAAAAGGTCCAGTTGATACAGATCTCTAATCTAGTGAGAACCTTGTCATTTAAAGTTCAGTTCTGGGAGACCAATTTTTGTTTTCTATTGACTATGAAAGCACATTTTGCTTAAGATGCTTCCTCAACATCTCATACTAATCTAAGCCAGAACGGACCAGCACTTTTTTGGTACTAAGTAGATAAAACATACAACTTTGTATGTGTCTGACTTTTTATCCTCCTGAAAAACTGCTTTGGAGTCAACTTTTTGACGTCAACCCGCTCCAGAATAACAGCAGTGCATAATCTTAGTACATCAAATACCAGTTAGGTATTTGTAGTGAGACTTGTGTGAGTTGGGGAAAGAGGACATTGATCCTCTTTCAGTATGTTTCTCAACATCAAATGCAGAGCTTAAAAAAATGAACTTTTTAGTTATTTTTAAAGATAAAACAAAAGTTTTTTAATGTAGTAAGGGAGCTCCCTATTTGGAACACTGAATTCACATTATCCCTAGAATCAAGCTTTTGTGTGCGTAAAGGCTGCCTTGGATGGCAGCACAGCAAAAGGAAAAAAAATCCTGTTCAAAGAAGCAAAGAGCCCTTAAGCTGCAAGAGTCTGTGGCTTCAAAATAACAGCCTGTCTGAAAGTAGGGGTGTAGCTGTGCACAGAGAACCTGAACCAAAGGACACTGCTGACAGTTCCATGCAAAAGCCACTGTAGAAACTGGCAAAGCTATACACTCTGTGAGCTTTTGCAAACTTCCTGTCACATTTTTGGAGAACACCTTTTCATGGGCATTACACATCACTCTATGGATGTGCTGTGTCTTTTTAAAGGCTTTCTCTACCTGGTCAGAGGTACTCTAGCAGAGTCTTTTTGTTATGTTATTTGTCATATGAAGAAGATGTGGTAGGTAGTGCAGGCTTGAGCAGGTAGTCATGACATCTTATCACTGCCCAGTTTGTGGCTTGGATTCAGCAGTGGAAGAGACAAGGAAATTTCAAAATATCACTGAGCATGGCATGAAAGACTCTTTGAGCTTTATGACACACAGGAAGGGGATATTTCAACTCTGTGATCAATTAGCTGTATTTGTTTTCCAAGTAACTGGGAGGAGGTGGCTGTTGCTGCACAAAACCAACACAGGATGAAATCCTTGCATTAATGAATTTGTCTCTGAAGAGAACATTAGGCTTGTTGTTTGGAAGGATGGATCCAATTGTATCCTTTATGTGGTAAAAATATGTGTGAGTCTAAAGCCTATGAGCTCTTTTTCAGCTTGAGAAAGTCACTAATGACTACTTTCCTGGGTAATGCTGACAAACAGAAATGCTTTGAGACTAACTGTTCATAAGGGATAGCCCATGGCACAATCATAGGTGGCAATAATTTACAGCTGCTCTCATTCCAGACTAGTTATGACATAGAAACCTAAAGATAGAAAGATATTTGTTCAGTTACTAAGCTCTAGCAGCAGTCACGTGCTGTAGTGATCCTGTTATCTGAAAACTACATTTCTGTTCTGAATGTCCAGAGGACATTATGCTTCCCATGATTTTCATTCTACAAGAGAGTGAAATATCTACTCACTTTGTACGATAATGCTTCTCTCAGTAGATGAGGGGCTAATGTCTTATGCTCCATTGAAGCTCATTGTCAAAAGCAGCAATGAAGACTTGCCAGTTCTTTTTGGTAGCGTGTCATGTGGATTCTGACCTTCTGTGGCAGTGGCATTTCATCTTTTTTTATCTTAGGTCTGGGTACAGGACAATGGCTGGCTGACTGGGAACTAGCATTCCCCAGGAGGCCGATACACACATGGCCTTGCAGAACTCTATGGTGGGCTCCCCTCCTCCTTGGTACCCTGGTCACACAGGGCCTTCCTTGTTTGAGTTTGTGCTGGATCCTTAAATGAAGAGAAGAAAATGCTGTCAGGCCTTACTTCATTTTAATATTGAGGAAGAAGAAGGGAAAACACTGTCTCTCTCTCTTTTCCTACCTGACTTTCACTCAGATGAAAGGGAGAGCCAGCAAGCACACAGAACTTGGTCAAAAAGGAATCGATCACCTCTCTAAATCAGGACAATCTCCTCCTTTTTCCTTGGTCTCTTCTGTTGCTGGCTTTACTCTGTCTACTGGCGAGGAAGTTTTGGGATCCTTTAAGCTCCACAGAGATCTGCTACCTTCTCTGCTTTTAGCAAAGGAAGAGACAAATCTCTGAATTGTTTTCCTCTCCTTTAAATCCTACTCTTTTGAGGCCCTTTGGCTGTTGACAATCTAGTGCCAATCTGAACTCATGCTGTGTCATCTGGAAGAGGCTCCGAGGGAAGTGGTCACAACATCAAGCCTGACAGAGTTCAAGTAGCTTTTGGATGATAGTCTCAGGCACATGCTGTGACTCCTGGGGATGGTCCTGTGCAGGACTAAGGGTTGAACTCGATGATGCTTGTGGATCCTTCCAACTCAGCATATTCTATGATCTCTATCCTGCTAGTAAGATGCTGTGATTTGGGGCTCTGCAGTCACACTGGCAGAGCATCTTGAGTTTCTTTGATGTATTTGTGGGCATGAGTTTCTGGAGTGTCTTCAGCTGTTCATTGATAGCAAGAAGAGAGTTTTTCCAAGCTACTGACTCATACTCATGAAGGACGGAGCTCTGCAAAAGCTGGTTCCTGACTTGTACAGAGCCATGAGTCTGTGAGGTACCAGGTGCAGGATGTTTAGCTTACTGACCCGATACAAAGGCCCTTCTTTCAATGCGGTCACAAGTTAAGTGTCCCTACTTTGGGTTTATATTAAGACACTATTAAGGCTGAAGAGCAATTTAGTACTTTAAGTAAAATCTAAGCATTTTTCAGCACATGCATCTGCTAGAACTGCAGGCACACAGAATTGAGTTCAGAGAAGGAACATGATCTAGTAAATCAGCTTTGAGTGAACAAAGCAACTGAATGGGTTATCTGCAGAAAGTTTGTCAGGTGGTGTCTATCAGAATTGACCAGTTGGGGAAAATCTGTAAATCACTAGCCTTCAATACTTTCTTTAGGCGTGTTTTTCAGAAAAGATGTGTCTGAGCATGAGAAACATCTTTGGATTTCTGTCAAGCTGCCCAGCAGGCACATCAGATGGCCCATAGAAGCAATGGGAAAGTGATGTTTTCCCATATGAATGTGTGGGTATTGCTGGGTTCCAGCACCTGTACACAAATAAGTGGTGTGATCCAGGTCTGCAATGTCTTTTTGCCTGTCAGAGAATCTTCTTGCTTGTTACTGGTTTCTAGTAGGCACTTCACCTCCTGACCTTGGGATACCAATATGTTACATGGTTTGTGAAGCATCTGGGGTTCTTTACTCTGCAACTAACATAAAGTAGGTGTTGAGAGCTGAGAAATTTATATAAGATGCCTATCTAAGACAAGATGAAATCTTTAAAATTGTTTTTAGATGTCAGTTTTGCCATTTGTCTTTACTGAAGTATCCTTGTCTAAATGAAGTATCCCAACTGAAGTATCGCATCTTTGGAGACGTTTCGTGTTATGCCAGTAACTTCTTTTTGCTTCATTGAGCAGTAAAACCTGCTCATCTCTCTTAATTTATTAGTGTGCATTTGTCAATAAAAATGTTTTCTCCAATGAAGCTTGTATCTTCCTGTAATCAAAAATACTTGATGCAAACAGCTAAGGGCCACAAATATATGTATCTCCTTGTTTACTCTTGATTGAGACTGGATATTCTGGTGACCCTCTACTCAGGAGAAAAGTAGATTTGGGCAAATGACTTCCATTACCTTTATTCTGAGGATACTTTAACAAAAGGGTAGCTATCTGTTGCTTTCCTCTGTACATTGAAGCTAAGCAGTATTGCCAGGTTTTCACATATACTAGTCTGATGGGTCTATCTTTTCAAGCATTTCTTGATGAAATATACATGATGAAACCCAGTAGCAGTTAGAAATAAATACCTGTGGTTTGTGAAAGGAGATATGTTACAAATGACAGCAGGAATATTCCTGATATGTTCTTATATTCATCAAGTCAGTGTAAGATTAAACAACATAAGCCACATGATCCAACAATTATAGTTTAATAAATGCTTTAATTAATGATATCAAATTTATTAACATACTTATTAATTACAATATGTTGGTTGCAAAGATACTGCTTTGGGAACTATCAGTATCTCATACTCTGTTGTAATTATTGAAAAAAGGTAATATCCACACTTTCTGAAAGATGATACAATAAAAAACTCTGAGAAATATATGAAACTCTCTTAGTTCCTTTTGGTCTATCTTTATAAACTCCTCCTTTGGATTACAGCAGGAGCTAAAATCTCAAAATAAAAACCATCATGGAATTTCATTTATGCCTGAGTGTTTCAGCAGATATTTTCATGTATATTTGAAAATGCAATACAAACATGTTCTGGAAATGGATATTGAACTGTATCATCTCAACAATTTGAAATCTTGAAATTTGTGAGTAAAACTGATGAATGTAAAGCATCATAAATATTTCAGTGAAATATTGTAAATGTTAACTGAAATATTTTAAATTAATATAATAAAAATCATTATAATATTCAAGACTTCTCATTTTATGGATTATGACCATATTCTTATATTCTTCATTTTGTGCTTAATAGATCAAGTTTGAAAGTTGATGAATAGCAACTTGTGCATCCAGTACAGAATTTTTGTGCAAGACTATGAATTAAAGTTTTCATAGCATTTACATAAGAATTTGGTAAAACCATCAATACTGTGCTGCCGAGGCTGTCCAGTCAGGTGCCGATGTGTGTGAGAAGACAGAGGTGTCTGCAGGTCCCTCTGCTGTCTCCAACCGCTTGTACTAAGGCAGGTGGTGTATTTGTCAGTGGTTAGATAATTGATTTTAAGGCTCATGAAGGGTCATAGGATGGTTTTAGTAAGAAAAGAATCTTGAAACCCCTGTGTAATGATGAAGAAGGAGGTTTGGTGGAGACTATTTTATTGTAAAGCTGTTTCCCTGGTGTTAATCTCCATTAACTACTGCTTCTTTCAGCTTTTCGCAGCTTTTTATAGTGTTGGAAGAATGTTTCACCTGCTTTTAGGTTGAAATAAAGCTCTAGTGTATTGTCTGCCGTCTTCTTCCATAAAGTGTGAAAAGTCCTCTGCACTGTTGAGTTTTCAAGCTTAACTTCTTAGAGGTGTCTATGACCTCACTTTTTATTTTTTACTTTATTCCCTGCTTCCCTACTAGATTTGTCAGAGATAGAGTGGTTGACTAGGATTCAGTCTTGGAGGTTATTATTTGCACAGGAGTGGAATATATGAAAAAACAGGAAAAAAACATGCAAGCAGTGTTATTCTGTTTCTGAGGCATCAAAGATAAAACTAAAGATGGAGAGTTATGCTGAGAGGCCATCCTTGTTCACAGAATTGGAAGAGCTGGGACACTAAGTTATCTAATCCACTAAATTGAAGGCTTGACACAATGAGTCCCTCCTTGTCTACTTCAGTAACATTTAAGTTAAATGTTTGCTGTTGAGTACTGTCTAAAAGGCAGTCTGGTTATCAAGTCACTCTGCAGGGTCCTCCGGCAATGGTAGGGGAGTGGTACAATGGGGATCCAAGATGTGAGAAGGCCAGCACAGTAACTAAGTATGTAGCTATGTAGAAGTATGCATGTGAGGGAATGTTGAACTGATGTGTAGGAGCATGAGGCCAACAGATTTATTGTTGAGATAGGCTATAGGAGAGCCCAGTAAACTAGGAATAAAGTCCAACAGGATGGAAGGTGAAAATCAGTAGAAAGGCAACTTGACATTGTAATGCTTAAACCTTTATGGTTCATTTCTGTCCCACGCCCAGCTTCTCAGCGGAAAAGTGAAATTTGCAAGGATTGTTTAGACCATTAGTGGGGTCCAGTCTCCTTCTCATTTCTAGTGTTGTTGGTGTGTTTCTGAGAAGAGTTTGTTTAGCAATGCAGTGCTAAGGTTGTTCTGAGATAAGGAAACTTAGAAATCTTTCTATAGCTGAAATGCTGTGATTTTTTTCTAAGGAAATGCCTGATATGGTGCAGTGTGCTGTGCTCAGCCTCTCCTCATACAACAGATGATCCAAGCCCTTCATCATCTTTGTGGCTCTTTCCTGTACTCACTCAAGTCCACGTCCTTCTTGCACCAGGGAGCCCAGCACTGGACCCAGCACACAAGATGTGTCTCACCAGTGTGAGTTAGAGGGGAAGGATCATCTTCCATTACCTACTGACTACATTTTCCCTAATGTAGCCCAGGATGTCAATATTTTCTTATTTCTAGAAAAAGCTGCTATCCTGAAGCACTGGTCCTCTACCTGCCAGTGGCTGAAGTATTTTCAAAATGTAACACTTTAAAAGCTCTTGTGCTTTACTGCTGCTCCAGGTGCATACAGCTGCACAAGCCTGTGTACTAATGCTTTTAGTGTTAGGTGGAAGTATTATAAAGAAGTGAATGTATTGAGCTTATGCTGGAAAGTGTGCTAAAATTAGAAAGCTAGTTATCTTTCCCTGTTTATACACAGTAAGACATGAATGCATGCCATATCAGTGTGTAGCAGCTGCATCTTCTGTGTTATCTCAGACTTCTCTGTGTGATAGAGAAGCCAATGATTTTGATTTTTGCTTTCCTGTGCTGATTTTATACTAGTGAAACTTCCAGAAAATTGATGGAGTTACATGGATACAAATCACAGTACAGCAGAATGCTCAGTTGGCCCCTTAATTCCCATTGAAAGCATCCTCCAAGATCTAGTGCTGTCAGCGTTGTAGGACTTAGGGCCTAGAGTCAGTCTACCTTAATTTCTTAAATTAAATCTAAGCTCTTGTAATTAAATGTAAGGCTATCTTGAAAAGAAAGACATCAGAGCCAGTTTTGGACTCACCAGAACATAGATAGCAGCCTAGCAGCAATAATGATGCCAGATGTCTATAAGAAAATGACCTTTAAGCAGATGTACGCTAAGACAGTCCTGCTGGGAAACATTGAAGTAAGTCCAGCATTTTTATGGGAAACAGGTCTTGACTCTATTGACAGTGTTTTGGCACTTCTGGTGCAAAACAGGAATATGCAGCTACATAGTTTACAGTCATATGATAAAAAGCAATATTTAAAAAGCAATATTTTGAAAACAGATTTGCAGTGCTTTGAGCTTTAAACCATATGGAACAAAGCAACTTCTGAAAAAAATCTGGCAGGACTCTTCTGTTGTTGCCATCATTAGGATGTGTTTGAATCAGTTTCAGCCTTGCTTCTCAAACATTTCAGGCTTTTATATCTTGTTATAGACCTGAAGGTTTTTGAAAGGTTTTGTGTTTTATCAAAATAAAATGTACACAATAGCATGGGCACAAAAGAATGTCCAAAAGACACTGTGGAATAACATGCTGATGCTCATCAGTGTGTGCAAAATACTGATCACGGAGAAGTAGCAAGTCCTCGAAGCACTCAAGGGTAGCTGCTGGCTTCCTGGGAGTGTCCAATGGAGGATGCACCACTGGGAAAGAACAGAAGGGATGAGCATGTGATTTGGACCCAACAAACTGTGGTTGAATTTTTATAGACCTTCAGGAGGGCTAATTGCTGTTTGGAGATATGCTGTGGACATTGCTATAGTCATGAGCAAGCAAGAAGACAGATCTTACCTCAATAAACAAGTGAACAGTACATAAGCGAAAGATATGAAGAAACAGGAAAATTAAATTGGAGTGAATGAGAGCATAGGATAACAATGAATTTTACACAAAAGCAAAGTTTTCAGCTCATATTTTGCCTTGTTGATGTCAGAAGGGTGAAGTTGGTTTTTAAGAGGATGTCAGAGGTAGTAAGAGATTAAAAGCCAATAAGCACAATTAGGACAGTTTGGAAAAATGGGGAAATACTTTGGAAAGAAGCAAGAAAATTGTGTTGACTCTGGCATTACTGGCAGGGGTAAGGTAAAGATCAGAAATCTGCTGGGATACTCCGTGTGGTGCTGGCCTTAGAGTAAGAGACTGCTACTGAAATAATCCATCACTCCAGCGAGGGAGCTGGAGGAGTGGATCACAGCAGCTGGGATGATGAATTTGAAGATTGGTCCTAGTAGCAGGGATGTGAAGAGGCCTAGGTGACTGATGCCAAGAGAGGGAAGGAGGGAATTCCTGGAACCAGAACAAGAGCTAGTAAAAAGCAGGAGGTAGAGATCTGAAGGTAAGATAGTGACCAGATGCAAAGCTGTAGAGACACAGTGAAGGCAGGTTTGGTCCAAACTTAAAATGGTGCTGTATCTTCATATACAGGCAAGCCCTCAAATAAAACCTCAGGAAGAGGGCAACAATGGTGTGCACGAAGCAGTAGATGGACTATAGCAGAATTCAGGTGAGTTCACCAAGGACTGGTAGGTTGCAAGGGGAATTCACTTGTACTCTTGTAGCAATAAAGAGAGAGGTACTCAGCACTGCTTAAAATCAGGAGGCAGTATCTCAGTGAAATGGAATTTATGCTTAAAATACAAATACAGATGAGGAACCTCAGAGCAACACAGTGGCATAGTTAAGCATTTCTCCCACTATAGGTGAGAAAAAAAATGACAGAAAGGAGCTTAACACCTCAGCTGAGTACATGCAAAATGCATGAATGGTGAAATAGACTCATTGACTGCAACTGCCCTGCTTTTTCTCAAGGTTGCATAGGGACATAAGTGCCTTGCTGAATTGAGAGCCTGAGGGTAGGGATTAGAATTTGTGGGTTTTTGGCTCTCTGCCTGAGCAAAATTGGTTATGCCACACCGATCCTGAAACACAACTTCTGTTTGTATTATTTGCAGAGTGCTATGGGGAAATGAAAGCTGGTAAGGCATAATTTTATTTGTGTGCTTTGAAATTTTATATTATCATGTATTTCTTGCTGCACTGTAATGAAACTCTGATTTCCATATTAAAATTAATAAAATGAAAAAACATGAATGCAATATTTCTGCTGAATGCACATTGACTGGAGAAGGTTTTCATATTATTCTACAGGTATATTTATGGCAGCCTATTTCTTGAGAAGGCTGCAGGTCCAAAGGAACTTGAGTCATTCACATTTTGTTTATCCAGTTACAACAGAATTCACATAGGATCCACATTTGAATACCACTTTTAAAGTAAGAATTTTTGGCTGTTGCTAACCTATAGTGGTATGTTTATGAAAGCTACAGCACTTACTACAGAGAAATAATCTGCTAAAGTAGAACTTATATTTCATAATGAACAGTCCTTTGTTTTATCACGGATATTGTTCGGAGAACAAGAGCATCACAACTTTGATTTTGGTTCAGTAAGTATATCAAATTCGTTCAGCTATGACTGTGTTATTTGGACCTCTCAACTTAGCAAAGACTGAATAGCTTGCAATAAATAATATCAGTGCTCTGTAGGACTTGGCAAATGTGTTGTGCGTTCAGAAGGGGTGGTGACTTTGAAAGTTATAATTGTCTATCATCACTGGTTATTCCTGATGAATGCAGGGATCATGGGTTGTTCCTTACCACCCTTCAAAGGTATCGTAACACACATTACACTAGCAATGCAGTATATTATGGAGTCCTCTGGTCAGTGCCCAATTACATAGGAAGCAGACCAGCAGGAAGAATGCAAGTATTTCTACAGCATGTGGAAGTTTAGATTAGACATTAGGAAAAATTCCTTTATTGAAAGGGTAGTTGGACATTGAAACAGCATGCCAAGGGAAGTGGTGGAATCACTATCCCTGAAAGTGTTAAAAAAACATGTAGATGTGGCACTTAGGGACATGGTTTAGTGGTAAACATGGCAGTGCCAGATTAACAGTTGGACTCAATGCTCTTGGAGGTCTTTTCAAATCTAAAAAATCCCATTATTCTATTCCATGACTGCACCTCCCCTACACTCAGCCTTTGTACAGTCTCTACTTATTCCTCATCTACCCGCTCAAAATATTCATGAACTTGCAAGAAGGGAGAGTACTTCACTGTAGGAGAGGGAGAGACAGAGGCCAGATGAGATTTTTCTAGGACTTCTTGCTTGTTGCCAGCCCACTTTCTTAGGACATGGACCTTATGTCTCCCAAGATAACTTTATGAGGATGGAGAAGTGATCTGACAGACCCACAAATAAGGCATTTCTCAAGTCATCATCATAACAATTCTCTCTGTCATCTTGGCGAAATTTCTACCTATTGGATGGGAAAATAGGCAGAAGGTGTTTTGTAAAAATATTTTTCCTTGTCACTCTTGCCCAGATACCTCTTGTGGGATTTATGACTTTAGAAGCATTATGCCAAATGAATCATTGTTTCACTAAAATTAATTTCAGCACGCCAGAAGGCTGTAATTTACATCATCATTTGGTTTTCTTGGGTAGCTCTCTGCTACTGTGCATGAGGAAAAGTAAGCATCAGTGGCAACAGTTGGAATACTTTATTAGATGACACAGCAGTCTTCATTGAAAGCTGTTATCACTGACATTGACAGCATGGGCAGTGTGTGATGGCATGTGGTGATGTTTCCTGCCCAAGCTGTTGTGTATACTCTGAATGAAGAAATGTTGTTGAGAGATGTTATTCTTGCTCTGGTTCCACAAATCTAGAAAATATTAGATAAATAAAGGAATTGTTTGTTCTCTGTGTTATAAAATAAAATATCTTCACTTTTCTCCAGCTTGTCTCTAGTCTTTAATCTGGTCTTTCATGTCAGAGAAAAAAATTTTCTAGCAAATTTTCTGGAAAAGAAACTTTATTTTTGGGTCTATTACCTAAAATGGGACACCATATACTTTTATAGAAATACATGTATGTAATTCATAACACAAAACCAGTATCATACTGTGAAACTGCAATATAATCATGATTTTCAGTGTTTTAGTAGTAGGACAATTTTCTGATGAAGTTACTTCCGTACCTGGTCCATAATCCTTCCAAAAGTATAAAAAAAATGCACTTCTAGAGTCTCTTCCCCAGGGAATCTTACTCATCAGAAAATACAGTGCCTCTATTCGTGTTCCTTCAAATTTCAGTTGATTGTCCTTTGTGGTCAAGAATATTTTGAGTAACAAAGTCCTTATGGGTCTAGTCCCTTTTTAAATCCCAAATAAACTTCAGTTTTGATTATATGAACTCAAGAAGGACTCAGTTATTTGTTCAGAATAACTAAAGTACATTAAATAATTTGAGGTTTTAATCTTATTTTCAGAAGAAGTGATTTAATGTTAACTGTGAAGGCAACACCACAAAATAAAATTTAACTAATCAGCTATACTGAACTGTACATTTCTCATGTTGGTTTGGTTTACAGTAGTAAAGACAGTACATGGGAGATCATGCAAAACCATTGAAACCTGAAATGGACACCTCAGTTACTTTTCTGAACTGCGTTTCTGTGGAAAAAAATGCTATACCTTTCCAGTATAACAGTGTGTAATTTACTATTGATTTACAGCAGACAGAAAAAGATTCATCCTAAAGGCATTGCCAGAAATTACCCCATTTGACTTTAGAGTCAAACTGTGCCTTTCAGTGGAGTGCCAGTAAAAAGGCATGTATCTGATCTCTTGTTCACATCACAGAATAAAATTGTTTTCACTTGCATGTGAAAGATGTATTTTGATATTGCAGCACTAAGAAGTATTAGAAGGTACACTGAGGCCTTTGACACCACCGCCCCTTTCTGTGAAGACTGTTCTGGATACAAATGATCTTTTCCTTTTTTTTTCTGCATGCAGAAAATGAGGCATGATAGGTTTCCTTTTGTTACCTGGTATTTGGACAGGGAAATTAGTTCGAGTGCCCTGTACTTTCTATTTGATAGTTACTTGAAAGGGAAAACACATTAACAGAGCACTGACACTGAGGTGATGCAGGGCTAGAAATGCTCCTCTTGCTTCTCTGCACAGCTCTCGAAAGCAGTGTCAGTCGCTATGGGGAACTATAAAAGGCCATAGCAACACCACGAGAAAATGTTTTTTGCTGCAGCTTTAGTGTGAGCTTTTTGTTCCTCTTCCTTTGGCTTTTGAGTAGCATGGGAAGAGGGGTGAGGCCAGTGGTTTCTGATGATGTTGCACGGCACAGATTAATGTTTTCCTCCTTTTTCAACTTGTTTTGCAGCAAATACAGCTTTAGAGAAATGCGTGAACATCACAGCCTAAATTAAATACTTGTTTTGGGAAAGACCTGCTGATTTAAATATAGACTAGTTCCCTTTTGGGCTATAGAATAAATACACTGCATTTCTTTTTAGAAAAAGAAAAGGTAGTGAAATAGTTATGGTTTTTAGTGATAGATTATTGGCAATTATAGGCAGGGTTGCTTTTGTAGATAATTATGTGTTCACCTCACCCTGTTTTAGAGGTCTACCTCTGAGTAAATTGCTCAGAACTTTTTACAACTATTGTGGAAAAATGGGCATGGTAAGAAAGTAGTTCACTTCACCTATTAGTTTTATGATGAAAGGAATTGTTTTCTAGAGACGCCTCTTTTCTCTCCATCAGCTGTAGAAGGCGCTAAGGGGATCACCTGCAGAATGCTCATCTTCTGGATGCCCAAATGAGGGCATAGCAACTCCATGCAGCAGCAATGCTCTCCAAATTGAGCATCCCAAGAACAGGAGATCATCCTTCAGGTAGCTACCTGGCTTTTTACTGGTAGATCTCTTGTGTCCATCCAGTTTGGACCATGGCAAGCAAAGCAGAGCAGCACATCTATCTTTGTATCCTAATTTCGACCCTACCTCTCTCAGGGAGCCACTCATCTTCCCCACCACTGCCAGTGTACCCCTCAGCACCAAGGTTCTGCCATTGGCCTTTCACAAGTTAACTGCGACCTCCCTTCCCTGACCTGTCACATGATGCCCTGGCCAGCTGACTACAAACTGTACTGGCTTTCAGTCTTTTCTTCTCCATATCTATGTATTGTTAGTGCTTTTATTATCAGTGGAACAGCTTCCAGCCAACCCTCTGGCAGCAGCCCACCTGCCATCATCATGGCACCTTTCAGAGGCTGGAGTGAGTGACAGGCAGGTACCCACCTCAGGGTTGAGCTCTTTGGGCAAGACAACTACTATACAATGTGTGAGCAGGTTTGTCATGGGGGCTGATGATGTGCGAAGACTGCCCCTTACACAGGTGTTTTCTTCTGGAGGTGAAGTTTTAGGCAGCTGTGAAACATCCTGTTTGAGAAATGAGCTGTCCCAGAGACCAGATGTTCACAAAATAAGGAAGTAGGTCTTGGGTGGACATATCTATAGATCTTTTTAACTCCAGCTTTTAGCACTCAGGCTCCTTCTTGTATATGCATTTCGTTGAGTGCCTTTCTTCATTTGCAAATACAGTGGGATCAAATAGATGCCAAAACATAGGGTAAGTTGCTTGATGTTCAGAACATTGTCTTTAAAATCCCTGAGTACAGGGTGGTCTTTTAAACCTTGCAGAGGCTGATGGGCATAAAAGAAACCAGGTGACTGTGCATCAATACTTAAATACCTACCTGCTTGAAATTCAAGTGCAAAATATCTTGCAATGAATTTTGGGGGAAATTTTTTAGTGATCATTAACTTTGTTTTCAGAATTATGTTTGGCTGTTCATTAAAACCCATAGGAAACACAGAAATCTTTGAATGACAGGAGAGTTAAATCTTTCCGATTGCTGTAAAATGTTACAAGGCTAGCACTAAGGAATAAGAATGCAGTGAAGTTTAATTAGTATTGCTTTCTATGAATACTCTGAAACAGGTAATTAAACATTATTATGTGCTATGATTATTTCACCAGTCAGTGGAAAATGCCTCAGTGTTAACCTGGAAAAAATATCCTGAGCCATATGTAACATTTAGAAAGATTCTTATGTCACTCTATAATCAAAGCCTCATTTCTATTGTGATATTATTATTCTAAGTCTCAAGGTATTTAAAATGTAGTGATGTTTCAGTCTGCTTTTCCTCTTAGACTGTACTGTGAGAAAAAGCTCAGGATGCCTGTCTCTGCTCCCATCTCTACTTCTAGGTCACTGTGGAACAACTTTTTCATGGTGTTTATTTTCTGCATTTTCATACTAAAATTACACTGAATTGGGTTACTTTAGGAAGGCAATGTAGCATGCACAAATCTTGCTAAGGCAGAATTTCTTTTCCTTTGAAAGTTGTGAGGTATGCAAAAATTCCTCACTGCTATACAACCGTACCTTGTGTGAATTTTTGCTTTTGCTCAAAATGGAAAAATACTTTATTTGATGATATTCTACTAGAAAAGCTTTAAGACAATATTCTTACAGGGAACTGAGTAAAGACATGTGCTGTGCTACATCTGAAGTGTATGTGTTTTAAAATTTATATTTCTTTATTGCAAACTGCCCAGGTGCAAATCAGTCATCTGTTTTAACAACTGCTGAGGCTTAGGTTTGACACTTTCATTCAGAACTCCATTACAGATTGTAGATGCTTATCTCACTGATCAAATAAAAAACTACAGGGAAAAATATAATTTTGTATTTAAGAGCATCATCTTTTGCTAGTTTTCCTGACAAGAGAGATAGATGTGGAGGTAGATGAAGCAGTGTTTCAAAATCCTTATTCTCTCACTCTCTGGGATTTTTTTTTGATGACTTTTTTTTAGACTTTCATTGAAATTATATTTTCTGACTCATACAGGATATTTTTTTGTTAGCATGTATTAAAAAGAACTGGGGGAAAAAAAAGTAAAACAGTGCAAATAAGCAGCTGGAAAATTTTGAAAGTATGAAACTACCAAGATTTTGTGACCATAACTAATAATTTAAGCATCTGATTTCCAAATAATACAAACCTTACTTTCCTCCCTGAAAATCCATCCCTTTCAAGATTGTCATTCAAAACTTGAGCCATATGGTTTTATTTTGTTATTAGTTTTCTGTAGTTTCTGCCAGGAGTAATTCTACTGGCTTTGTGTAAAAGCGTGACCTTCCAGAGGAGGAAATTCCCAATTAAACTGTTCCTTGTATCATGCCATAACACCCCTTCATTTCTATGAATGTGACCCATAATGGCACTGGAATACTGTGAATGGGGAACACCGGTTATGATGGCTCCCAGGAACAGCAAAGAGACATATCAATCAAATGCAACAAACCCAAAAATCTGTTAGGAAAATCAAGATATCTTGTCTCTGTATGTAGGGGGGTGTAATTTTTTTTAGTTGTTATTATTATTTTACACTGGAGGAATTCGCTTTCAGAATTGAAACAATACAGGACTTCTTGAATATAAAAGAAGTTGCCATTTAATAGACACCTTTGACATGGGCTGGTGTGCTGTTTATGCTCTTGGCAGCATTTAAATCAGCTTCGACAGTCTGCATTAGAAAGAACTTGGGACTAAAGTGTGTGCTTCTGTGCTGGAGCAGCTAATAATGGCAATATGAATTCTTGGTAGAGGAACAGTTAGGAAACAAGAAGAGACTTTATTGGGGGAAATAAGTCCTAATAGCAGTGGCATTATCTGAAGAAGACTTTGACTGTCTGAGTTCCCTGAGTGGTACATCCTTTCCAGGTAATGACAATATGATCCAGAAACATCTGATTGCACTTAGTTGCTCAAGGTGCGGTACAGAGCATGTCTTTGTTGGACCACATTAGTGTTTCTCTCTGTATGCTCTCAGTACTGTCCAACAGACACAGGCCCTTCTAAAGATCACTTCTTCCAAACTGAAGACAAAAGTCTGTCTGAGTAGCATGATTCATTAAAAAGATGGAGATTCACTGAAAAACTCAGCCCTGATATACAGAAGGGAACATACAGTTCAGGCTGACTAAGTCTCATTTTAAAAGAGAGCATATGCAAATGAAGATAACATCAGAAATGCAAAAGGATTAAGATGAGATATAGTTAACTAGAGCTATCAGAATGTAATGGGACCAACAGAAAGACACCAAGAGAAGAACTGGTCTGCTGTACAGCAGCAAATGAAAACTATTAATCAACAAAGTGTCAGAAGTGTTATGTAGCTTTTTTGTTTATTCTTACTGAAAGTGTCATCTCTGATCAGACCAAACAACGGGAACCCAGAGCTATTAGTCTACTTGCACTCAGCATGTAGTTGCAGACACAATGGTGACATGCAACACACAGTGAGATGTTTAGAGAAACTTGCATGCCCTAAATTTTTCAGTATTTTATGTTAAGAAGGACTTTAGAAAACTGAATGGGCAGCCTTTATTTTGCTCAGGTTGTTTGCTTATTTCATGTGTTAAAAAGATAATGAGTCTCTCTGAAAGCAAAGTTTTCACCTGTGCTTACCTGGACAGGCTGTATAATTGCCATACAGCCTATTGTGTACTTGGCTGGACTGCATAATGTTTCAGTGCTAGCAATTTGGTACCTCTTTGATATGTAAAATATTGTACTAAGCCCAGGCACTCAAGGTTCTCCCTGTTGTAGAACAGAAAAAAAATCTCTACAGCAATTTAATTCCATAAGCTTTTCCAATCACTTCAAGCAATTAGTTCTGAAGACATTTTCTTGAAATTTACATAAAACACATCCTTTCTTCCAATTCATTTTACAAGTGGCAGATTATTTCTTGCACTGAGCTGCCAAAGGTGACAAAAAGAAGGGGAGAATGTGCTTGGGCTGCAGCAGTTGCTGAGAAGGACTCCAAGAAGAGCAAGCTCCCAGCTCCCCCGTTGCTCTCAGTAAAGTTGGTATAATGGGAATAAGAGGTTAGCTGATCTCTGCTAGTGGAAGGAGGTCATCCATAAATGCTCTGCAAATGGATGGTGGCTACATTTTTAGATCTGGAGTTGGTAGACAATGAGAAATATTTGCCAGTAGATGGAGGTAGATCAGGCACTCTGGGAGCATTTGGATGGGCAAAGTAGTTGAGAGAATGAGAATATAGCTTGTTTGCATTTCCTTAGTTTCTGTGTCTGAAATTCACACGAATGTAGGATAAACGATTGGTCATGATGCTCACAGACTGGTTCTACCACGGCTTGGAGTACCAAAGGCTGTCCTGTATGGGGAATTCTCAGGATCCCAATCCAGGACTTTTAATGATCTAGAGTGGTAGGTTTTTTTCTTGATATGGACCAGGGACATGTTAGAGATCACTTCTTGGAATTAACAGTCAGAGTAGTAATTATTGCAATGGTATTATCCTAGTATCATACATAAAACTGGGTTGTTTTTTGTTTGTTTTTTTTTTTTTTTTCATTTCATGTTGTGCTGTGAAGTCAAAGGAAGCCTGTTGTAAGGTAGACTGGATTGCCTCTGTTTTTCAAAATGTCTAAGAAAGTTAGTGGTGCAGTGAGAAGGATTGGTTACGCTGAAAGCTCTCTTATGTGTATTTTTAATGAATAGATTTGCTTTTATTTTGAACTCGTTTATGGATTATGTTATGGATGTGCAAAATAATTATTTTACGGTGTGTCAGTGCATTTAGAGTATTTACAACTGTTCTAAAACTAAATTGATGGTCTCTGATATTCCACTTAAATGTCTTGATATAAGATAGCATAATCATTTTCGGTTGTTTTCCTCATTATTTAAGTAGGATCAGCTCTTTTTTTATAGTTTGAAAAATATAGGGTGGTTCTCAATATCAGTTGAGTTTAAGTTTGTTCTTCTTTTCATCGGCAATTAATTGGTTTTTTTAATTTGCACTGTTGCCTTGATGTTGCAGTATATCTGTACACCTGAATGTGGACTTGCGCAGAGTTGTAATAAAGAAAGAGGAGAACAGGGAAGTATAGCCATGATCTGAATAGGAGATTCAAGGAGCTGTACGTGCTACATTGAATGGCAGAGTCATGAAACCCTAAGTGTGATAAGAAGTCCTGGAGTGCATGCGAAACTATGCCATAAAGTTATGAGACAGGGAATTAGATCTCCTTTACTCTTCCCAGGAACTTCATGCCAAACAGCTACTGATGCAAGAGCAGTTATCCTGCTTCATGCAGAAATGGACTCAAATTCAGGCTTTGTACTGTAGCATCCACAGAAGGGACATCCTGTGGTTACACCTAGATCTATTCTTCCCCAGCACCCAATTCTTGTTACAATTCTTAGTGCCAAATTCCCAGAAGCTATTTAGGCAAAGCCCCCTGGGTTTCAATTTTGTTGTAATGGGGAAGAAGATGTCCATAGCTTTTGTGCAAAAATGGGGGTAAACTGCACCCGTTAATAGGCACAGGGATGAAAGTGATTCAGTCCCGTACTGCAGAAATAGTAAATAATGGAGATAGGTTAATGTATGGCCAGTCTTCGCGAATGAAGATTTTGGCAAAGGTCTTTTACCTTTCGAGCCTGCACAATGGATTTTTTAGGTGAGACACAGCCTGCGCTGAACTGAGCCCACCCTTTAATCCTAAGGTTCATCTGCCGGGGCCAAGCAAGCTTGGACAATGGCAGTGAGGTCCTCAGGACGTAGGTTTGTTTAGAGTGACCTTCTCATAGATGGATGGCCTCACAGGGCTAACGGGCTCCATCTGCCCAGGGGACCAGGAATCGAACCTGGGTTGCAGTGGTGAGAGTGCTGCATCTTAACCACTAGGCCACCAGGGGTCCCCATGGAGATAGGTTAATAGTGTGCTTTCAAACATACAAAGCTAAAACCTATTACTTTTCTGTTAAACTGCTTGTCTCTAGAAACGCTTTGGTGAGACTGATTATATTTTAAGGAATTTTTTATATCTTTCTGAAAAAAACATGAGAGAGATGCATTGTGGAAAGATTTTCTGACTTATCCTCTGTTTTCCCACATCACCTAACAATCTGAAGGAACTCAGGGCCCTGTATCATGAATGTGCTTCATTACTTGTTAGCCTGCATTTGCTTTTCGAAATCTTCAACGTGGGTATTTCTAGAGGCTGGATATATCTTGATATGCCACTGTAGGCATTCAGGGGGTGACAGGAGCACACATGAGAGTTATATTATTCTGTTAACAGTTTTATAATTTCAGACTTGCAGAAGTTTTAAGTGCTCAAACATGACATAATTCAAATTATATCTGAGGCAAATTTGTGTAGTTTTAATTTCTGGTGCATTTGACCAACACAACATTTTAAAAGCAGGAAAAAAGTATATGGTAAAAGCTGAATGCATAGGTACAACTTCAAAAAGCCCAGATGTAAAAAAAAATAAATGGAATTGACTGTAAAGCCTTTGAACTTCTTTGCTGTCTTTGTTTTAAGATTGAATATTAAATGAGTAACTGGAAGGGGGAATGAGGAATATAGTGTCACACTTGCTACTATGTTTCTAGTAGTTTTATTTCTCCATATATAAAAAACTGATTTTAAGAATTTTCAGATAAATCAAAAGTTGGAAGTGCTGAAGACTGCCTCTCTCTTTTTTTATTAATTTAATTTTTTTCAAACCTTGGATTTAACAATGGATTCTTTCCAATCCATCTTTCCCCCTCTATTCTTTTTTCTATTTTATTTTGCCAAAGAAACGAACTAAAACCTCACTTTATTACTGCCCAAAGCAGGTTTTCAACACAGGTCCCATTTCCTGTTAAAGTAATAGGATTTTCCCATTCATGTCATGTACCTGTTAAAATTTTGGAGTAAGTCATTGTCAGTTACAAGTTATGGGATGTCAGCATCTATTTGGACAAAACAAGTAACTATATAAAGGGATTTAAAGCATTCAGACCAGGATTTGAGATAGTAGAACAGATTATCTGGTTTTAACCTCATCATACAAACTGGGTTGTCTTGGTGACTCCAAGTATTATGATGACAACAGATGAAAATAACCATCTTGAATTTGCAGTAGCACCAAAACAGTTTAGTCAAAGCAAATACCAGTTTATGTCCCAGTGATTTCTTGGCAGCAGTGAAGGTAGCAAGAAGATATTTTCATAAGAAGGTTTACAATTGAAAGCTGAAAAATTTGGGTTGAAAAATCCCGTACTATGCCTCACAGAATTGTAGCTCCTGTATACCCTGCTTTCATTATTTGCTGTGGGCTGAGTTCCCAATTAAGAGATAATGTCTGATACCCCAGGATTTTCTTTCTCAAGACCAGAGCTAATGTGCTATTAAGTTGAAGTTACAGATGGGAGACTAAAACCACACAGCTACTTTCACTAGATGGTGAATAATCCATATAAAAATTAATATTTCAGTTTTCTACAAAAAAATATGGAAAGCACATTCATTTAATTAACCTGTTTGATTTTCAATGTTTTACTTTCCTAGTTACCTTAGTTTAGGTAGAATT
Organism: Neopelma chrysocephalum; assembly: GCF_003984885.1. Lineage (NCBI taxonomy): Eukaryota > Metazoa > Chordata > Aves > Passeriformes > Pipridae > Neopelma > Neopelma chrysocephalum. The sequence goes on along the minus strand of NW_020897694.1, from coordinate 41,332,889 downwards.
TTTTTCAACAGTTCCTAGTCCTCAGTCTTGAAAGTACTGTTCACTTGTGAAAGTAGATTGCTGAAAGCAAATGTAAATTTCTTATGAAATAGAACTGACAAATATATTGCTAATACTATAACCTAATCTCAGGAAAATTAATTTTTAAGCATATTTAGTTAATTGAAATCTGAGATATTGGAACTAACTCAGGGAAAATAAAGTTCAGTGAGAGAAACTCAAGAAAGAAACTTTTACAAAAAGCTTACTGAATGTTTGGGCTTTTACAGTCTTGAAAACCAAATATTTGGTTTGTTTCATTTTTCCAGGGAATTTTTTGGACATTGTATATGTGAAGAAAGGGAGGATCTGATCTAGTTAAGTCCGTTTCACCAGAGAGTCACCTGGTGGTCACCAGCCAGCTTGAAAAGCAATGGGAGTTAACTCTTGGAGAACAGCTTTTCCATCTCCCGTGTTGCCATTTGTTTCAGAAGGAGATTTATTCCACTAGCTACAAGGTGATTGTCTTCCCAGGCTACGCAGTCTCTTAGGTGTTTACTGTGGAGTGAGAGGAAGGCCTCATGAATTGAGATGTGAAATACCATATCATTACACTACATCGTAAACCTCCAGAAACTAAAATGTTAGGAAGGTATTGGAAAGCTTTCCCTCTCACTGAATGTGAGCTGTGTCCATGGCACATCAGTTGCCACATCTATGTTACATCAGCAGATGGACACTAAGGAAAGAAGGATCACTTCATACTTGCCTTGATTTTTAGTGCTCTTTACTCCATGTGTTCCTGGGCTATGCCCATGAACGTTATTCCACATTATGCCACGTTAGCTCATCAGCCAGTTGGGTCTCTCCTCTGACTTGCAATGGTCATTCTTATATAAACAAATATTTATGATTGATCTCAGGTAGATATTTGAGGAGGATTCTTAGGTGACAAACTTTGAGGAAAAGTCTCAAAAGTCTCAGTCTTCACCTAATCAATAGACTCTTTTGTCACAAACACCAATGAAATATAACAGTAAGCTGGTTTTATTGGTGATAATAAACATCAACTTAATAATGAACTTGGATTAGATACATTTTTTATTATAATTTAATTAAACATGAAGCAGCTGTGACATTACAAGACTGTATATATGTAGGGAAAAGTTTAATCTTTAGTCTTACTATGTCTATTTTGCATAATTCTATGCTAAAGAAAATCTCAGAAATAGAACAGATATTTATTTTAACAAGCATCATGATTTCTTTCAGTTTATTAGTCTTACATTTAGATATTACCATATATTTCCAACCTGTGCGTTGTGCTCAGCACTATGAGATCTGTTCCAAACTGACATACAGATTTAGGTGGAGTTTCTTCTAGAGAGGTTTTCTTTGTGCTCTGAGCTTCAGAAGGACCAGAGTAAAGTACCTTTGTACCCTGGCTGACGTCACTAACGTGGTACAGAGTACTAAACTTTGAATTGGCTCCAGATAGGAAGCGATCTTAGTACTGTGGTCAAATCTGGGGGTCTGTTCAGTTACTTTGTCACTCATGGAGAATTGTTCTGTGTCAGTGTGCCCCAGCTTTAGCATGGCAATGAAAAAGACAAAACGCCCACTGATTGTTACCTGACTGTTAGCCAGTTCCTGAGGCTCATGACAGCTTCTCCATGAAAAGAATGTGCCTTTTCTATGCTATGTCAGGTGGGATGGAGGACTTGCGGTACAACCCTGCGACTGGGATGGATACATATTCCAGCAAGGCACTTTAAACCATGTGTGCTGAGGCACCAAATTTGGGCTTCTGCAGTGCTGCTCTTCTCAGTCCCAGGTTCACGTGTGACATACCTCTGACTGATAGATCAGTGAAATGCCAGCGACAATGCAGGCTTTTGGTACTGCAGATGAATGACAGAACCGCCTGCAGGTTGCAAGAGAGGACAGGAGGGAATGTGAAGCTGTGCTAAGGGGGTGAATATCACATGTAGAATGTGGCACTTGACAGGTAAGCTAGACAGGGCCAAAGGACTTCCTGATGAGATGTGGGAGACCTATTACCCAGGTGTGCTTTATTTTTGTGTTCCTTTTTTTTCCTACACATTGAGTGAGATGACTTTTGCAAACATCTAGAAAAATAAATAGTAACTTGGAAGGAAAGGGATGACATCACAGAATTTTCCCTGATGGGATAGTCCCATGAAAATAACACAGGCGAAATGCACAAGGGATCTATATGAAGTCTACAAGCACTCTTTCCACACAGACTTGAATATAAACCCAGAAATCAGATGAAAGCTCAGGATGTTTGTTCTCTGTTCAGCCAGATAGGGTTTATTTCAAAGGTGTAATGCAGTTTTAGCAAGACATGCCTTTATTTTCCAGAATACCTGTACTGAAAAATAGACCTACTTGATTGTTTGCAAAGGTATTCTGCAGAAAAGTGCATAATATAGAAGAGAAAGAGGTGCTAGTGGTTTTGAAAAAGAGAAAGTGAAGGTTTGCCAAGCACTTCTGAGAATAAAGTGTTCATTGATTAGAAATTCGTGAAGGTCGCCGCCATCTAGTGATGAGATGTTGAAGATGTTGCTTAGAACTAAACAGTACCCAAGTGCGCGAGGCGTCTTTTCCAGCTGTGGTATATTCACTCATCACACTAGCTGCATCCTGAAACAGTGGGTTTTTTCACTGTGTGTCTTGTGTCACATGTATTAACTGGGAACAGTTAACTGTGACACCCAGGGGTGAAGTGCCAAAGCTGAGAGATGCTGCAGAGCTGTGCTGCTTCAGCTGGCAGCTGCTCAGAGGAGCCGCAGTAAAGGGCAGCAGCATGTTTTCACAATGACCCTCCTGAACCAAGTGGCTGGACTTCTGCCACATAAGCCAGCTGGCTATATACTCATGTCCTGGGTCCCAGTATGTGTATTAGACCCTGAAGAAGTCACTCATGCCTAAACAAATGGGTAACAGAGGTATATGTGGGGACTGGGACAGCTTTCTACTATAGAAATTTGCTTCCCAAACTGTACCCCAGTTCAGACAGAGAGGTCCACTGGGAAGTGACTCTGGAGCAGCTCCACCGACTGAGGAAAAGGTATTGCCATAGCAAAATTATAGTTCAGAGGAAGGCTATGATTCTTACTCCAGTGTGCATTCATGTTTGTGTACCCTCTGCAAGCTGCAGGCACTGGAAAGGTCTTGCTAGGACAGAATTACAATAATCAAGCCTTCTGACCCCAAATATATATGTTAATGTTGCTGGGACACTGCGTGACCAAAAAGGAGCAGCTTGTGTCTCTGAAATTTGCTGCCTTTCCAAAGGTGATTGCCAACTACCAACCGAAATCTGACAACCTTTCTGAGGAAGGAGCATAATCAAAAGTGTTATCAAGATACTTAATCTGATTCATTACCTCAGCACACATCCCTTCAACTGCAGAGGAATGAAGGAAAAGAGCATCATAATAGCAATGACCTTGACCAATCTGCTAGACTTTTGATTTCCCCAACTGAAATTGTGCCAGCAGCATGCGTTACAGCAATCAAACTCAATCTGCTTTGTATCACTAGTCTGAGTTTATTACAGCTGACTTGCAGTTCTAAAGGGCCCATTGCCCAGTCATCTAGTTTAAATATTGTGCCAGGGACAAAGCTAATCGGTACTAAGTCAATGGGAGGCTCGACTATGATGCAGTCTCTTGGAGTTCTTTTACGGAAACAGACCTCTGTTTTTGTTTTCTGCTAGATGTCAGCTAAGGAGACTGTATTTTTATTAATACTGAAAAATAGTCTACTATTTGGGTGGGTCAGTGACAAAAAGAACCAATCCATCCAGCAGCAGGACTGATGCTCCAGTCCTCACAAGAACAACTGAAATCTGGTTATCTGAACAAATAGCAAATTGCAAGTGGGGAAATTGTTGAACCTTGAGGGTTGATGAATCGTGCTTGTGACCTTTGATGACCAAAGTGAAAGGCCCTCCATTTATTATTGTCTGTGGGAAAGCATATGGATATTTTAACTCTCCAGCTACTGCCCAGTTGTCAACCTTTTTGTTCACAATTTCTCCTTCATCTGGTACTACTCAGTATTTTCAATATTTATAAAAATGGTACTGCAGTGTTTGTGGGCAATATCAAGCTGGAAAGGATGCTCGGACTATGGAAGAACAGGGTATGAATTCAAAATTATTTTAATGAGTTAGAATCACAGAATATTCTGAGTTGGAAGGGATCCACAAGGATTCTCAAGTCCAACTCTTAAGTGAGTGGCCCATACAGGGGATTGAACCCATGACCTTGGCATTATTAGCACCAAGTTTTAACCAAGTGAGCTAATCTCAGGGAAGAATTCTTTGGCACAAAAGCAAAGAAACCACAAACAGGATGAACCTTGGTGTCACCAAATAGAGGATAACAGAGGATAAAAAACAGTAAAACCCAGATTTGGAAACAAGAGGTTAGGTAAGGCAGGTTAGAAAAGGACTAGAAGATAATACTGATTCTGTTAGATCACGGCACAGAGATCTATGGAAAGAGAAAGTGACAGGAATTATTTGTAAGGTGTGAAGTAGTGTGTTTGCTCTACTTGGCACAAGGAAGTCTCTGCTGCAAAGTTTAGTGTAGTACTAGGGAGACATCACAGCTTAATAAGTTCAGTGAAAAACCATGAGCCTGGCAATGATGGAATAAACTTTTATGACTGAATATTGAAGAATTTGGAATTATGTAATCTACAACAAACCAAAAGGGGATCTGCTTTCAAACAGACGAAAAAGTTGCAAAACCAGGAGATACTATTTACTACATGCTGTACTGACAGGATAAGAAACTGTGAATTAAAACGGCATCAAACTTCAAGTTAGACAAACCCCAATATTTTCTTATAGTAAATATAAGCACATACTAGCACATAAAACTGCTCTGGAAGAAAGTAATGCAATATAGAGTTTTGAAAACAAACCGGACAAAAATCTATCATAAATGCTTTGGAGACAGCCTTTTCTGAAGAAAGGGATGAGAGGAATGGAAAAATACTACTTCCTTAAAATTTCTCCTATCCTTACTTTCCATTATGAAAATGTGACCTTTTCAGGTAAGAGCATATATTTTACCTTCCCTGTAAACTCAGCAGCTCATTAAAAGAGCAGACCATTTTTTCAGTATTTTAAACTCAAGGAGAATACAAAGACTGGCAATCAATTCCCTACATATATATAGCCTCCAAAATGACTCACACTTGCCAAATTTAGCAACTTTCACTGATGATCATAATCAGTGAAGATGAGCCATGTTAGGGCATTCCTGTCATGTTCAGATGATAACGTGTCTTTCAGGAGTATAACACAGCACATGTTCCTGGCCTTCACTACTCTGAGTGAAACTTTAGGCTATAGTTCCAAGCAGTCATAATTGAAACTGTTGAAAAATGACTTTTTTACACTTAAAACAGAACTTTAAAGAACAATCTACAGTCACAGAGTCTTTCATATAAATGTTTCTTCACATAAAACACCCAAAATCTGATGTTTCAGACACTGTTGTGGATGTCCCATCCCTGGAAGTGTTCAAGACCAGGTTAAACGAGACTTTGAGTAACCTCATTTAGTGGAAGGTGTCCTTGCCCATGGCAGGGGGGTTGGGACTCAATGATCTCTAAGGTGCCTTCCAACCCAACACTTTCTATGGTTCTATGTTTATACAATTTGCATCATGTTTGAATCTAGGACTTTAAAATTTTTAATGCTTCCCTTCTCATTGAGAAACAACCCATCTGTGACGTGTTACAAAACAAAAACAGAATGTAAAGCAACTGTGATGATAGATTTGTTAGTGAAGTGGGCTTAGATAGAGAGAAGGATCTGCTGTTTCAGCCCTATCTCCAGCCAGGAGCTTCTCCTGAGATGTGGTACATTGAGCTCCCTATGCCTCAGGGAGCAATTGAACTGAGGCATCCTGCTCTTACAGTCAAACCAGGAGTTTGCTATATCCAGATAGGCAAAAATACCTAGTGTTCTTGTCTTTAAGAGCAGAGTAGATCAGGAATCAATTTTTGGCTGTGAAGCTCAGCCTCATGCTGGCAGAAATGCACTTTTCTTTGCAGTGCTGTTAGCTGCTGGCTGGCATCCTGCTGCTCAGCCTCCTGGCTGTTGGGATTTACACAACCGGATACAGCCAACTGTATGGAGACCAGGGACCTCAGCTGTTTTTTTCTGATGCTTTCTGCCTAAATTCACTATCACCCCCAAGATCTTGTCTTTAGGAAAAAAACTACAAAAAAAAAATCTGCATATGCTTTAAGTGTCTGATCTAAACACTTGTGTTGTTATCTTGGGCACTGTCTTTTTGCAGCTTTGCTTCAAAGACTGATTTTTGTCACTGGTTGGGTTTCTGCTACTTCTGTGACTTTTGGTAGATTTGGATCAGGTTCATGGGTCCCTCTGACTTCTCTTTTGGTACTGCATGTAATTTTCTGAAGTTCCCAAGGCAGCAAAGACAGCAAACAAGTGGTTTTCCGTACAGTCAAGAAGAGTAAGGGCTGTCCTCTGCTTTAAGCAATCTGATTTCAGTTTTGCCACTGAAATACAAGAATTATGGAAGTTAGGAGAACCAGATGACAAACTGAGCCATTTAGCCCTCTTACTTTGTCATTAAGCCCAGTCTTAAGCATACCTCATAGTCAGTGATCTTCTGTGCTGTGGACTGAGATTAGGTTCTCTGGAATTAAAAGAGGAGCTAATAGGGTTTTCTTAGCCTTAAGTACCTCTAGATGATGCTGATCCACCCCTAAAGAGAAAGACAATTGCACTAAGGTATAGCTACAGTGTATTTTTGATGTTTTGTGTAGCAGGTGTAGTCAAACCAAAAGCAGCAATGATTTTATCAGTGAAAATACGCACCTTGAAATGCACGGTATAAGGGTTAGGTTTTACCTCTGTGTTGGCATGTACTTCTAGAAGACATCACATGCACTGCACGCAAAATGTTTAGAAGATGTTTGCCCCCTGGTTTACATATGATTCCAGGCTTTCTTCTTTTTTTTGTCTCTTCATTCCCTTCTAACAGAGATTGAAAGCAAGTTCATGATTTTGTGCACTCACTGTCATTATCACTAAATTTTGGCACTTTTTATTGGATTCATTTTGTGTAGTATGCAGCCAAATGTTTGTGTCTGCATCTCTTTCCTTTTCAGACGGCAAGAGCTTTTAATGTGTTTTCAGGGTAAGGCATGCCAAAACCTACCACTTAACAGATTGTCTTTCACATACAAGGTGTTCAATCATTTAATTAAGCACTAACACATTAGGCCATTAATGTGTGTCTTGGGTGTGCTGGGATTCACAAACTAAAGGCAAAGTGACTTCCGTCACTTCAGCAGTGCTTTCATGCTTTGGTAATGTGTATCCTGGAGTGCCTAGTTGCTGTCATAATATGGACTTTCTCTATTTGAAGGAGCTTTTAAATTTTTCAAATGTTTTCCTTTAATGTTTTATTTACTACATTTCTCTTTCGGAAAAATAGTCACAGTTCAGGGCCTTATTTTTTAATTTTTTATCAGTTCTGTTAATAATATGTAAAAAGCACTATTAAACATATATTGATATATGCTAATAATAAATATACATAATATCATTATGTGTTAGTAAAATTATGCTATTTCCACTTGCACTTTTAAAATAACATGGCAGGTTTTTGAGTAGGTCTCACAATAACTGTATGAAGTAGATAAGAATACTGTAAACTGAGGTATACAGAAGCTAAAGTTGCCTTTACATTGCTAAAAAATGATTTTGTTATCAGTATTTTGACTGTATATATTATTTTTCCAAAGCAGTAGAGAAAAATGCCCGTAGGATAATTAAGAATAAAATACTGAGATCATGTTTAAGTAGTGCAATGTTTTATGCCCAGCTGAAGACAGAAGCTTTAACTGCTGTACCCTGAGGAAAATGTACTGTACTCTTGGTGCAGTTTAAATCTATTACTGCTTTTCTTATCCCAAAGGATATGTTCTCTATTTGCAGTAATTGCTTACATTTTTGAAGGCAGTTCATGGACTCTCTTTTCTGTTTTCTCTTTTCTAGAGAAAGCTGTTACCTCAGGTTATGTTTTTTACACTTCTCTTCCCTCTTATTACCTCTCTGGACTCTCTCCATTTGGCTCACGTCTTTCTTGAAGTGCCATGACCAAAACTAGACATCACGCTCTTGCTGCTGCCTTACCAACACTGAGTAGAGTCCCTGTCAGGTAAGACGGAGTGTCTCACGAAGTACTTCAGTCTGTATCAGCTGCCAGCAGTGTCAATAGGCCACTCCAACAGTCAAGACTCACTGAGATGCAAGAGTCCTTGTCATGTTCTCTCCTTCCCCCCACTCTCAGCAATGCACCTACCACTACAGAGAAAAGTATGCTGTACTCCTTGATTTCTAACTGTGGATTTTTCACAGGACACTGGAGTCAAGGCTGCAGTGATTATCTAAGGCTGACTTATTGTTGCCTTCTTTGAAAAGCGGAAACACATCAACTGTCATTCCCAAGTTTTCAACTCTACTTCCCTCTCTTTGTAGTGTCTACGATTCCTGGAAAACAATACACGTTGTGTACATTGATACATGTAGGAAACTTAAACAAAAGAATTCTCTAGGAATGCCTATTTTAAGTAAGTCCTAAACTACCCTGAACAAGAACCCCCTCTCCTATAATTCAGAAAAGCAAAGGACCCAATCTTTTTTTTTACTACCTAGAAGACCTTTACACCATCCAGGCAAAGATTTTGTCCTTGAACTTAACCATGTTATAGTCCACTCCTCAGGGCATTTCTCAAGCCAGATTCAAACTCTGGTTGTATAGTAATTGTAATTCTTCTTCTCTGTATTTGCATGTGATTGTTCTACTTTTGAGTGGAAGCACTGAGTGTACCAGGAAGGGTAACCTCAAGATGCCACTGATTTTCAGCTGTTTTATGGACATCAGGTTCAGTTAGAGCATTCAGGTGGCTAGAGGTGTAGTTGAATATTTATGATATTCAAGTATAAGAAATGTTTGGATATGACTGTTTATTAAGTAACTACAGCTCTTCCGAAAGTTCCTTTAAGGACTCTAAGGTTTTTGACAGTCCTTCTAACAAGAGGTAGAACTAGAACTGAGAACCTGTGTGCCTAAAATTTCCATTTTTCTCAACATGACCATGGAAAGGCAGTTGGCCCATGTTATGAATCAGAAGAAGGAAGGATTCACTGGACCTACTTGGTGTTTGAAAGTTGTATGCACAGGTGTTCTTAGTGACCTCCAGTGGCTATCAATTTTGGGGCAAAGTATTTATGATTTCATAGCAGTCAATGTATTGATATCATAGAATCATAGGATGGTTTGTGTCGGAAGGGACCTTAAAGATCATCTAGTTCCAACCCCCCTGCCATGGGCAGGTGCGGGCTTATGACTGAACGCCTCTAAGTCAGCGGGGCCAGGGACCCTAATCCTCGTGGCCCGAAATGGGATAGGCCAGCGGCCCGCGCGGGGGGGAGACCGGGGGCGAGGCCCGCGCCTCACCTCCCCTGCCCTCGCTACCCTGCCCTTTTCGCTTCGCGCGCCCTCTCTCCCCGCAGGCAGGGACACCTTTCACTAGACCAGGTTGCTCAGAACCTCGTCCAACTGAGCTTTGAACACTGCCAGGGATGGGGCAGCCACAACTTCTCTGGGCAAACTAGATGTAATCTAGAGCCTAGCACAGGAATTCTATGAATGTCATTGGTTTGGAAAGGTAAAACTCAGCAATTTCAGCTGGGGTTTCATTTGCAGCATCAGGATTAACCAGACATGGCTTTTAAACTGTAAAAAAGTAGCTGAAAAATCAGACTGAGAAGTTGATGAGTAGCTGTTCCTTCTGGGCTCCTACAAATGGCTTACTCTTTTGCTTCATTTTGGAAACTGGATGGTGCTTCCATAAAAGCCTTAAACTCTTAAAATTAAGTTTGAAATATACTTAAACACCTAGTTTGTGTGTGATTTACATTTCCAGTACAATTCTGAGTATTTTTTTAGGTCTGTTCTTTCTACATTGAATGTTCTTGACATTCACCCTGATGAGACACAGACTGTTAGAGAGTTTGGAGTTCGGGTCTGTGTTCAGACCTCTGTTTTACTGCAGCTGCGTTACAAAGACAGCACAAATACTGGAAAGGGATGGTTATTGAATCATATAATGATTCATATAACCTCGGCTCCACCTCCTGCCCTGTGCCCTGGCTATCCCGAGCTCTCTGCTATCGGGAGCCACTGGCAGGGCCGTTCCTTCCGCCGCCACCAGATGTCGCCAGCATCCCTATGGAAAAGCAGCCAGCCGGGACGGGCGGCGGGAGAGAGCCGCGGGTGACCGGCACCGGCGCTGGCAACCGCGGGGGAGACACGTTCCCAGACCAGCCATGCAGCTCATTGCAGAACGGGAGAGAGATAAGGAAGTTCCGGTGAATTTTGAAGCCTCCCTGCCCTCGGCTGGGACCATCCTCGGTGCCGGCGGGATGGGGAGCGCAGGGGCGGAGGGAGGTGAGCTGGTGGCCGCTGGCTCCGGGGGGTTTCTTCGTGCAAATTCTCACCTGCAGGCTTTGCTGAGACACGAATACAGAAATGGCAGCTTTTGAGTAAAATACCAATAGTTTTGGTTATCGTGAGGTGACCACTGTGCTCATCCAGGGACTCTGCTCCAGCGAGTGTGACACAGGGACGGAAGGTGAAAGGAACAGAGACCCTCAAAGGTATTGACCCCAAGGCACTCAGGAGCCTCTAAGCACAGGTCTTTTGTGAAACCGCTCCATCCTTCACTGCCCTGAGCATCAAAATGCATTCTTAAAAGATGTTCTTTTGCTTTCTCTGCTTTTGTTCTGAAAGAAAGTTGTCGCGGACATTAAAGTGGCTAAATCAATGTTCATCTCCTGAATTCCTGTAATTGCTTATTTCTTCCTCTTCTGCAATTAAGTTCAGTATCCTCAACCTCCAATTTATGGCTTTTTCTTCTTTAGTGACTGTTTCTCAGCCAGACTTTCAACTCACTTGATCCCTCCATCCTGCTTTTATCATCAGTTCTTAACTTTTTTTATTTCCCTTACCAGGGTTAGTCTGGAACTCTAGATAGGAGACTTACCATTACCTGCCTAATTTTCGATTCTTGTGATCTGAACTTTGGTACAGAGCTAGTGTTAAAACAGACCATTTTACTTTAGCAGAGAGAGGATTTTTGTGTCCAGCTGCCCTTACCCCAGTGCTCTTTGTGTCAACTTTTTCTCTTAAGAAAAATGAAGTTGAAGGAACGTGATATAAAATGCAAATCAGAAGTAGTATATTCTTTTAAAATTGCGTAATACCATAGAACAGTACTATGCTCAACATTTTTAGTTGCTATAATATTATTTTTTTCTGTGAATTCCTAGTAAGAGCTAATATTTAAAACTGTTAATGGGAGGAAAAAACAGATTATGTTCATTATGTATCTTGTTCAATACACAAAACTGGATGGGAACAGAGACAAATACATATAATTAGATAAATGATTTGTTCTTGATGCATTAGGATATGACTTCTGCTTAAATAATTCCAGCTGGAATGATGACTCTCGCAGTCATATGGAAAGCAAGAGAAAATGCAGTGGATGAATTTCTCACAGTTCTAATGTTGAGTTGATACGGACCAGCATCCCGAACTGCATATCACTCAAAGCTGCTCCACCTTTCCACTCAAAAACGGGTGTTCACTGTTTTTTTTTCTTAACATGATTTCCTTGATATAAAAAGTTAACTTTAAATAAACAATAGGAAAGAAACAAAGAAAATAAAAGTCAATCAGGGCTTGAAAATCCTGTCACATGGACAGACTGGGTCTGATTCTGTTTCAGGAGCCTCAGCTGTAACCTTTCATCATACCTGAATGCAGCAAAACCATTTACTGTCCCTTCTGCAGCTGCCTCCATCACAGTCTGCTGACAGGATGTCCATGCGGGCCTTGGTGTGTACAGACATATTGGTGTGGCTGCACACATAGCATCACCTGTGCTGGAGGACACCTGAGCATTCTCCTTCAGCATCTATGTGTCCTGGGAGAAGAGGTGTCTGGGGAAACCTATGGAGCTTCATGTGGCACTGGTGAATTTCTGGATAGCACATGCTGACTATATAAACAGCACTATAGTGTGCATTTTCTGATCTCTGAATACTTAAGTATGCTGTTTGAACATTATTTTAACTTTTTTGTTGTTTTTTTTTTATCCTTAGTGGAATATTTATTATACACTCCAGCATCTATTGTGCTTTTGGTTCTACTGTGCTCTGGCGTACAGTGGATGTTTACTTGTCTTTGTTTGAAATAAGATTAAATAAATTAGGTAAGGTGCACTGTCAAACAGCAGTGCTCTGTGGTTTGCAGTCCTTGCAAAATGTGCCAAATCCCATCATGGAGCTAGAAACTGGTCTGATAGCTACTCCTTTTGTTTCCTTTCTGTTGCACAACCAGAAACTTGTTCAGTGATGACCTTGGACATGGGGAAGATGCTTAAGGCCAGAGTGGGCTGAGATGCAGAGTTTACTATTCACTCCCAACTGTTGCAGAGATAACTGGTTAAAAAGGGTTTCTGTGGGGAAAAAATGCCTTACTCATTGAAATTGGAATGTTTGACAGGGCAGGTTGATTTGAGCAAAGTTATTTAGTAGAGAAGCTGGTGTGAAAAGCACCTGCAGATCTCAGGGTTTCTCTGTTCGAAGTTCTTTCTGTGGTGCAGAGCTCCAATAGACAAGGGTTACAAGATTTTTTGTCAGTCCTTTGTGGTGCTGGAAGTCTTTCAGGCTCAGCTGAGCCAACTCTCAGTGGGCAGCAGGGAAACAATGAGACTCTCACCATCAGCCCGTGAACATTCTCAGACCTTCCGAGCCTCCTGAGAGTGGCTGCCTCCAGGGTAGCTGACTCAGCAAGGATTAGCTGTGTGGCTGGGCTGGATTTCTAGATTTCATCTCAGGTTGACAGAACAAAGTCAAGTCAATAAGTAGGCCTGAGGCTAAATCTAAAATGTTACTTCACGGTCCTGAACTGAAAATGTGCTTATTGCAATACAGACTTAAAGCAATGATGTTCTTCAAAGCATCTCATCCTCTTTCCGTGCTAGTTTTCCTCCTCCAGCAGTATCCCTGGAGGGGAGAATGCCCATGCTCTGCAAACAACAGAATTGTCTAGCGTGTTCATTCAGCCCTTCTGGGTCAAGCTGGATTTATTCTGTGGTTAAGGAGACTTTAACCTCAGAAAGGATGGCTGTAGTTGTTCCAAAAGGTCTCCTATTCACTGACACCACTGTAAAAGGTATCTTCCTATGATAAATTGAAGTAAATCATAATGAGCCAAACGCTACTTTCATGTTATCTATCTTTCTGAAGAGATCTCATAGAAAATAAGTCATCACCTTCATAATAGGGCATCACACAGTTGCTCTCTGAATGTTTTAATGTAATAAATCATCAATGGAAAGCAAACAACGGTGCATTGCCCACCTTCATTTTCTGTTTTCTGGAGCTCTAAAAGCATTAAATAAATATTTATTAAATTTAATAATGCTCCTGTGAAAAAATTATGCTAAAAAGTTGGGTGGCTTGTCCCACAGAAATAGGATGGATTTTATAGGGCAAAAAATAGCCTCATGCCTCCTGCACTGAGGAGCTATTCAAAAACCTTGAAATAACTTAAACTCTGTTCAAAATATTTATAATCTTTGTCCATTGCATTCTCCAGCCTAGTTTCAAATGTATTTTCAGATTTCAAACAGCAGCATGAGATAGTGAAAATGCAGATTTTCCCCTAAATAAATTGTTCAATGAAATATGCTCTAAGGACACTGACAAGTTGCTTGCAAAGTTACTGGGCTGTGTAGCAGCTGCTATAGTTAGACATGCTGTATCATGATTTCTGGGATGTTAGTAATGGGGATAAGGCCAGGCAAGTGATGATATAAGTACATGTAAATAAAAACGGACTGGTAGAGGTAGGATCTGCAAACAGAAGAGATACACACTGTTCAGCTGAACAAATACCTCTTACACAATGCAACTGACATGACAATAGCCATAATCAATGGGATTATTAAAGTAATCTGACTGTTAAAATGTAAAATGGCTAATTCCTGTGACATCTGAATTTGGTTTAACCTGTGAATAGCAGTTAATTTTAGAAAAAACTTCCATAACAGTGCAGAGTATTTAGGGTAACAGTCACCAAAACAGGCATTTACTAGTATATAAAAATAAACAAAAGCAATATTAATTTTCTTTATGCTTCCCCAGTGTCAATATTTAACATGTTCTATTGTTCTGACATCTGGGCCATTAAACAGATAAAGATAACAGGGACCAGAAAAATGGCCAGCCAAGCTATCCACAAAGTTTGGGTATTATGAAATGCTGATTACAACTATGATGCCTGCATTTAAATTTGTAATCAAGCCTCTGGAGGTTAAAAAAAAGAAAAAAAAACCCAACCCAACAGTGACAAAGAAAAATTCCCCTCAAAACAAAACAATCCCTCCAGAAACTCAGCCAAACCCCTACATAACTGCATAAGCAAAGAGGAATTTGTGCATGCAGTTCTTTATGCATTCGTATCAGCTTTTGGAGCATGCTGAGTGTACTTGCTTTTTTAGTAAACTAAGACATTTGACTTGGTTGTCACATGAGGTCAGTTCACTTTTGCTGCGCTGTGGAAGTGTGTGGGATGAACAGGGCATCAAATAAGCAAAGGAGTGGAGAGCTATGCACACGCATTTCCTGTTCAGGACAGAATGCATGGCTACAGCACGTAAAGGCTCTTCTCTCTCTCTTTTTACTTCAGGGTCTCTGAAAAATGCACTAACAGCCAACTTTGTGATTTTATGACATCTTATACCTACCTTTTCTTTCATTTATAAACACATATATGTATGAACATTTCCTTAACACAGTGTTACAGTGCTTTTAATTCTCTTTGTATGGAGTTCTCCAATACTCTTAACACTAATGCTCCAGGGTACAAACCTGATAACAGCAAAAAGCTATGCTCCTTTTGACCTTTTTTTTCCATTTAAACAATTTCCCAAATAACTTATATTCTCAGGGTGTCATTTTGGTGATCATACCTTTTTAAAAAATAGGATTGATTCTCACTAAGAATAACCAGAACTATTTTTAAGGTAGTATTTCTCAGAATGGAAAATGCTTGAGGAGCTCAGAAAGCTTCAGTCAGCTGTGGAGGGGTTTACATCCCTTAGTATAAGGTTGCTTTGTTATAGAGCAAAGGCTCATCCTTGAAATCTGGCTTCATATTTGTAGCTGGGTGCCTGTCCTAAATGACTTTGACTGCAGTATTTAATGGTGCTATCTCTGTTTCCAGACTGCTCACTGTCTTGGTTTGAGAAAATTTGGAGGGGCAGAGACCTCGGATGGAAGTCTCCTTCCTCCAATTCAATACCCCTGGTTCTCTCCAGTACAGAGAGAGAGAGAGAGTGAGCAAATGCCCAGATGCAAGTAAAAAAATAACACTTTATCAAGAAGAATGCTAAACAATACTGATAAAATTGGGTTAGGCCAACCAGAAAAATTCCCAGGCTCCCACCTGAAAACAAGATGGCGGCCGGCCTCTCCAGAGTCTAAATCAGTAGGCATATTTGGAGAAAAGAGAAAAGAAAAGGTGGATACCAAAGTCTTTGCGTAACCCAGGACACTCACTTTTTTTTATTACATAGTAGACATTAATACTAGAATATCATGTCATGAAATCGAAGTAATCATAAAGACTAATTTTATAAAACATACAAAGCCCTCTTTGCTTCCATGCATGGGTGTTTCTAAAATGTGAATCACATCTTTACTGTGTGAGTGACTTTGCACTGGAACAGGCTGCCCAGAGAGGCTGTGGAATCTCCCTCGTTGGAGATATTCAAGAATCATCTGGGTGTGATCCTGTGCAATCTGCTCTGGGATTATCCTGCTTGAGCAGGGAGAATGGACCAGATGACCCACTATGGTCTCTTCCAACCTTACTCATTCTGTGATTCTATGAAAGATTGGAAGTGTTCCAAGAGAGTTTCCGAGTTGTATACCTACAAATAGTGTCTTTCGCAGGTGCTCAGATATGTAGGTAAATGAACTCACACAGAACACCAGATCTGAATGTCTGTCATTTTTGCTTTTCACAAGTATAAAAGTCAAGTCTCAGTGCACTGATTTCATGCTGTCAGCGTTGTGTCCACAATAAACGCCTTGGTGAAGTAATGAGGGTGACATTTAAAATAGTTATTTACACAGAAAAGATTGTATGTGGTATGCAAAAGATGAGTTTGCAGTGGATCAGCTACTCTGTACTAACTCCCGTGGATGTTGCTGGTGAGGGCTATACACCATTACTCCACTTTCAGAACTATGGCCTTTTGAGGGGAGAGCAAATGGAAAAAGGAATGCACATTTGCAGTCTGATGGTCTTACCAGGATGCCTTTTATGTCTGTCAGAGCTGTCAGAATGGATGCTCCCTGCCTGCTTGGGACTCACCACTCATTCTCAGCTCTCACTGCTGGGGCTGGGGCTGCTGTACAGAGGTTGCCTGGTTCCCACTGCTGGAGTTGTATACAGGCACCATGCAGCCTACATAGTGCCAAGAAGAGGGTTTGGTCTCTGGATGGAAGTGCAGTTGATTCAAGCCTGTTTTGACAAAGTAAAATGTGTTTGTTGTGAAAAGCACTTACACTGCAAACTGTAATTACAGAACAGTTAGGTTAATAGCGGAGCCAATGCAACAGACTTGCTCAATTTGATTTCATCCAACAGCCCAACCTACCCACTGAACAAACCAGACACGAACATTCCCTTAACCTTTCCCTTTTATCATGTGGGGACTTGGTACATTCTGCTGTCTTATTCCTTCTAAAACCAGTAAATACCAGTTTAACTTGAAATTTGTCTTTCTTCCCTACATATATGCAATGGCGTTCCCTACAGAAAAATCTCATTTTGTGCTTGTTTCTAAATTGAGCGAAACAGATTATTGCCGCAATTCCCTGCATTTTTAATATGTACATTTGATTTAATGTGTAAAATAATTATTAAATTAGGTCTTATTCTTCCTTATTTTATATTTTGCTGACTTCTCAGAAGTTCAGGGCTGTTTTTCCATGAACCATTAATAATTCAGTTCTGCCTTTATAAGCCAGTCTTGCAATACAGACAAAAATAATTTCTTAGGTTCTTATGGCTCATTTTATGCAAAATAGCTGTTGTGCTCGTTGTGTGTCCCTTTTTGCACAACTTGGTGCTGCCTTCACTGCGAAGAAGGGAGAGCTGGGCACCCCCTTGTTGTGACGCTTCACTGTTAGGACTCAGGCTGGTGGTGAGGGGTGGCTGACTGTCTCTGGGAAAGTTGTGGTGCTCTCAAAGATAAACAGTTAAGTCCTGGTGAATGCATGGCACTGTTTGGGGACTGGTGGCATCAATTCACAACTAAATGAGAGACTGAGTTGTCTGGAGGAGAGGGCTGAAGAAGCTGCTTTTGTCTGAGACAGGGAGTCTTGGATAGGCATTGGTGGAGTTTGTTAACCAGATCTGAGAGCCTCAACCCAGGTAATAAGGTGCTGAAAGTACTATATGATTGCATGTTGAGAAGTGTGCATACCCACACTGATGTGAGCTGCCACCTCACTGATTGATGAATACGTGCATATTATCATCCCATTTTAAAAGGATGTTCACCTGTTTTAACTTCTTTTATTGTCTTGAATGTCACAAAATTAAAAGTGTTTTACCTTTTAGATCAGTTGTTTAACAGATGTTGCTCCTTGAGTGAATGACAGGACCTTTTTTTTGCTCACTTATTTTGTAAATGGTCTACTTTGCAGCTATGACAATATATGGCTAACTGGTGGAAGAGAAACTGGAATGTAGGTGGCTGGGAAAATTGTCTTCCTCTTCTGGTACCTGGGACTTAAATGACTGCAAACACTTAGATATGGTGAATATTCACCCTGTAAATCAGCTTTTCAGGATGTCAGTACCAATTAACACTTCTGTCTGTAACACTGAGCTAACCATTAGTGATAAGATAATGCTATACTGGTGTTCTCTTCAGGAAGAGGAGTAATGTTATTTTGGGCCACAGAGCACAGAAGACAGAATTGTGAAGTAATTGGACAGAAGTATACCCCTCAATGTCATAGTGTTACAGATTCTTATCTGTAACAAACATGAATTCAGATTAACCTCATGGTTGAAAGCTATCAAATGAAGATAATGGCATCTTTCTGTAAAACCTTGCTTGTGAGAGTTCTCTTGCCTGGAAATCTTCAAGCAGAGAGGGAAAAATGTCTAAGTAAAAAATGTTACTAATATGGAAAAGGACATTTCAAGAAATAGGTGGGCCTCGGGTCTGTAAGCTTACCTACTGCAGTCTGAAGAAGCAGGAATACCAGGTTATGAAATTTAATGAAAGGCCTGGCCAAGCAAAGGCAGGGCCAGAGTAGTTTGCATCTGGCTGGCACCAGCCTGAGGACCTGTTTCAGTATACTCAGTTAAGTACTTTATGTTAAAAAAAAATCATAGGCTTCTGCCATCCTTTTTTTTTTGCAATTGTTTTTTAATTAAAACTTTCAAAAATACTTCAGTAATGTTTTGCAGGATTGTCTTTGGAAACCTTGTACGATGTGTCTACTGTAAGTCTCTATTAAATTATGATTGTCTTTTGAAAACAAGGCAAATAAAGAAGTGCAGGAGAGAGAGTCAGACAGACTAAAATAGGATGATAAATTCATCCCTGTTTTACTTATCATTCTTAATTTTTCATTCAGATTTGATATTCACAGGATGTACTTACCCTACACTTTGCTCTGTCTTTTGATTAACCTGACAGAATAATTCTGCTCTTCATTAGACATAAGTTTACATAAATATTTAATTTGATAGAAAAGTCCAATGCAGTTGCCTGCATTGCGCCATCCTGAAACACATCAAAAGAGTTCTACAGGGAAACTTAAAAAATAGCAGAAGAAGCTCCACTGAAAACAGTGTTCTTCTGCCTTCTTCTGGTAACAAAGAACTTATTCCAGGTAGTAAATACACGATCTGGTTAACAGATTTGTTCCTGGATGTCTTCTGAAATGTCAGACAGCTTCGTGGTTTCCTGAACTCCTGCTACATTGTTAAAGCTCTGCCTGTCTCATCTGTACCTGAGATGCTTTGGTGACACAGTCAGCACACTTATTAAGTGACATGTGTGTGGAGAGAGATGTGCCACTGTGCCTGATGGAGAAAACGTGCATGTGGCATTTTTTCTTCCAGGTTTGCTCCTGATGTCTGCTTTTTCTTATTCTTCCATCAGCCACTGTTTTCCAGCCTTTGTCCAGCCTACAAGAGCGCTATCTGCCCTGAAACTGTAAACTAAATGACTCTGTATTCCCTCCTCCTTCCTTTACTAAGACAGTTTACCTCGGACAAGAAAACAAGGAGGTAGTTTTCCTGTAGCTTTGAACTTCTGCAGCTACTATTGGACATTTGGATGTTTGGGCACTCAGCACCTCAGAAAATCCTATTTCAGGTGTTTAGAGTAATCTTTTATTGCTAAGCTGCTTCAGGCTGTGCATGAGCAGATAAATTAGGTGCATATTTTTCAGTGACATTAGGAATTAGTAGATTTAAATACAGATCATTTCCACAGCCAAGGAAGTAAAAGTCAAATGTTTTAGATCTGCTAAAGTAAGTACATATATGAGCTTTGAAAAACTGTAAATGTAAGACATAGATAAGTAAAACAAATCTGTCAGGAAAATAATCTGTACTATACCTTACTGTTCCATGAAACACATCAATTTCTTGCACAACATTGGGACATTATCACTAGTAAATACTCTGGTTTTACTGGAAGTAAACTATTGATTTATTAATTGTGTGGTGACCTGATACCTGCAGCTTTGGTCTGTCTACACCATTTTTCCTGGCACCAAGAAATGCAGACAGCCCATCGCTTTCAAATCCTCCTTGCTGTGATGTCTGTGCCAGACTATCTGAGGATCTCAAACTGCCACGCAGCCATTAATGCAACTGTGGAGTAGCCAGTGAGTAAGTCATATTATTTCTGTTTTAGAGATGAGGTGGACATGAGAGAAAAAGGTGGCTTAAATGACATGATGAAGGCCACAGAAAAAGTTTTCTGTTCAGGTGATGGTTCCTTTGGCTCCAGACCCAAATATTCAGGATGAGACTCTCCATGGTGAACAGGAAAACAGGGGCTAGGCACAGGGAATCTCATGCTGGCATGTAATAATGCAGTTTTGTTTCTGAATCCTTAGCCTGCTGTTTCATAGTTGAAAGGGGCTCAAAGTAGCAAAGTAACCGACATGTTTTAGTTGTTCAGAACCTCTGCCCTCTTCCTTGGCACTTTTGCATAGCTAGGGATAGGTGAATCTTGGCAGTGGTTAACTGCACCCTCCTTCCCAGCTTCCAGTACCAACATAGGGTAAACTGGCAAAGATTGTATTTCTATCCCTTGTTTTCTAAATTGGCTTCCTTGAAACAGCAGGAGGAAGAACACAATGTCTGACTCCAATGTAGTACATTAAAAGTTTTGGGATGAGGAGTATCTTATTTTATTTTTCAGTGAGATTCTGATCAGGTTGTTTGAACATTTTTTCCCCTCTAGATTTCCTTATTATATTTATTTTTAAATATTCTTTGATCATGCTGTCTTAATGTTGTTTATCTGACAGAGTGTACCCCTTTGTCTCACAAGAGCAGATTCACTCCCTCCCTGCCTTGACACATTCTACCCAACCCAGCTGATTTCTTGCTGTGCAGCGAATCTATTCATGGTTTTATGAGTGGAAAGGGCTGTTTGCCGTGTGGAGCCCAGCAGGGCTAATAGCATATTTTTTCCCTGAGCTATTATCCCACTGGATTTCTACCTGCCTTTTTACTATTTTGCAGTCTATTTACATGATCAGCTGATAAGTGATAGGTAAGCTTACTACTAATTGAATTCCTCTTTTAGGAGTGCAATTTGGGGTGGACAGACCAAACATAAGGTACCAAGAATAATATTCCAGGAACATGGAGGCTCTGACTCACACCAGTTATCAGGATGAACTGAAAACTCCATGTACTGTGTAACTTCATGCAAGATATTCCCTTCCAAGGAGCAACTCTGCACTTTATGGTAGAAGATTCCGGAAAGACGATAAAGCCTTGAATAGGGAAGGGACAGCTAAGGTTGTATATTCACTTAGCTACTCCTCAGTGTCAAAGCACTCAGTTTCCAAGAGTAGACAGCCATAATTTTCACTCTTGACACTTACAATCAAAACCCCTTTACACATTTTTTCAAAGTTCACAATCAACTATGTTTGGTCCCCATTGCTTCCATAGAAAATTTGGGGTGAGGGAGGTACTGATGATAGGCTTTCAAGAAAAAGGTCAAAAAAAAAGAGGAAAATTTTAGAAGCTTCTGCCAAAGACCCATCTAGCCCGAGACTTTCGCTGTTGACTAGGAAGTTTCCTCCACTCATTCAAAGCATGGTCAGCAGTGCTTCAGTGGTTAACACTGTATAGTAAATTCTTTGTGTTTTCCTTAATAAAATTACTCACCGAGACCTGGAATGTGTCACACATTTGTACATCATGTTTTTATGTTTATACTGTATTATCAGAATGACCATTCAGAACTCAAAACTGTCCTAATCCTTGTATTTAAAGCTGAAACTTGAAAACATCCAGGGTTACACCCACTGCTTTCTCACAGACCTTTCATCAATGAGGATATTAACACAGAAGAGTTCCCTAGGGCATATAGTAAACATTATGAATGTAGGACTTGTGTTGTAGACCAATGTTTGTTTGGCCCATTTCCTGTCTACTCACCAATCCAAGATCAATGTCTTTGCTCATCTTGCCCTCTGTATAAAGCTGTTGACTGGTGAATAATAGAAGAGAAATGAGAAATAAAAATTCTAATGGGAAAAGCTCATGATTGGGCACATTTCATTTAATTTCATTTCTTTTCATTTCTCTTTCCCATCAGAACCAAATCTGACAATATAACTACCAAATTAAATAAGCTCAACATCTTCTTTAGTTTGAAAGTTGTTACCACACGTCTAAGCAGCAAATCATTTCTAGACGCGATTTTCATTGTATTGACATGAGTAACATTTTAATCTAATTAACACAAAATAGATATGAGAGGAAAATGAGAAAGAGAATATAGAGTTGCCATGTACAAGCTTCTTTTTAAATAGAGACATATTCTTTCCAACATATCCCATGTGCAACTACTTTGGCCAAGAGAAGAAAATGTCATAAAACACTGATTCTGTTCACATCATTGTTTTGTCATGAACTCTAATGGTAGAACATTTCATTTCCCGGTCCCAGATTTAGTGCCACTCCCAATATATATTATTTGTATCATGTTCTAGCATGAGATGTTGTTTGCTGAGGTAATTCGCCATAATTCTCAGTGTTATTGTCTCCAAAGCTTGTTCTTTTGAAGTTTAAATCTGTTTCTACTTGGTTAGCTTCTTGTGTCATTCAGAATTTTGCAACAGTTCTGACAATTCTACTGTTTTTATGCCTTGATTAGTGCTGATGTAGTTAACAACAGTGACAGGTACAGCTGTCTGTTTAGTCACAGAGTTATCAGTCCTTGCAGTGAATGAAGTAACCTGCATCTCAGAACTGGTGTTTCATGGTCTCTTCAGATTCAGGAAGACATCTTCAGAAATGCATTATTCAAGTAATATTTTAAAAATTGTTCTTGCAATCTAACCACTTGCTTACCAAAACAAATGAACAAAAAGTGAGTTAAAAACCAATCCAACTATCATATTTTTTTTAAAAAAAGAGTGTGAATATAGTGGAAGTTTTAGTAATCAAATCAGATTCTTGCTGGTAATAGACACTTTGTGAAAAAATGATTTATGAGCTACAAGTATGAATGAAATAAAGATAGAACATAACTACCTAATCCAGTATCTCTGAGACCAAGAAAAAACAATTATGTATTGTTGCATTACTATGAGTTGAAAAAGAAGTACTGTAAGTAGTATAATTGAAAAAGCATCTGAAAAGCTGCTGCAATTAGCTGTTGCAATGAACATGCTGGACAATTTTCTGTCCTTATCTTTTAATTGTTCTTTCAATCCTTGCATCCTTTTCTTTTTACATCGAGAGAAACAATGCAAAACATTTTTTTTCAGGATTTTGAAGAGAGCTATTATTCATTTATTCTTAAAGAAAGTGTTAGTACTTCATACAATGAGGGCTTGCTCATTTGCAGAAAAATTCTGGTCCTGCTGTACTGTGAAACTTATCACCGTTTTATATTAAAAAAAATCAAAGCTTGTTTTAGTCCTCAAATGTTCTTCCTAAAACATTAATAGCACTGAAAGATATTGACACTGGAGAGGCGGTTCTCTTATTAGTATTCAAATAAATCATCTAGCCTTTGAGGATTCCTGCATGCATAGTCTTTCTGCATTCTGGTTGGGGACTCTGTTTTATAAATCAGATCTCATTTTTGGGTCTTGCTGACATTGAATCTTGTGTTGTGGTCAACAGGAAATTCCTCTTTACTGTCACCTGGGACCAAGGTATGGCTGAGCATTACATGAAAGCTCTATCCTGTGTGCAAATAAATACTTAATGGGAACTCAAAACCATAGTAAAATAATTTGTCCCTTGGGCCTTGCTTCTTTGGCTCAGATTTCTTCTATTCACTACCTCAACTGCCTCATGCCTTGCTATCTCATACTCCCCATACAGATCTTTTGCACAATGATGGCAAATTTGTCTTGTTTGAGGTCTCCAGGCCTTACTGCTGATGCTCTGCTTACTTGTTCCTCTTCAGATAGTATTAATCTAGGACTGCAGCATTCTCTATGAGTGAGAGAAGGTCAGTCTAACCATAAAAAAATCTTAAAAAGCACAGAAGAATAATTGCTTGGAAAAAAAATCATACATTTAGGGCAATTGCCTGTTAGAGTGAAAAGATTTCCACTTCTTGCTACCAAATAAAAAATAGTGGATATAGTAGATGGGCCTATGGGCTTCCTGACAAGCACTAGGTCAAGGTAAGAGAGAAGCTGAGGGCAAGAGTTTCACTTAGAAGTACCCTGAGCAAAGGTAAAGCTTGGGACATGATGACTGGTAAGAGGAGAGAAAGAGCAGTCATAAGAGAGTGGACATCAAAACTGGGGCTAAGGAAGACTTCGCTATATACTTAGCCATCAAACAATTGGTGTTACTGGAATGCATTTGCTAGAAAGTACAAGCAGGAGAAAGCAAAGCTGTTCTTGTACAGTTATTCACAAATGGGTTAGGACAGCCATTGAACAGTATCACACTTGCAAAATGAGCTGCATATGAGATGCATTTTTTGTCTCCTTTAGAGTGCAGACCTGAAATGACAAGCTTGATTTCCTTCTCCTGGTTAAAGAAACTTCTGAGGCTTGATCACTGGACTGTCACCACTCCCTCCCTTTCACTTCCTTGGGATGTTGAACATGATGGACTAAACGTACATGCTATTTACTAGAGAACTATTTTTGGAGGGGGGAAGGAGAGGCTGATCCGTGGATCTGTGGTTAAAGGTGCTTCCAAATGTTTTATTAGATAAACTCATATTCAAGTAATTTAAAGATACATAGCAAATAGGTAAAGCAACAGGAAATTTGCTCACACAGACCTTTGCGGCCATTTCCTTATCCTTTTAGTCTGGGTGCAGCCCACCGAGTCTGGATCTTACACTCTTCTCTAGTGGAAGAAGTGACTGCACTGAATCTTCCTGTTTGTGTCCTTTGACCATCAGTCCTCCTGCAATATCTGTTGCCCATACAAAGACTGAAAAAGGATTATAGGTATGTAACACCACACAGTTAGATAGAAGCAGGTAAATTAAGGTATATATGACATGTTAGGCATCTTCCTTGTTCACTGGTATTTATCACCCAGTGTTCATCTAACATTGCTATGACTGAAACTTTCAAGAGTATTTTGAAAGACAGAGGTGTCTCTGTTTCACAACTGCATAATGAAAAGAGCCTCACTTCCCAGAATTTATAAGTACTTATTGATCTGCTCTCTCTCAGCGAATGCTTTTTATCAGACCGCAAATTTTCTGGAAAGATATTTTTGTTCTGAGTTTGTTTACACAGTGCACAGAACAACAGTGTGCTCAGTTATCACTGAAGCTCCTTGGTGTCACTCACTGGAGTGACTGTCATAACTCACAGTCCTAAGAGAGTGTCTGTTTCTCACTGTCACTGGTGAGATAAGCTATATTTAATGCTGCAGCATCAAAGCCGCCAATTTTACATTTGCATTTAGTGGTACAGTTATGAATTAAATACACTGCCTGCCTGGTTCTGGTTTGCAGAGGGTAAAGTGATGTAATTACATTAGAAGTGAAAAAGAGTTTACATAAAAATGAAGTTTCAAAGTGTAGGGTTTGGTATTTTAGGAACATTAGACAGATATGGATTTAAATGAAGTGGATTTATAAGTTATCAGGAATGCTACATCAAAAAATGTGCACGAGCATATTGAGATAATCTTCTTATTCTGCAAATTTCTATAGAGTATCCCTGGATAGAAAATCAAAGACCAGTCTACTATAACTATTGCCAAAAAAAGGAATTTTTGTTACTGGCGATAAAGTTGCAATATATATTTTTAACTGTAAGCTGTGTTGGGGTATGATTAGAATGAGAACTGGTTGATTATCTGTTTGTTTAAATGAGAAAAAATACATCAAGTTCCTTTCAGATGGTGGACTATATAACAAAGTACCAATCAGGATTAAGCATCACTTCTTATTTTCTTTAAAAGGCTAGTGAAGTAATTGAAAAACACTGGATAGAGTCTGTTGTACTAAGACAGCATAAATCTAAAGTACAAGAGACAAACATACAATGGTTACACTTCTTCACTATCCATGTGTCCTATGTCTGAACTATTTATTAACTGAAATGTGAATGGGCAATGAAGGGCCAATTTATATGTTACACCAAGAGATGTATTATAACTGCCTTAAGCATTGATTTCCTTCCTTTGCCTATTCTTGATTGGGATATACACACATAGAACTGCAATAATGTGGGGCTTCCTTATCAGATCTTGGATATTTCCCCAGACTGTCTGCAACCATTAACCTTGCATATTATCTGACTTTAGTGATTAGTACAAGCCACATAAAACCGTATTGATGGCCAGCCCTGGGTTAGAATGGTGAGCTGAATTATTGGAGGTCAGATTTTGCTGACTTTGTGATACAAATGATAGTATTATGTTAGTTCTGTGAAATTGCTAATTTGTCATTTCTTTCATGGTGTAGTCAATGATGTGGTACTAATGAATGAGGCCCATAATTGTGTGATACCGAACTGTAGCTTCTGGCTGATGCTTTCTGCACCTGTATTAAGAAGAAGTGAATGTCAAGATTCTCTTTGTTCACTCACTAGTTCCTCTTGCATTTCTGTGCCCTGCTGCTAGACGATAAGAAATAGTGTTTGTGTTTAAAGTTAAGGACACAGCAGTTCTGTTTATAAGCCTAACTTTGTTCATTTGTCCCCATTATTTTTGTGAGGTGCTTTTGGTAGGATTCTGTCACTCCTTTACTCTTGCAGCTCCTCACTGAGGTGTGTGTGCTGCATCTGCAGTGAACTTCAGCAAGTGAAGTCCTGAACTCCTTCAGGATCTTATAGTTGCTGCCATTCTGAGATCCCCTCAAAGTATATTTTCAGTGTACATCTCAGAGGCTATCCAGCAAAGTGGGTTTCCAAAAGGATTTGGAAGACAAGCTGGAGTAGGTGAACTGGGTCAGTGTTTGAAACATTTTATCTTTTGTCTAATGTTCTACTTTTGATTGAGTGGTTGTGAAAAGAAACCTAATTGGACCAGACTAACACATTGCACTGCTCAGTGAAAATACTTCCCATCCTTATGATTAATTTGGGATTTCCTTTCATTATTTTTTTCATTCTCTTCTTCTTTAAAAATTTTATTATGAAGAAGAATGAAGATCAAGGGAAAAAGGGAAAACCAGCAAAAAAAAAAAGAAAAAGGCAAAACCAAAAAAAAACCACGAAAAAAGAGGACCAAGTCTTTCCTTTTAATTGATAAATTAGGGTTCATTATTGTTCATAAGTATAATTTTGGCTTGTGTTATTAAATGGTTTTTAGTGCTTATAGAATCATATAACATTTTGTGTTGGAAGGGACACAAAAGCATCTAGGTCCAAGACATTGAACTATACAGATATCTATTTTCTTTCCAGCTGGCATCAAGAAGCAGTTGAGTCAAACCTTTGGTTTACTTCTGCAAAGATGAACCTCCCAAGTAACCTAAAGTGGGGCAAAATCTCCCGCAGCAAGGGCAGCTGTGGCACTGCTGCCCCGAGGAGCATTTTTGTGGTCCTATGCCATCTGATGTTGTACCTAAAGTTCTAGATTCAGAAAATAAAGTAAATTTTGGAATATCTCAGCCTGTATTAAAATAAGACAGAAAGATGAATACAGAACAAGAAATAGTATTTATTATGAGGAAAAAAAAAGAAAAATAATCATGGTTGATTGAGAAGTTTGAAAAACAAAACCAATTGGATTTTGAAGGCTTGGAACCCAAAAAGTATGTGTGGTGGAGAGAGAACCTAGGGTTTACATTATTATAATTTTTTTAAAAAATCTGTTTTATGCTATTTGGATGCTTGTTGTAGTCTGTGTTAATGAATTTTACAAATTTGAAGTCCTGGAGTCTGATTTAGTGCTGCGTGGTTTGGTCTGATGTTAGCATGACACCCCTAAGCTCAAAATAATAGACCTCAGGCACATGTCCTTGAAACCCCATCCCTCATAGGTTTAATCTTGAGAAAATCACTTTGGAAATAAGCTTTTTAGCCTTCTTACATGCAAAATGAAAATAGTAACATCTGTTTATGTCTGAAAAATGTTTTTCAGTTTTATATAAGAATGACTCAGTGTCCAGCTGTTAGTGAATAGTGCTACAAAAGTGTTCTGCTTCCCCATCAAAATTACAGTGGTAGAAATAAACAATACTGAAATGAAAGAGTCAAAATCCCAATTAATTTGGTATGCTTAGATTTAATTAGAAGTACCTTCAATCTTTTAGGCTCATAATTCTGTTCTCTGGTTCTTTATCATGTACAGCTCATAGTGCTGTAACGAACATTCACTGATGCTGTAGTTGTTATATTTCTTAAAATTACATCAGTATAAATAGCCTTCTTTTGTAACAAACTATGTATTTATTGCATTAGTTTTCAAGCCAGCAGTCATGCTATTGTACAATGTATTATTAACATGTCTCCGAGTTTGGAGTGATGTCTTCCTTCTTCTGTTGAAGAACTCAAGCTCTGATAGTGACACACTTGCAAATTGCTCTGCTGCTTGAAGCCTTATAATGGAAGGTAGGAAGGCGACTATTTTTCATATCCAGGTTGTCTCAGTGTAAAAGCAATTTTGTGTTCATTTTAGGAGAACAGTTTACTCGGGAGCTTGAGTCTTTGTGAATGAACAGATAAATTCTTTCATCCGAATAATTCAGAAGCATGTATGTTTTTTTTTTCCTTTACTCATTCCACAAATATTCGTGGAATGTGGGTGCATGAGCTTTTCTGTTAGGTGTGGCAGTTCAACAAAATTAATCAGAAAATACAGTAAATAAAGTAATGTTAGGATCCCACTAACTCAGAACTGGTGTCTTTTTGAAGCATAGCAACAATGGGATTTGGAGAGAGACAACAGGGAGCACATCCCATTTCTGCATTGTGAAGGACTTCTGCAGGACCATTTCCTGTGGGCTTAGGCAGTGCAATATAACAAATGAATCAACAAACCAGTTGCTATTGCTAGTTGTGCCCCCAAGTGTATCTGGAATTTTATCTTTGGAGTTTAAACTTTATGGATGATCTCTTATAACATGTTTGCACAAAGTCAGGAATAAAAAGGGTTGAAGTCGAGTAGACACACTTATTTTCCTCTGTGTGATATGTGAGCTCACTCTAGGTTGTAGCATTTGTTAAATTTTGCCTACTCAGTTTCTGTGAGCGTTCTGTATGAAGTATTCTATGTGCTGCGAAATGTTGGTATCCAAAGATTTAGATTGTTTTGTTCATCTATTCTGATGCTGCACAAAAGTGTTGGCAAGTTTCCTGTTTATTGGTCAAATTAGAGAGTTTAGATTCATATGGTACTTTTTGGATTATAGAAAGTTTTTTCTCTTAGTACTGTAATAAAATGAGGAGGATACTTGAAGGCTAGGAAAGTTTGTGTTGGAAATATATTTTGGAAGGTAGGATCTCCCTCAAGAGCAGTTTGCAATTTTTTAATGACCTCCTCCATATTTTCCAGAGACTGGTGGTATGTGCTGTTGAGGAGTGTGTGATCATCCATTTGTCTGGTTTTTTATTTTTTTCATATGGTATTCTTATATGATAACTGGTCTGTAGCTGTGTGCATATGAGTCTTCAGTGTGTTTATTTTTTTATAAATTAATCTGTATATTGCATCAAATAGAGAAAAAGCAAGACATTTATTCTTCTGGTCTACCTCACAACAACTGCAACACTTTAACACTTTCAGAAGAACTTTACTCTGTTTTGTTTAATTCTGGTTCTACTTGTTTGGTTTGGGGATTTTGGGTTTTGTTGGCTTTTTTTTTTTTTTAATCTTTGTAATTAGCAGATGATTCCTGCTCTCTCTTGCAGTTCTGGTTAGAAAAGAGTACAGCAGAGGTGTAACACGGTGCTGGAATTTTGCTCTAGAAAGCATCTGAAATGGGTCAAAATATTATCTTGTGGCACTAGGGGACCCAACCATCCTTTTTGGCTATTACCAAGGCAGCTTCCACTGATGCTAAAAGTGCTGAGAACTTTGCCTTGCCTTTCCATGGATCCAGAGTAGCAGGAGCTACTGAAGACCTGTACTCATCCTTTCAAGACTAATTTCCATGTTGCTGGACCCCATCAAGGCCAAGCTGAGTCTTGTGCTAGCATGCATCATCATCTGTAGTCTGGCAAACACATAATCTGTACACTATTTCCTGCCCCTTCAGCATAAGCTGCAAAAGTTTATCTCCAAAAGTTACTGAGAAGATAGCTGGGTCTTTCACCAAATCTGTTCATTCAGACTCTGTACATATTGCTGACAGGTCTTGCTGATGTGATGGTAAAAGATTGAAATAAACCTGACTTGTTAGTGGTTTATTTGATTTAAGAAAGGATATTTTTGAACTGAAATCCTGGACGTTACTTGTTCAGCTGATAAAAGAACTGCCGTTATTGCTACAGATTATCTGTTTTGTTCACTGTAAAATATAAAACATTTCTGTTGAAGGAAAATACACCACCATAAATAATTAAAACTATTCCAATTGACTTTTTAAGTCAATTTTAATCTGAGCTTAAATCACAATGGTCAGCCATTTTATTTATTTTTTTAATTACTGATTTAGAGAGATTACTCTAAGCAATTACTAGTTAATATCCTTAATAGCCAGTTTTACATGTAGTGCACCGCTATGTTGCTACTGGCCCTGCTTGAGAAATATAATACACTCAATATCAGATCATGTCCTGTATGTCCCCAGTATTAAAGAGAACAAAATGAAAGTAATATGAATTTCACTGATAAGGACCACTTTTCCTGTGATTATAGTTCTATCAAAATGTACCAGTCTAATATTAAGCACAGCTTTACATATCTTTGAAATAATGCAATTATATATAAGAAACCTTGCTTTTGCAATTAAGACAATGAGATCTGCCCCATGGTGTTATAGGGAGAAATCATTTTTTTTTTATTCAGACAGGTTTTTTTCCTTCTTGATATTATTGACAGCAACAGTCTTTTTTTTCCTGTAGAGTTGCAGTTGTTCTGTCAGTGATACTTGGATTACATATTAAATGGCCTTGTGGAGGTTCCTGTTTTATTGTAATTAACCATTTAGCAACAATTGGATGGTATATTTATGCCTCACAGTCAGTTGTTTCACTGAGATTAAGGAACTATAGACCTTCTATATGTGTTATTGTTTATTGAACCGTGTTTGAAGAAATTCGTCTATTGCTTTTTATTGATGGGAGTTTCTGGCTAACAGCACTTTAAATAAGTGGAAAATGCTCAGTTATCACCCAATGTGAACAGGATCAATAATAGTTTAGTAGTGTCTGATAATTGCAGTGGCTGTTATATACAAGAGCTTGCGTCTTCTTGAGTGACTCTTATCAATCTATTGTCCGTCATCATCTGATAATCAGACTGCAAATATAGTGGGGAATTATCCTTTTTTGAATCAAGCTTGTGAAAAACATCTGAAAAAACGGTAAAAAAATCCTCATTGTTCCACTCAGCAGGAAGAAAAATTTAGTATCTGGGTGAGTGTAGTGAGAAAGGGGCAAGAAAAAAACCCTAGAGTGCATTTGCTAAGTAGAAAAATATGTATAACACAATGATATGAGGGCAAATATTTTTGCAATATTTGGAGATTGGCTTAAAATATTTGCAGTTGTATTCTGCAGGAGTCATGACCCTTTCTATATCTCAGGACTATGCTGGTGACTTGGAAGGAAACCATAGGACACTGATGGCAAGCAAGGTATGCTAGAGTGCAGCAAAGTGCAACTATTGTTCCTTTGTTCCTAAGGGCAGCAGCATCTCAGGCATTGGAATGGCCTACCCAGAGAGGTGGTGGATTCACCATCCCTGGAGGTTTTTAAAAAGAGATTGGACGTGGCCCTTAGTGCCATGATATAGTAATTGGAGTTGGATCAGGGGTTGGACTTGATAATCTTGGAGGTCTCTTCCAACCCTACCTATTCTATGATTCTATGATTCTATGATCTCCACTTCACAGGATCCCAATGCTGTGACAGTGTGCAACTTTGCCTGCTTCCTCCAAAGTGGGCAAAGCGAAGTAATGTTGTTCTTGAACACAAAGTTCACTTGCAAACCCCACCTCCTCTCTCCATGGTTTTTCATTATACTCTAATCATCCCCTTGGTCCTTTCTTCTCTCTTCATTTTCTTTTCCCTTTTTTAATTTATCTTTTACCTTGTTACTGCCAATAACATGTATAGCCTGGCCATCTTAGGTTTCATGGCCTTTCTGCTCTACTAACAACAGACAGAATTGCCAGAAGTCTGTCTGGGCACAGATTTTCATATTGCTAGGCTCAGTTAGCTTGTATTTATTCTAGGAATCAAGAAAATAAAATAAATAAAAAGCAGTTAAATTTTATGTGCCTCTGTAGACCAGTAGCTCCACAAGTGTATTTGTTATAATAAGAACTTGATGGTTTGTGTGTTGTCTACCAGGAGCAAACATTGAGATATTTGGGAATTGGTTTAAACTAGTATAGTTCTTATTACCTTATATGCCACACTTCTTGATTCCCTGATGTACAACACTGTGGGCTGCTGCTGGATGTCTTGTTATGTCCTGTGCTAGAGATGATGTGCTCCTCCTGCCTGTTCATGGGTGTAGGACTTCAAAAGGAACATGAAGACATTAAAGGCAGTGACCTAAGTCACTAGGTCACGGTTTATGTCATCTTTCAAAACAAACAATTTAGACCTGAAAGACAGAATGATGCAAATTTCCACTACATTGACATTTATCTTGCAGGAAAAAAAGTCTAGTTTTTAATCCAGCTCTTTTTTGCCCTCACACTTGTTTTAAGTCAACTTCTCTGATAAAAAAACCCCAAACCAAAAGTGCAGCTGAAACATTTTTGACTGCCTATGTATGTAGCAGTATAAAGTGTGTAGTGCACACCAAAAATGACTTGCAGATGATGCTACTGATCCAGGTAACTTTTTATACTTCAACCCAAAACTATGCATTTTGTTTTATTCAGAAAATCCAGCCCTTAAAAATCAAAGTGCCATGGACGAACATTCTTATCTGATCTCAGGCAATCCCCATAATACTGTAAACTTAATAATGAAAGAATATTATTAATGGACCAATATATGGCACGTCTATAAGAAGCTTTGTCACTTCTCTCCATGGAGAAGTGAAGAACAACTAGGCTCTAATTTGACTGTCTCAAGTAAATGCCCAAAGGCAGGATCACTTCGGTTTCCAGCTCGTTACCAAAATAGAGTAAAGCCAAAATTCAACCAACCAGGAAACAGAGAACTATTTAATTGAGGAAAGTGTGATTTAATTCTCAGTTTCTCAGTTTAATTTGTACTTGCTTAAAGAGAATGAAAGTTGCCACTCTTTATGTTAAGATTTAATGATATTTTGCAAATCGTTAATAAAACCTAATAGGCTTAAGGAAGTAGTATTTGTTACAGGTGGATTCCAAAAGGATAAGCATTTTAGGTGGAAATACAGATGATTGAAATTCAAAGCAGTCATTTATAAGTCACCTTCTAATCTTCCAGTTTTCTGTAAACCAACTCCAAGAGGAAACCAAATGAGGTGCTTGTCCACAGCACTCAAACTCCTATAGGAAAGCAGTGTCCACCTCCCCTGTTTGACTCAGAAAAATTTCAAACTGATGAGTGTGGGTCTCCATTCAGGTAGATAGCTTGGTTGCAGCCAGACCAGCTAAGTACCTATTTACGTAGTGTTTTTATCTTCTAGTCTTTTTATTTTTCCTCCAGTACCTACTGATTACAATAAACTTTTGTTTTTTCTCTGCAGCTGTCTGGTTTGGCTTGGAGGGTGGGAAGAAGTTCCTTTTGGAACCAGTCTCTGCTCTTCCCAGATCTGCAGGCTTATTTTCTCTCATTTGCCAAGCTAGGGCTGCCAGTCTGTCCAACACAAGGCATTGAACAACCTGAGCGTTCAGCAGACCCAGGCAGCAGGCTGTCTTCAAGCCCTAGAAGCAGACCTTTCTACCATCTTTATTCTCCAAAATGTTGACAGCCTGATATCTGATATCCAGAAAGTCAGTGGGAATTGTGCTCTTCCATTTTAAGTCTAGATAAGTGGGTGTCAATTGTTTATCTTACAGCTGGTCTCCAGAATAAACACTATAATCTAAGAGCATTGAAATGTTTTCCACAGCCCATGTCCTTCATAGAATCATAGAATGGTTTAGGTTGGAAGGGACCTTAAGGATCATCTAATTCCAACCCACCTACCAAGGCCAGGGACACCTTCCACTAAACCAGGTTGCTCAAAGCCCCATCCAGCCTGGCCTTGAACACTTCCAGGGACGGGGCATCCATAACTTCTCTGGGCAACCTGTTCCACTGTCTCACCCTGTCCTCCCCTCCAAAGAATTTCTTCCTAATATCTAATCTAAACCAAATATCTTTCAGTTTGAAGCCACGCCCACTTGTCTTACCACTACGTACCCTTTTAAAACATCCCTCTCCAACTTTAGGGTGCAATAGGTCACACAATGAACCCAAGACCCCTCTGAGTTAATAGTTTCCCTATTAAGATAGGGAGGAGTTCATAGGAGATAGAGAACAACACAAAAATGCATCCAAACTAGAACAGAGTAATGTCTTTGGTGCTAAAGGACTAAAGGAAATATCAAAAGTTCTCAGGGGTTTTAACAGTTCAATCACGAATCATGAAAGCAAAGAATGGCAATTTTATAATTATTACTTTAAGAATAGGGATTTCTCCGCCCCCCCCTTTCTTTTTTATTTTGTTTTTTTGTAGAAATGGGAAGCTCCTTTAAAAGGAGTGGCATCCAAATATGTTACAGTCATATCCTCAGACTATATCAAAACTTTTCTTTCAAAAGTCTTGATATCCAGCAAAGGTTTTAATGGAAAGTTCTTTAGGTAAGTTTATAGACGTTT
Source organism: Neopelma chrysocephalum (assembly GCF_003984885.1). Lineage (NCBI taxonomy): Eukaryota > Metazoa > Chordata > Aves > Passeriformes > Pipridae > Neopelma > Neopelma chrysocephalum. Next base: position 41,298,094 of record NW_020897694.1, on the reverse strand, counting down.
GTCAGTGAACAAAAATTTATTATCTTTAATTCACTTATTCTTTCAACACCTCTAATGCCCGTTTTTAGAATGTAATCCCCTGAGATATGAGATATCGCCCATTTATTTCACCTGGTCTAAGGTCCCGGGGTGGGTTTTTTTGCTTTGCTTTGTTTTGTTTTTATAATTTGGGAAGATGGGAAACTGACTCTCACATGCTTTACATGAATATTATGTACCACTCATTTAAAAGAGTAATAACTGCATCAACGCCTATCTTCCAGAGTTGTATGGGAGTGCACTGAAGCACTGTACTCCCTTACTGAGACATTTTTGACAGAAAGTGTACTTGAAGTATCTCTATCCAGCCTTACTCCAATATGGTCCTGAGGACTGCCATTTCTTAGGCACTATTCATCATCCAGCTTGACATCTGCTAAGACAGTTTCCTGCATCTGCGTTTAATATTCTAGTTAATTTATTTATAATTCTGGCTACTCAATAAATGGCAAGATCAAACACATTTGATATGGGGTCTCCCCATAAAACACTGATATTATGAAGTCAAATATGTCCTTGTTTGAGGTTCCCCAACAGCTATGGTACTGTGAAGCATTTAGGGTTCACAAAAAGCATCACAGATTTTTTTTTAAAAATTTTTTTTATTTTTTTTTTTTTTGTGAGCAGACCTGTTCAGAGCAAAATTAGGTCTGAATAAAACTTTTCAATACAACTCTTAGTCTTCAACTGATTTGTGGCAGAGACACGACCCAGTCAGATGTGTAAATATCTCAAACAACCACAGGTTAAAAAAATGGAGGAAAATATATTCTGCTTTGTTACGCTTTTTCCACTGATATATTAAATAACATATCTTTGTGAAGCAGGTGCATATATTAATGGGAGCTTTAACAGTTGATTTCTCTGTTTCTATCACCATTATAATATTACTTAATCATACCTTTTTGTATCAAATTTACCCAAGAGTATTTTTAATAGAAGTATAAAAGAAGTTCAATGCTGGGTATGAAACGAAAAAGAATTGGGGTCCAATCTCTTTGGCAAATATTCCATAACAAGGTAATCCTTTAAAGGCATTTCACATAGCTCTGAGAGAATAAAACAAATGATTCAGAGTAATTCTGATCTTTCAGATAAATACACAACTAGATTATATGATTTACATTAGATGATGATAGTTTATATGCAAAAACATGTGAAGCATTCCGAAAGAGTAAGGACAAATCTATATAACTGAAGAGATCTTTAACAATTTGCTTGTTACATAATTTTATTAAATAAAATTTTTATTTGCACTTAGAGCAGACATATCACAGAATCATAGAATCATTTAAGATGGAAAAGGCCTCTGAGGTCATTGAGTCCAACGTTTGACTGATCACCACCTTGTCAACTAGACCATGGCACTATGTGCCACATCCAGTTGTTTCTTGAACACCCCCAGGGATGGTAACTCCATCACCTCCCTGGGCAGTCCATCCCAGAGTTTAACAACCCTTTATGTGAACAAATTCTTCCTAGTGTCTAAACTCAACCTTCTCTGGCACAGCTTGAGGCTATGTCCTCTCATCCTGTCACTAGTTCACTGGGAGAAGAGGCTGACCCCCATCTTACTTCCTCCTTTCAGGTAGTCACAGAGAGCGATAAGTTCACCTCTGAGCCTCCTTTTCTCCAGGCTAAACAATCCCAGCCCCCTAGAAATGCCTATCCCTAAATATCCCTCAATATGATTTAAGGTACATAAAGGGCACCAAGCGGTAGGAACTGTGGTAAGTTTTTTTTCTTTTTCCTAGAAGATGGTGGAGCGGGCAGTGAATGGGCTACGATGAGTCTTCTCAACCCAATCCAAAAGCCTTTGTTCAATTGATTCCTTCCTTTACTGTAAGTGAAGATTTTTCATGTGAGTGAAGACTTAAGGATTGCCTCCCCTCTGACAACAACATCTGGAAGAGAGCTCTCCCTTAATTGTACCGTAATGAATATATGGTGTATTTTCAGCACCTCTACTTATCTGTTTGTACTTTACATACTACTCTGAGAGCAATTTTTTTCCTTCAGCCTGGTACCAGCGACATTTTCCTAGAAATGCTTAAAACTATATGCATCTGATACAGAATATGGATATCACTGTGATACAAGTAAAAGTTATGCTGTACAACATGATACGTATCAGTAAGTTGTGTTTGCAATACAATTAATGGCTCTACCTACCCTTGACAGCTAAGGTTACCACTTCCATTACAAATGAGAGGCCAACCTGGCAGATGAGTTAGGAGTAAAGCACATAGCTGCTTGCTTCCTGAACTTTATATTTGCAGAAAAAAAAGATGCAGGGATGTTAGAATTAATGAGATGCCCACACTAAATTCAATCACTAAAATTAGCAGAAACAATAAGAATCACACACGATGTCTTTTATTTTCCCCACTTACTCTCCTACACTGCCTTGATTGGTTTGTGTAATGAATAATAGTTTTATTTATTATTAGTAGTTGTAGTGTTAGTATTATCAGCACCTATTAATGAGCACATGCCAGTTTAAATAGAGAAATGGTACTCTGCTTAATCATGTGTGTTGTTTATAGGAGAGTGAAACATGGAGGGTTAAATGTGAGGGCTATATCTTCAAAATTTCTTGACCTACAGTGATGTAGATATATGCATATGTAAATATGTATGCTTATATACATATGCATGTATATGCATCACTGTAGGTCAAGGTCCTCCTTCTTTAACACATAAAAATTGCCCTATGAGAAGAACAGGAAACCCCCAGATGTATACAAACCAGCAAACCCCTAAATGAATGCAAGACACAATGAAGATCTCAGATTGTAAGAGGAGTGTAGTTTCAGATTTTTTTTGTATTTCTTTTTTTATAACCACATATACCTGACATAGGTACAGTATCGATCTGCCTACTGGTGGTGAAGCTGGCTTTTTGTTCATTTGGTGGTTGTGTTACCCTAAAGCTGCATGTCAGTTCATCAAAATCAATTCTCTTTTGATTTTTGCAACAGTAGAGATGGGTCAGCTAAGAAATGACAAAGAGCCCTATTCATGACAAAGCGATTGTTGCATTACAAGTACAATTTTGTAGGAATTTAACAAAAAAAAGCACAAGAACACAATTTTACTGCATCATTTACTGTCTCACATGATTCCTCAAACCTCTTGAATGTCACATAATGCAGTGTTTAGATTGTCTTCAGAGTAGACTAGTCACCTTCTTAAAGAGAAACACACTATATTCGTGTATATTTTTTCAATTAAAAAAATATTCTTAAATTAATTGTATTTCCTAACATTTTGCAATAAATTCAGAAACATCTTAACTGACCAAACAAAACCAGTTCCACTTTACTCACAATATTATCTGCTATTTATTTAGTTACTTAGAACAGATTATATAGGTGAGGGAAGAGCTCACTGTTTCAGTGTGTGAATTGGTAGTTTCTTCTGTTAAACAGTTAAAAATGCCTCCTGCATGGCTGTCTTGACTGCAAAGCTCAGACAGAATCTGAAAAAAGATCCTCTTGATAATTTTGCAGAGATTTTTATCAACTCAGTGCTGACAACTGACGCAAATGTATGAATTAGAGGGAGGGTATGAATTAACATTTTCAGGAAACATAATTTTAAAGCTGACATTTTTGCCTGAATGAGAGTTTTTATTTGAGCAAAACTGAGCTCACACAAACCATAGATGTCTTTCTTTGTAGACATTTATCAGATGAATGGCAAATCTGTACATAAAAATCCAGTTAAACACTTCAATTTAGACACAAACATAAGTGTGATAGTTTTCCTTGGGATGGGCGTGTCTTTACTTGTGTCCATATGTAGAACATCCTGGGCATACATTTCAGGTCTGTAGTATTGCAGTAGTTACACCCAAGTTTGGAAGACTGATGACTTACTGGTTCAAAGCTCTTGTTTTGGATTAACTCTTGGATGCCACAGAGTTTAAAGAGATACTCTTGTGATCTCTGCTTTTAACAACCATGGTGTAGATCTTTAGGCAAGGAAGGATTTAGCATGCTGATTGAGATAGTTCCCTGTCTCTGATGGTTGTTAACTTTTGTCTCAAGCCGAGATACTGTCACCTACTTGATCCCTAACTAGCAACACAATTGTCCCTAAGTCGGTATGTTTTGTGCCTAGGAAGCCCTTAAATCAAGATTTTTGAGCTTTTTTCTCCAGGAATTCTTGAAAGAACCATTAATATTTATTTAGCTGTAACATGGGGCAGAAGAGGCTTTTTCATTATTAACTTTTCTGAGAGAGGTTTGTAAATGTTGCCAGGTCGGTGAACTTGCACTGATGGCCAAGACATAAGTTTCTTGGACACATAACATGAGTGGAGTCTGTGGGGCATACTGGCACCCTCATTAAAATTGGGAATGTAACTCCCCCAAACTCTGTATCTCCACAAAACCGTGGACAGAGCAACTATTAGACCACTCTGGGCTTGTTGTTGTTGGGGATTTTTTAATTGCAAAAGGACTCAAAAGAGAAGCAATTACTGTTGATCAGTCAAAGGGCATAAAAACGTAAACAATGATAGTATTATATCTGTATAGATGTATGATTTTGATTTAGATTTATGTAAATAGCTATGGAAATTATTTTAGCACTTGGCTCTCAGTAGGTTACTGGTATGGTTCAGGGAGTTGCAAAGTTTGAACAGACATATTTTAGTTCCTTTGGTCACAGGAGTAACTCTCCCCTGCTTAAACAGTTTGGTCACTATTCCTTTTAATTTTTTTGCGTGATGTTAGGCAATTTCCCCCAATTATAAACTTGAAACTATTTAAACTGTTTGTTTTTAGCCCCAGAAATTTCAAGCATGCAGATGCCTTTTTTTTTTTTTTTTGCATGTGAATATTCTTGCATGTTTTAGTTTACAGGCACAGAAATATCAATTTACTGATCTCTTCTGCAGAGGGATTAGATATCAATATCCAGGACCATGTTGGGACAGCCTTTTCACAGCTCCTTAAGCACAGAATAAAAACCCTTATTGATTCCACTGAAACACCTAAGACAGAGCTATTATGATTACATATCCATTTATCCTCTGGTGTTACATTTGTCTTACAGACAACACTCTTCAACCAAGGTGTTGTCCAGATATCTAGCAAAATGCATTACTCTGGGGGATGTGTTACTATTTGTGAACTCTACTGCAATCTTATTCCTGATATGAGTGGGAATATTACATTAACTTCATTTGGAACAGACAAAGTCTGCCAGGCTTGGTTGCTTATATATTTCAATGTTCCTTTGGGAATTGTGCAGCTCTGATATGCCTTTTCCTTAGAACTAGTTTAAGGTCATAATATCTACAAGTATGTAATCATGGTCCATATGTTTCCTTTGCCTATTTCATATTTTCTGAAATGTTCAATAACATTTGTTTCTTCTCTAACAAAAAGTCCAAGTGCCATTCTTTTTCTCTGGCACATGCATGTGATTTGACTTGGGATCTGCATGGTGCAGAGATTCTGGGAGTCTATAAGGGCATTTTTTTTGTCCCAGCAGTCTCCTTCTGGGGAGTTTGTCGGTTTGCACTATAATGAGAAGTAGGTTAAAAGAAAAAGGGCATTTTAGTGGAGGAGGGAATTAAAATTCAGCAGCCTAATATCAGCAGTAGTTTATAACAGGGCCTTATAAAAGGCAGTTCTGTGTCTTTTTTTTTTTGTGTGCACTTTTATTTCCTTTGATATCAGCAGGGGAATTTTCTCTGCAAGACCCATTCCCATCTCACTTTTCTGCTTTCAGATCCCTGCTGCTCTAGGTTTTCTCCTTTCATTTTGATATATGTTATATTCTTCTACCTTCCCACTTGAAGGTTGTAGGAAGCTCGATATTGCCCTTAAAATAAAGAACACAATTGACGTGAAAAATTCTTCAAGGAATGGCTCTATTTTTCGTATATGTCAAAAAGAATCCTTCCACTTACTGGGAGGCCTCGATAGTGGCCGAGGTGAAATCTTCAGGATATTATCCTATGTCTAATGAAATTGTACTAGAAATGGTAACTTGCTACTGGCAGTTTCAGCTGTACCATTTCTTTAATAAGAATGCATTTGCGTATTGTATAATTACACAATAATAAGATAAAATTATGGGTTATGTATATACATCTATCTCTAATGCTGCTGAATTAAAAATGTGTTGTAATGAATTGCTGCTCAGATGTTTGCCCTCTGTGAAATATGATGAGCTCCCCAGTTTGAAGTCAGTTCTTTTCTGTGCTTCCCAGGGCAGATTCTGAAAAAGTGGTTAGGTGTTTCTGCAGGAGTGGAGAATTTTTTTCTAGGCACTGATCACAGTGTGATTAACATGTTCTGAACAAAAATGTGTTTAAACCTCCTGTGCCAATTACCTCAAACTGTTTGCTGGCTTTTCTTTGGCTTTTTGGTGACCCCAGGCTGGGCTGGGAGGCAGCATGCAGGGGAGGCATATGGTTATCCCACACAAGCATCCAGCAGTGGCCTCCGGTGCATTTCTGGTTGTTACAAATAGATGGCACTTTTGACTTGTACTAGAGCAATTCTGTTAGTAGGATACAATACCTGAAAAAATCCCACTTGCTGTGGTTTTCGTAAGTCAGGCACATATTTGTTATTACTTATATAGGGGCAAAAGAAATGAGGCAGATTCAAATAGCCTGTCGTATATCTCAGGCAGTGAAAGCTTAAAAATACAAAAAATTAAACAGTAGAATGGGCAAATCAAGTACATTTATAATATATTTTCAGACTCATGCACTGGATTCTCAGGGCAAGCTGGAAGAGAATTATCTTTTAATACTGAGTTGCTTTAAATGCGAATGAGGCAATTGCCACAAAAGTCTCTTATTTGCTGCTTTTCTGGTCTACACGTGTGCACAGAGAGACACACATACACACAGGGGGGAAAAATCAGCCTGTTGTCTTGCAAGTGTTACTTATCATATTAATTAAAATCTGGTGACACGATAACACTAGCAGCTGTGTGGGAAAGCGAGGGAAATTAACAAACGTTTGATTTGTTGTGTTGCTAATGTGACACTTATTATACAGGTCACAGTAAAACAATACCTCAGCCAAAATATGCTAATACTGGTGGAGAACTGTTGCAGTTGTAAAAACATTGATGTTTATTATAGTGAGACAAAATAGCACATTACCTTTAGCAGACTGAATTGCTGCTTCTCAGGGCAAGCATAAAGTATCTCTGAAGGTTTAATAATTAATAAAACACCAAAACCACAGAGACAGAATAAAGTGATATTGTTATACATATAAAGCCAGAAAAAAGAAAACAACTTCAGGTATGAAAAGGACGTAAAGCTCTTAGAAAGCAAAATATGTAATTTTTAACGGACAAGGATTAAATGGAGGATGCCTGCAGCTTCTTCATTTAGCATCTCAAGGAACTTTATTACAAGAACAAAAGAAAATTATTTACTAAGATACAAGTAATGCTATAAAAAACCCATAGCACTGGAAATGTAATTACATTTAGAAATGGATGTCTTAACTGCCCTTTTTCCCCGAAGGAAAACTAATACGTAAACTTATTTTTTAGTAGTGGCTTATATCCAGTCAACTGGTTTTATGACATTTCTAAACAAAGGCCTTTGGACTTTAAATAATTATTCCCATGCTATTTTTGGATCACATATAATTGCTTGCTCTTTAGTACATTTTCCCAAACTTAATTGCACTAGACTCTGAATCTGAGAACTTTGTTATATATAGATGCATAAGTAAATTTACAGAATTCAATTCTGAAATAGGAAAAATTCTACCCACAAATGAAGTAAAATTAGGAGTATGCATTCAGCATTTTGTAGCTATTTACATCCTCACAGGAATAATTTAAGTTTTACCTTTTCAAAGATTTCTTTCATTTCCAGGATATTTTCTCAATCTTTGTACCATATTTTTGAGCCCAAGGAAGGATTTTTATTTTTTTCCTCTCTGTTGTTTTGATCATTTTACTGAAATGGGGTGTATGAAGTCAACCATTTGTTTGACAGTCTTTGACAGCAGATTATGTAGATTTTGCCTGACAGAACACTAGTCATTCAGAACTGAATTTCGAGTGAGCAATCTAGATCAGAGGTCAGGCTGCGGGGTACAAATGGTGAACAGATATTTCACCTTGCCATGCGAAAGGATACAAAAAAAAGCAGACAAATCAGGAATTGGTGAGAACTAAAAGGTTAAAGCACAGTTGATGCAATTACACAATATTTACAGCCTAAAATTGTGCTGAAGTCCTTTTGTACCTCCTGCTCTTCCAGTTCATGGGGGAAGTCAGCTCTGATTTGGAACTTTACCCCGAAGAAGTGTAAATGCACTCTTTATAGATCTGCTCTGTGTCAGAAATGCTAAAATATATCTGTTCCCACTTGCATTTCCCATCATTCACCTTGGTTTCAGTTTCAAATAAATATCAGACTACATAGATGCACCTGCCAGAAAATAGTTCCTTATTCCTCCCCCTTTTTCAGAATAATATCAGTAAGGGGAAAAAAAAGTGGAAGAAAAAAGATAGTTATCTAGGGCAAAACTCAGATATAGAACCCAGGGACAAGACATTTTGACTTTTCAGATGAAAATTGCCAAATGCAAATATATAATACTGAAACATTGATTTCAACTATTAGAGGTAAAAAAAAAATATCAGAACAAACCCAAACCCCAACCCATAAAAGTATTCCATATTTTAGTGCTAAGAAATTAAATCAGTTTGCAAATATTTTAAGCTCTCAACAAAAAACTTTGATTTTTTTTCCTCTTAGTGACCTTTATTACCAGTTACACATACAAATAAAACTCACAGGAGCATTCGAGTTGGAGATATAAAAAGAAAATAAGGACGAAATAGAAAAGATGGTTTGTTTTCATTTTTTTACCTCTGAAATACTTGTAATCAAAGATCATTTTCAGAGAAGCAGTACTGTAGCATTTTTTATTTATCCTCATATATTACACTCATTCTTTTATTAATGTCTTTCAAAATATAGCAAAAGTCAAAGCAGAAGAGGTTAAAGAAATTCCAGGAAGCTATTAAGTTTTCGGGGATTTTTGAGAATCTGTATAAATTAGATAAAGCTTTAGTGAAAATTTCCACCTCATACAAGTATGAAAGGCTGTGTCTATATGTTCAAGGAGGTTAAGGATACCTGAATAAATAATAAAGATGCCAAGAGAACAATTTATATCTACTAAGTAACTAAAATCCTAAAACCATTATGTGGGGAAAAAAAAGAGAGAGAGAAAAAAGAAAACACTTAAGGCTGATGAAATATCAAGGTTTATTATTCTATTAGACTCTGACAATGAAATGAAATACACAGACCTCTAACAATGTTATTAAAATAAAATTTCAAAGCTTGATTTTTCAATCATGCAGTCAAAGAAAGGAAGACATTTTACAGTCATATCCTGTAGAGTATAGGTAAGTTCTCTGTCAAAGCTGTGTAACATTTTGATTAAGTGCTTGATAGATTATAAATATAATTCAAAGCTAGCAAGACACTTTAATAAATGGATCTTCTAAGAATGACTTGTGATCAATTTCAAATTACAGAAGTTTGTAATATATCCATTTCTTCCCTACATGTATTGTCCTTAGTAACACCTGCAATTACATGTGTGTTGTTTTGCCTGCATGTAAGTACTCAGTGCAGACGCACAGACTTGTGCTTGTATAAATATATGTATACATACGTGTATATGCACGTATATATGTTTACACACTTACAACTCCTTATATATGGTTTCAAACAGAGCCTTCTCTTCCACAGATTTTTTGGTTTGGTTGGGTTTGATTTAATTTCATTAATATTATTTTGCATGTCATTAGGCAAATTAAATCAATGGGAAGACCAACCACAAATAGGTTTTGGACAAGCAGACCAGACCCCAAACCCACGGATGATTCCATAGGAAGTCAGTAGCAAATGCAATGCCACAAAAAGGGAAGTGCAGAGCTTTCCCTGTTAGATTACAGTGAGGAACAAAACACTCCTCTTTTTGTTACTGTCCCTCATTTCCACTGCTGCATAACTTTGTAAGATTTTTTGTAAGGGGAAAATATTTTGGTATGAACCGAGCAGTAGCTGATTGAGTTCTGTGCTCTCAACTTTTGTTACCAGTACTGTTCATTGAAATAATATAATTTATTGATATAATTTACCTCTCTCATATGAATTGTTTGAAAGCAACCAGTCTCTTAAGTACTATTGATCTATGCTCTACCCTGATTTTAATGGCCCCTCTTATAATACTCTCTTTGGAACCTACTCTATTTTTCCCTAAGTACATTAATCTAAATAATTACAATTATGTTCATTATAAAAATACTCTATGTAGTACCTAAAAAAATTGACTCTTAGCTGGAATTAACTTGTCATTATCTTGTTCTGAACTGAAAGAAGTCAAAAAACCAAGAAATGACTAGAGAAAGAAGAGAAAATTTCCGGAGGGTTTATTTAACAAAGGAGAGACCATTTCCAGTGAAAGTTATACCACACAACATGTTTTAAATGCATACATTCAATACCATAATAAGTTTACAGTCTATTGTTGGATCATAGGTCATCAGTCATGAATTATAATCTGAAATTACTTTCTTATGAATAAGCTTCAAAGCTATGAAGCTACACAGCCTTTTCATGCGGGATCTTTACAGTTCACTGGAAGAGATTCATTATCAATGCAAGCCTGAGAAATTTGGCAAGATGTTAACTTTTATTACTAACATTTGTTGGTCTAGTTTACTGTAGCATGCTGTACAGTGTATTTATAATAAGTGTTAGACTAATAATAATAAGAACTTTCCTTTTGAAATGTCACAAATGTGCCATTCCCTTTAATTTTCCAGATATATGGGAAGTGGTGATAGAAAAGAAGGGGGGGTGCCTTTCAAAATATGCAATTTAGGGTTTAGGAAGAATTTTTTAAAAGACCAATTTCCATATATCAACATTTTGCAGTGAGTTCCATGAAACATTTTGATATGATTTACCAAAAACAGTTTTTGCATCAGGAACATTACAGTAGCTAATCTGCATCTGTAAAGAGTGGGAAATGGAATAACATTAGGTATAAATGTAATGTAAAAAAGAAAAAAAGTTAATGCAACATTATGGTAGAGAATTTAAATGTACAATAGTGAGGATATTCAAAGTTATGGTTCTAGTAACACTAACTCAGCCTTATTTACATTGTTGCTTTATATTTCTTTTATTCCTTAAAGGAAAACTGATTTGTTTTTTCTCAATTATATAGGATAATGTTTACATATCAGGAAACATTTGACTCTGAGATGAAACTGTGAACACCAAAGATATATATTAAGTAAAACTGAGTTGTTTTGACTGTGGCCTTGGAACTACCTTTCTTATTAAAAGGTGAGAGAAATTTAGCTTGAGGCAAGGGTATTTAAATTACTTTTCAGTAATTCAGTGCAGTTAATTCTTTAACTGATGATTTATCATGACATTTGCTAGAAGTACTTGAATATCTCAGCTAGAATTACTTGAATTCTAAAACTTTTACTTAAATATTAGATGCTCTTATTTATTTTACATTTAACTTGGTGAAATTTTTTAACATGTTTTCCACTGTGATTTTATGCTGGTGGGATCATCCATGGTACAACATCTCAGCAAAACTGCTGAATTGTATTACAAGCTTCAGAAGAACCTACCAAACTGATTTCATCTCTCTGTTCTAAAGATAATAGATGAGAAGTAACCAAAACGCTAATTATCTGTATTTGGTTGCATGCTTCACCATAATGTGGGGTTTACAGTGAAACAGGAATCTCATTTTCATTTCACTTTCTTTGAATAAAATTAACTCATTACAAATTCATCATATCCTGCTGTTAGGCTACTCCCATGTGTATCATTAGTCTAATGTAGACCCTGAACCTTCAGATTCCTCCGCTGTAGACATCTAGCACTCCAGTGACAATGAATCTGTTAACCTCTTTTTGCGTACCAATGCCTACAGAGATATTTGAAACTCTCTTGGCTACTAGGTTACACACAGAAATCCCAACTTCCCTCTGTATCTATGACACAGGGACATGGCACAGCTGTCAGTAACAGGATAACTAAAGCTTGCTCATTTTATATAAAAATGTTTGAACTACAAGGTATTTGGTTGCAGTTGTCTCCCTGGGGGATTCTGCCTTTAGCACAAAATCCATCATGCTACAGATGCCATGATATTTGTTAGGACAAGATTGGTGAGGTCTTCTATGGTGTGAGAGAGATATCTAGGTGACACTGCTATGTTTAGAAATAGAACAAAGCCAAGCCACATACTGGGTCATTGTGCCACCATCAGTTTTAGTATATCCCCTTGCATGGACCAGGGGATAGTACATTCCAGGAACTACTCTTAAGGGGGACTCTGATGTAGGGGAGGAAAGGTTAAACCCATAAAAATGATCTTTGTCATAGCACGTGGTTCATTTAATTGTCAGCATAGGCATCTCCTGGCTCATCTAACACACTTAGGTTACCAGAGAATCTTAGGGATCTGTCTGTGCTATTAAACTGTGTGTGCTTCTGTAGATGATTCCTGGCCCTGGACTTCCTGTGACCTACCTAAAATTGTATTTGTCACCAGAATTTTGCCTGTAAATATTTACATGCTTATATTCTGAAAAATAATGTATGAAATGTTCTTTGAGTGTCCTATACACACAATACAACTGAAATTCCTGGATTGTTTGTTTATATCCTCAGTCCTTGAAGTCTTTTTTTCCTGGGTAACAAGACTTTTCTATTTTAGACCAAAGTAAAATCAGATTCATATTTCATTAGTCATCATACTCCTTAGCAATTTTGCTACACAAAACAGTCATTTCATATACGGATTAAAAAAGATTTTCACTGGAGTTTCAGTCCTGCAGAATGCAGAAGGAACATTTGGAGGGAGCAATATAGAGACATTTCCACTGTTTAAAAACAGAATACAACTCTTCTGAAATCCTTCAACACTGTCATTTTGGAGAAAACAGAATGACATTGTGAGGGAAAGCCGATGCTTATCTGAGTGTGATAAATTAGAATCAGACCCAGTTACATGGTTCTGATTGTTTCCACAGAATGTTTCCAAATAATTAAATATCACACACATGACATCAGAATACCACAGGAAAAATACTTGATAATCTACTGAGGTGTAGTGTAAATGCACACATACATAACTCTGTTACTTGGTAAGACATTCTAAAGTGAAAGATCATAAGAAACAAAATTTTTGAAAAGACATAACTTTTAAAACAATGTATCCAGATATTCCTAAACCACTCATCTTTAGAGTAGACTTAAAGCCTTTGAAAATTTGAAATTGTAAAGCTACACTATTTTAGTCTTCATATGCAAAAGATTACAAAGGTAGTTTTTAACTGATTGGAAAGCCAACTCTTAACAAATATCGATTCTGTAGCTTGAGTGCCAGCACAGACCTGGAATCCACAGTCTCTCAGCTATGATTAATCAAACTCTGTCCAAAAAAAAATACTCAAACTTCACAAAAATCCTTCTTGGTCCAAATATAAAGGAGTAAAAGGAGTAAAATTCCTCTCTTTCTCACAGATGAAAACATTGTTCTGAAAGATATGCACCTTTGAGAAAGGGAAGTATATAATGAAATTACTTATTTGAATTCTACAGAAATTACAGAAAACCACTGAAAATATTGTTATGAGATACTATGGATTCATTTAAAACATCATCATGTGTATGCCGATATAAAAACATTTAAGATAGCTCTATGAAACTCACACAGCACTGCAGAGAAGAAAACACACATATTATTCTCTCCTTCCTAATAATTTAACTTATTACCTGTAAGAGAGAGCTGTGTATTGCTTTCAGCAAAATATCACTTCTAGATTGGGCAAATAAGTTGCAACAGAAAATCGTTGTTAATCAGTTTTGAAAATTAATATTTTTAAAAAGTTATCAATATTTGGGATAGCTGGAACTTCCAGACATTTCTGCACAGATGGCATTTCCTTATCTTTGAAGATACCAATCAGAAAACCCTCTATAAAAATCCAAGACTGTTCAGTTTTCCTTAAAAACATTATTAAAAATAATGTGGTGAGTTTCTGCTTTCCACAGTGCCTTATGAAGGGGAGGTCCTAAGTGAGAATTTGGCGCTGCTGAATCATCTGGCAGTAGTCACCCTATAAACACCATAAGGAGAACGAGTAAGCGAGCGCTTCCTCCAGAACATTAATGCAGAAGATTTGGTTCAGGTTTCTCCTGGTCCAAGGCAGTTTGGAGTAGCAAAGGGTGCCCACAGAGACCATATTCTGAGCTGCATCAACAGTAGTGTGGCTAGCAGGTCAAGAGGGTGATTCTGTCCCTCTACTCCACTCTCGTAAGACCTCACTGGAAGTACTGCATCCAGTTCTGGGGTCCCCAGAACAAGGAAGAGGTGGAGCTGTTGGAGCAGGTCCAGAGGAGGGCCATGAAGATGATCAGAGGACTGGAGTACCTCTCCTGAAACAGTTGGGATTGTTCAACCTGGAGAAGAGAAAGCTGCAGGAAGACCTTATTATGTCCTTCCAGTACCTAGAGGGGTCTTGTAAGAGAGAGCTACCTTTTACGTGGGCAGATAGTGATGGACAAGGGGTCATGGTTTTAAACCAAAAGAGGATAGATTTAGATTAGATGTTATAAAGAAATTCTTTACTGTGAGGATGATGAGGCACTGGTACATATTGCTCAGAGAAGCTGTGAATACTCCATCCCTGGAAGTGTTCAGTGCTGGGTTGAATGGGGCTTTGGGCAACCTACATTAGTGGGTGGCATCCCTGCCCATGGGGGGAGATTCGAACCAAAAGGTCTTTAAGATCCCTTCCAACCCAAGCCATTCTATGATATATTCTATGAATTTGTGGCACATGAAATTGGAGATTATCAAGAAAATTGGGAGAAATGAAGTAATGTGAGGAAAAGGACAGGTAGTAAACCAAAGCAAGCAGAATTAGGACAGCGAACAACATGCAGTTAGAAAACCACCCAAAACAACAAACCAAACCCACACCAAAAAGGTAGAAGAAAGATCATGTACCTGTAAAAGTATTGATTTTAGAAGACCAGATACAGTTCAAATGCAGAAACTTCAGAGGGAAACTTTGCAGCCTGGTATAGGAGATCAGCTGAGAGGACCATAAGTCTCCATCCTAGTGTTCACATTTCTAGATGTTGGAAGGAATAGACAACACAGCTCTCAACTGCCTCACTTTCAAGTGTTCCTTTCCTTATCCCTCGTGTAATCATTAACTCGGATCATCTGTTGTCCCAGGGATTCCTAGGGATGACTTTGCATCAGGAAAGATCTGTTTGTTCATGAATGTCTTCCTTATTTCAAAACATAAAGACTAAATCATAGTTAACTGTGGCATTAACTTGCGCTAACTCCAGCTCTTCCTAAGTATCTGCTTTGACTGAGAGAAGAACTTGGGAAGGTCATGACTATTTTGAGTCTGGTCAATTCCGGAACATCAGTAATGTTCTCAGTATTATGTAGCTATACTTAGTATTACAGTGTGCTTACTAGTGTCTAATCATCAGAATCAGAGACGAGATGTATAAATCAGCATACATTTTAAATTGGTTAACAAAATGCACAGAATTTTCATGGTCAGGTTGGATATTAGGCTGTTCTTGGTGAATTTAAGTACACTGTAAGACTGCTCACAGAATCAATACTCAAAAAAAGGTGGGTACTTTTGCAGGCATTGATGAACGTCAAGATGAAGCTTTTTGTATACCACTTTTGATATTCTCAGTCTGCCCTGAGCTACTCATCTCTGTTGCTGGACAGAGAGGCCTCCTTGCCCTGTATTTAAACTCTAAACATATTTCTGCTGAAGTGAGAATATAAGCAAAGTGGCCTTTAGTATTTCCCTCATTTGTACGAAAAAATTGAAAGTCAAACTTTCCTGGACATTGGTTTTTATTTGGATTTTTTTAATTGACAAAAGCTATAAAAAAATGTAACTATTAGATGAACCAAGAACTCAATAGTTTTGGACCACATGATCATTACTAACAAGGAAATTACATACTTGAATTTATCTTTGAAGGTCAGGATGGACTACTCAGATACTTTAGGTAACTCAGATACTTTTGGTAGATGGAAAGTTGTGCTGGTCTTTAAGGATTTATTGTCAAACATTTTTATCTCTAGGTGACTTTTATACTGTATCATAATTTCATGTTTTCCAGATTGAAAATATACACTTCAGATTCACTTATTGTAATTCCTCCAAGTATTTTGTTTTCTTTGTCTCTCTGTACTGGCAGTAAGCCCCTTCCTGTGGCAATTTAGGAATTGATTTGCTCGGCTATGGTAGAGATCTTACAGATTTTTGTTCTATATTTTCTGTGTTCTTAACTTCTTTTAGGTTCTGACTCAACGATTTTTTTCTTATGTAACCATGCCCATCACGATAACTTAAAATTTGTTGCTCTTAAATTAACCATTCCTGGTTTTAAATCAGCACACTAAAGAAAAAAAGAAGTAACCCTATTAGAACCCAGATTTGAACCTGAGCACTTTGCTACATTGTGATTCTCATTTGGGATGGAAGTGGTTAATACACTGCAAGCACAGGAATAATGCTTGCCCTGTTAAGTTCAAACTGTCCAAACTGTTCGTGAAAATCTAAAGCCAAGAAAACTTTTCCTTTCAGGCTATTGTTTAGAACTTGCTGTTGACAGCTCTTTCCCGACTTGAAAAAATACTTTCTTTCCTTGGTTTCATTCCACTGACCATACAATTAACCTACTTGTATAGTGTCTGTTTTTGATTAATAACTTCTTGGGTTTTCACAAGGCTGCACAGTTTTATTTAGTTTCATGGTGTTGACGGGTTCCGCTTGAAAATATCTGAGTTTTTTGAAGTCTTTCCAGAGGCAGAAAGGGTTTGTCTTTACACATGCATTACATTATAGCTATTCTCCCTCTACCCTTTATTTTGGTATAAACTTTCTTGGGCCTGACAGCCTTCTTCAGTTCTGAAACAGCACTTCAGTTTTCCCTATAATTTTCTCTCATCTTTCCAAAAGGAGGTTGTTTGTTTGTGGTTTTTTGTTGAGTAAAGGCAACTATCCATTCCCAAGCCTAACCAATCTGTTAGTAAATTATTAATGGATATGTGAGATCAGTGCATAGGTCTAGTGCATCTTGTGCTTGATACAGCCTAGGTTTGGCATATTGCAATATTGGAAACTTCAGCCTAAACTGCATTTCAGATGTGATCAGTTATATCCTTGGCTAGGGACAGTGGTTCGTAATTAAAATGAGAATTATGAATTTGCACAGTTATTTAAAGGAATAGATGTTTCCCTGGTTGTAAGAATTCTACCAAACTTTTTAAATACAGCTATATTTTAAAACATAATGTAGATAAGAATTATTTAATTAAAAAATATAAGAACAAGAATTTTATGTTCTTTCTGGCAAAACTTTTTTTCTTTTTTAGCAATAGTGTCTGGTTTTGATTAATAACTTCTTATTTTATCACATGGATTCATAATTTTATTTGTATAATTTTGATATAGACCAAATATAATTAACCCTCTTTTATAATGATTGTGTTCTTTCTTAAATAATAGCATTTAAAAGAGTATTTAGAATTTCAAGACTTTTTAAAGCCCATAAAACTCAATGTTCAAACACAATGAAAATGTCAGAAACTAATGATGATAATAGAACAAACTACTGCTTTAAGAGGAAGTAGAAAAACTCCATTTTATTTTTATATTTGAAGTATTTATCTCAAAATCTGTTTAAGAACTTTATACATTGTCACTAGCATAAATTAAGAAAGAAGCCCTCAAACAGTTGATTTGTTTCACAATAAAATAGCTGTAGAAATAGATTTATGTATGGTGTTGGGTAGCCATACTTTGAGGCATTCAATTTTTAATAATTGACTGCCAGATAGAATGACAAAATAAAGAAAACCAAACAAATTTCAGTTATGAAGAACGGTGGGTTTTTCCTTACAATGACTTTGCTGCAGAAGGAAGCTCAGTACCTCTTGACTTTTACCATATAAAATCTGCACCTTTTAAAACTAGTTTTGAAGTAATTCTGGAGGAGGATGTTGTCAGCAGTGGCCCTGTGTTAATGACAGCCAGCCTGTGGCAAGACTCTTTCCTTTTGCTTTCCAGGAAAAAGAATCAAACCTAGTGGTCAAATATGCTTCTACTGGCTCAATGTACAGACATAAAAACCTTCTACAAAATTGTAACATTGGTAGATAATCTTGAAAACAGTTGTCCAGGCCACTTTGAACTAAACATTTGTAAACAAGTCTTGTCATCAACACTTTTGTCATCAAAAGGGTTTGTGAAATTTTTCCTTGTTTCCAAACCAGTTGTTTTCTTAAAAAGAGCTAATTCTTTATTAATAATTTAAAAATATTATTTTCATTTATAGAGTCAAGTCTGGGTAGATGAGGCTGATAATACTGCCAGGGACTAGGTCATGGAGTCTGAGTGGTGGGAAACAGTAGTGGAATCAGTCAGGAGACAGGCACATAGTCAAAAGAGTTGGTGATTTAGGTGACTGACTCCTTTTCCCACCCAAATCGTAAACCCTGCCTCAATTGCTTTTGCTTGGGGTCTCACACCAATGCACTGTTGTGATGAATTTGAACATCTGTCTAGTGCTCAGGGCAATCAGTATTCTAATCATATCATATATAAAGTATCATGACAGGCACCTCATATACACTATTAGGTGTATCAGATGTATGTGTGTTTTACCACATTTTAATGCGTACACTATGTTACTGATAAAGATACTCATTAGTAGCATCAATATGGGTATTACAGTATAAGACTAAGTAAATATACAGGCTCTGTACACACAGGGAATTTAAAAATAAAAGGAGTGATGATGCAGAGGAACTGAAAAATCCATAGGTTCTGAAGAAGTCGGAATAAGATCAGCATGCTGAATGCTCAAAGTACAGAGTCCTGAAAATAATTTTCTCAAAGTTGAATGAGACATATAGTCCAGAAATAACTTCCAGACTAGAGGAAGATTAAAGTTGTTTAAAGATATCTAAGTTAAAAGCAAGAGAAGATGGAAACAAAGTTGAGGAGAAGAGTCTTAGAGTAGAGAATAAAGTAACAGCACAAGAGTTTTGGGGTAACATTTGAAGAAAGCTCATAAGGGAGATTAGGAGATAACTCTTTTAAACTAAGCTTACAACAGAGAGGTCTGTGGATTTTCAGAGGATTGTATGACGGCAGATAAAAATGTAGAAAGTAGACAATAAGCCACAAGGACTTCTTCCAGTGGTGCTCTGGTGCTCCAGGCTTATACACATAGAGCCATGAAAGAAGCCAATCAACATTAATATTAGGGAGTATCACTATTCATACCATGCCTAGGAAGAGAGCAAAAGGTTGGACCAAAGCAGGTAATTTAGACTTGTAATAAACTAGAATTGAGGAACTGTCACCTCAAGCCTTGCTAGTAGTGTCTAAACTGAGCTTGAATTCAAAGCAAAGTTTAAACCACAGTAAAGGAGATTAACACAGGGAAGACATACATGACTTCTACTGAAATATTGTTTTCCAACTGACTGCCTTGCCTCAGTCAAGCCTCTTTTGTCATGAACTTCCTTGGGATTTCAAATGTGTCTTTTCTGATTAACATTAGTAGCTCAGATCTCTACTGAGTGTGCTGATGAAGGTGGCCCTACTGCTCCTGCCTTGCCAACCCTACACCTAGCTCTTCCAAAGCAGCAAAGGAGCTGCTTCAAGACCACTGAAGTGGGACCTCTCATTGTTAGAATGCTTTGCCATTCTCTAAACATTTCCTAAATATAATAATGGCCAGTCTTCGCGAACAAAGATTTTGGGAGAGGTCTTTTACCTTTCCAGCCTGCGCAATGGATTTTTTAGGTGAGACACAGCCTGCGCTGAACTGAGCCCACCCTTTAATCCTAAGGTTCATCTGCCGGGGCCAAGCAAGCTTGGACAATGGCAGTGAGGTCCTCAGGACGTAGGTTTGTTTAGAGTGACCTTCTCATAGATGGATGGCCTCACAGGGCTAACGAGCTCCATCTGCCCGGGGGACCGGGGAATCGAACCTGGGTCACAGTGGTGAGAGTCCTGCATGCTAACCACTCTTTTAAACATTTCCTGAATTTATTATATTTAACTTACTGTGGCTGTGATCACTGAGCACATGGAGAAATGAAGCAAGATGGATATTTCCTTCATAGTAGTAGAATGTCTCAAAGTAATTTTCTCTTGTGTGTCAGGAGAGGATGAGTTTTACTCAGAGTTTTATCTGCAACCGAGACAGTGACAACCATAGATTCTAAATGATCATTTCTTCTACCTTTCATCTTTTATTTTACATCCTTGAAGTAAGGTCACTGGGGTTCCTGAGTACCGACAACCACCCATTTAAATCTGCTGGTACTGTTGCAAGAGGAGGAAGAAGCAAGCAGTTCCCACTTCTTTCTGCTTCCCCTGCCCAGTCATCATGAAACTTTTTGTCTGAAGATCCCAAAGACAGAGACTATTCTGAAAAAAGGGTTTCATCTTGAAGCAGGAATATGGGTCTGTATAACAAGGAAGAAAGTAGCATGTGCAGATTGGCGGATAATGTTTTTCCCTTTAGAGTACCTAGTAGCCAATATATTTTCTGCACCCTTTGACTCCTCCCATAAATCCTGTTTGGAAATGATCTTACAGCCCAATATTTATGGTTAGATACAACTGTCTTTACAGGTGATAACAATGCCCTGCATGCATTGAACAGTACAAGGCCTCCTTCCCAGAGAAAAAGTGCTCATGTTTGGTGCTTTCAGCTCTTCTACTGCTTCAGTTTTGAACCTAGATGTCCTCAGACACTTTTCAAGGTCTGGGCTGGTACTTCTCTGATAATGGCATCACTTCTCAAAGGGCTGGATAATATGCACTGTGTACCTTGTTGCTTCAATATGTGCGCAGCTTTCTTCCCACTGCTTCTGAACGTAGTTGAAATTCCCATAAAAACACTCTTTGACATTCAGTGCTGAAGGAATTCATAGTGTCCTATGACAAGGTAGAATATAGCAGATGAACAGCCTACTCATATCATAAATGAGCCTGAATGCAATAGAACATATGCATTAGAACAGGTTAATTGTAAATTTTCATGCCTTAGGTGAGAGAACAAAGTACATTTTATACAAAAGTTTTGGTATTGCTGCATTTAACTAATTGAGTCTGTACTCTAGCACCACTGCCTATGTGTTGAAGAGGCATTTACAGAATCATAGAGTCATAGAATAGTTTGGGTTGGAAGAGATCTTTAAAGGTCTTCTACACCAACTCACCTGAAATGAACAGGGACATATTCAACTAGATCAAATTGCTCAGATTTCTGTTCAACCTGGCCTTTATGTTTCCAGGGATGGGGCATCTACCACCTCTCTGAGAAACCCGTTCCAGTGTTTTACCACCACCCTTGAAATAAATTTCATCCTTATATCTAGCCTAAATAAACCCTCTTTTCATTTAAAACCATGAATCCTTGTCCTATTGTTACACATACAAAAAGTTTGTCCCCATCTTTCTTATAAGTCTCCTTTAAGTACTGGGAGGCTGCTATAAGGTCTCCCTGGAGCTTTCTCTTCTGCAGCTGAACAACCCCAATTCTCTCAGCCTGTCTTCATAGGAGAGGTGCTCAGCCCTCTGATCATCTTTGTGGCCTTCCTCTGGACCTGCTCCAACAGTCCACGTCTTTCTTATACTGAGGACCCCAGAACTGGATGGAATACTCCAGACAGGGTCTCATGATAGTGAAGTAGAGGGGCAGAATCACCTCCCTCAGCCTGCTGGCCACACTGCTTTTTATGCAGCAGGCTTTCTGGGCTGAGAGCACACATTGTTGGCTCATGTCCAGCTTTTCATTCACCAGCATCCCCCAAGTCCTTGTTGGCAGGGCTGCTCTCAATCCCTTCATCTCCCAGCCTAATTTTCTTTTTACTAGTCTTTACTTAGTAAGTCCTAATTTTTGGGGGGGGATGAGGGAGGTGGGGGAGATTGTGAACAAAAAAGTCCACTTGTCCTGTGGGAGCTTGTTAATGACTCCCAGAAACGTGTGCTCTTACTGGGGAAAAAGTGCCTTACCTGTAGTTAATCCTACAGAAATGTGGGGTGAGGTCCCAAGACTACAATACTTATTTTACCTAAAACATCAGGTTGCTCCTTAAATAGCAGTCCCAGAAGCGCAAGACACTTTATTATTCATTAAGTTACTTAGGATCCACCATATTTTTTTAAAAGTTATTTTCCCTAGAGGAGTTCCTAATATATGGTATTCCAGCACAGACGAAAAAGAGCAAAGTATCTACAGCAAACAATCTTCTGCTGAATTGAATCCTTATCGTTTAGGAAGTGTTGTAGGCAGCAGCAGGAGTGCTGAGCAACCCACGTGATACCTCTCTAAATCCAGATCCAAGATCTGGACCTCTGTATGGGCAGCATGACAAAGATTCTTTGCCTTTTTTATAAGAAGGGGAAATACTTATTTCTATGCTTTTCCTGAATACTTCTATAGCAAGTATTTTTCTGTGTTGGTTTAGAGTGGGCAACTCTAGATATAGGTGTGTGTATGAGGGGGCCAAGTGGGTTGATACTCCTGGAGAACAGAAGAAGGCAGAGCAGAGGCATTGTAAATGTTTTTAGCAGTGCAGTATCTGTATGGAGAATTCTACATTAGAAACCTACTACAAACGAAGGGGTCTGGCACCAGATTATGTATCTTAAAAACAAATGGGCATGCTTCCAGTTAATTCCTGAAAAAAAAAAGGTGGGTGGAGGAGGGGTTATGCACATGCCCTCTGATGTCTACCAGAAGTTGCTAGTTTTTGTAGATGTCATATTTAGTTGAAATGAGTCCTCTGCTCTGACTTGCCAGGCTTTCTGCATGGGATATCTTGTAGGCACCCAAGTCTAGTTGCTCAAAAGGGCAGAAGTTCAGTTTCACAAGGTTTGTCCTAAGGCAGAGACGAGCTCAAAATTCTTATATTTTCTGTGATGAGGCAAACAGTCTAACATGATGAACAAAATGTGAGGGGCAATGAATCCTGGAAACTAAAAGAATTAGCTATTGATTGTAATGAACACATAGCGAAGGGAGCCTGAGCTTTACAAAATGAATTAAGCAAGAGGGGAAATAATAACTTCTCCCAAAAGGAGAAGCTGATATTTATGAAAATTGTTCACTCACGGTCAGATTATGAGCTTGAAGTTAATACCATCAGTAACAGCATCTGGAGAAATACTTTTTTCATTATTATTAATTTTAATTATTATTATTTTAATTAAATTGTAACTTGTGCTGGCTTTCAGTCATCCAAATCACCATTATGCCTAGATTTGCTTTAGTCATTAAAATGATAATGTATTACAGCAGATACACAGTAACTGTGTTTCAAGGCATGCTCCAAATTACATGAAGTGCAGAGGTAAAGTTCCATACCACCAAAATATGGATTAATTTTCTGGGGTTTGTTGTTGTTTTTGTTAAAATTGCAAAATTTTAACAGCAAAATTTCCTAATATGAAAAAAGAGGTTCTGCTGTACAGAAAGGTATCAACAGAAGTTCATGGTAACTGAAGGATGCAGCTGGGAATTCCATTCTGACTGACAGTCTCCTTCTAATCTTTCCTATTCCCCATACTATCAAACTGGCTGATGCTCAAAGGTCAGTGCCTCTGTTTCCCTTTGAATTGTCACAAAGTCTAGCAAGAGATGTCTTAAAAATCCCTCCAAAGATGAGATGATGGAGAAGGGGTTTGGCCAGTTAGCTAGCTACTCATTTTGGAAGAAGCAAGGGAAGGAACTTTTGGGAGAAGGAGTGATCTAAATGTTGATCAGCCTACCTATGTCATGGTGGTTAAAACTCAGAGATTTGTATACCCTCCCCAAAGATCATGTCTGTAAAACTCTGATGGTGAAACTGGAAAGCAGAGATGTAACTACACTACTCAGTCAGCAGATTTCAGCCTACCCTCATTTTAAATCTATTCTTTTTAAGTTTTGTGGACTGCAGAGTTACTCTCCTATCAAATCACTAGTACATAATGAGAATATTAGACTGTTTTCCTTAATAGAATTGATAATATTAAAAAAATAAAAAAGATAGAACAAAGCACTGCAGCAAGTACCCTAAATACTCTCGGCAAAGTGGAGCTACCATGCCCACCATAACGTGGAGGCTGTTGCCTTCATTTTTCAATGATTAGAGTTTGAAATTACTTGATTCAGCACAGTCCATTTCCTTTCAGGTTCATTTCTTTATTATGTTACAAGAGGAATAACTCTCAGCTTCCAGCCACCCACAGAAGGTGCAGTGTAGTGCATCTGGTTTATGTGCTTTATGTACACAGTGGCTGCTGATTATATATTATTCACCAACATACTAAATACAAAAGCAGATAGTTATCATGTTTGATAGGTTAATTTTAAAGGGGTTTTGTTAGCAAACAAGTCTTAGAAATAAAGCAGAAAAATGCCCAAGTTTGGCTCCAGCCTCTTCCCCTCTCCCAGGGAGGAGCTGCTTGCCTCTTCAGTAAGAATTCAAATGAATTGAAAATTCCTTTAGAACTGACAGCCCAAGTGTAAGAATGATAAACGGCTTTGGCCTTGATGATTTTTATTAAGCGCTAAATGTCACATTTAACCTGCATTACTGAAAGCAATTACCCATGTATCAACAGTCAAGCAGTGCAGAGCTAGACGCCTGAAGCAGTAGCATTATGCTCCATCTGGGAATAAGGATTTTCAATTAGAAGGCAAATAGCTGGAGAGGGGATCAAGTCCTCCAGTGGCTCCCAAAGGAGGTCTATGAGAAGCAAAGTCTTCATATCCAAGTAATCGCAGGCAATGTCAACAGAGCATTCCAAACCATCTGCTGCCAGAGTAGCGTTTACTTTATCAAATCTCAATATTTACAGAACACTGATCAGCTCGTGGGACCAGGATGGCTCACTGCCAGGGTGTTCTGGGAAATTCATTTTAAGGTGTGTTTCAGTAGGCTAATTAATTTACAAGCACCTGTTTCATCACTGGGAACTGTTAGCACACCAGATGAGTTGCAGCGGGGGAAGGGGACTTTTTATCCTAGCTAAATTGATTTAAATTGATTTTCATTTACTGATGGCATGGTTGTAGTTTAATATGAGCATGGCCTAAAGTATTTTTGTTTATTAATGTGTGAACCAGATACAAGATACTCATTAATAAATATATAAATAATAATAGTTGATTATTTGTAAATATGCTTTGGCTTTTGAGACCTACAAAATTTTTAAGTTAATACAACATGCACCTTTCTACAAGAAATATTGTGTACATATGTGCAATATATATCCTATTCCATTTTGGTTATTTGTGGGATTTTTTCAATTCTATGTTGTTTAAAAGAAAAAAGACTGAAAAGCTTTTTCTGTTAAAGATGGACCTAACTCTGTTAATGTGTCATTCAGAGAGTCACTTTGAAGGAAACATCATGTTGTAAATCTCTTTGTATCTAGCACTGGTAATCATGCCACCTAACCTCACACTGCTCTGACATGCTAGGCATTGGGGTTCCTAAATTCTGTCACAGTTTCCTCCATCAACAAAGAAACTCAACTTATTACACTACGTCTTCACATCAGGGAGTCAATTTAGAATTAATTAATTTATGTTTGAATGTCATTTTGCAAACGGAAAGTTCAGGATAGACTAGTTAAGATGTGACAAGTGGCACTGAGGAGTGATTTGTAAAGCCAAATTAATCATTTTTGTTTCATGAGTACAGTGTTTGGAATTAGGGCTGTTTCCCTGTCTAGCTACAGAGCTTCCGCAATCTCTGCACGCTACTCCAGAAACAGCCAAGAGGTACATTATGCAGAAAAAGACTCCTCTTCAAAATAAGTTGGACTTTTGGACAGAGTATTTTCACAGAAAACTATTCAGATCAGAGTGAAGACCTAGAATAAATTGCAAACATTATTTTGCTAAAATTTTGCTGAAGTGATGGGTTTGAGAAAATAAACCAGAGAGTAACTTGTGTCTGAAAAACAGGATAAGATTTAAGAGGCTTGGGAATTTCTGGAACTCTTAGACTGTCTGTGAGGTTTTCAACAGATCTTGTCATTCAGTTCTCACTCTGTAAAATGAAGATAATATTTTCTGCCTTGTTTAGCATCTTTAAACTGGGCATGGGTGACTGTGTTTAGCCATGTGCTATTACAGCAGTTTGCAACTTACTGCTCCAGTATCATTTGGTTCCTCTTGACATTGCAATAATAGAAAGAGGGAATGATGATAATTTTATTATAATAATGTCAAGATAACCCAACCCATATCGACTTCCTCTTGACATTATCCTATTGTCCTTCTGAATTTCTGGTCTAGATCTTCTTTACACTGTGGGTATATGGTGCCTGTATGAGATGGAGGGAACAGGAGAAAGCTTAAATAGTTCAGGCAGCTGGAAGCTCATCTTAAGTACATTTAAACTGGAGATACAGAATTTTTTTTTGTCATTGTGATAGTAGTGAAAAATTTATGGGTGTTGATGGACTGTAAGTCTTTAGATCAAAACTGGGTATCTCAGCAATAAAGACCCAGATAATGAAATCCTGTGGCCTGCTGTGTGCTGAAGATAGAACAAGTAAATTCATTTTTCATTTGCTTTCGACTTTAGGTCTGTCTTCCCTGGTAAATTTCAGGCTACTTGGGAACAATAAAAATTATTTTTTTAAAAATTAATCTCATATTATGTTATTTAATGGCTTACACATATGAAGGAGCTTGAGTCAGGTTCTGTTAAAGGAGTTTTGAAGGTCCATGAACGGGAAAAACATTTGGAACTACTTGTCTGGTGAACTAATGGTGTTTTATGGCTTTAAAATTTATTCAACAATTTTGTGTTTCATCCTTCAGAAAGGAGAAAGAGCCTGGGTCTCCTTTATGCTCTCCTGGCTAGAAGATGCTCCAAGGGGTACCTTGGAACAGCAGTGACCCTGGAGTGTCTGTGACATTTAACAGGGTGGTCTTGTCCTTGGCACATGCACAGGCACATTCCTTCTGTGTTAGGAATCTCACTGAAGACTTTATAGGACAGTGATATAGACTTGTTTGCCATTGACCAATTGCATTGACCATAGATATTTAGAATAATCACCCAAAGGATGAAAATATTCTTCCCTACATTATTCATTTTTATTTGGGATCCCATAACTGTTATATGGTAATGAAAGTTTTTTTCAGTGTCAAATGTTTTACTTTGTTTTAAGTTTATTCCTTCCATAGTCATGATCTGACATACTTTATGTCTTTGGATTCAATTTAACAGAAGAGAGCTTGTTTACAGCCTTTGCATTTGCTATCCATTGGGTAGAGGGATTTTTCTAAGAGAATTATTTAAACATGAAGGTATTATGAGTTCCCTTTTTATATATTGGTGGTGGAGCAAAATAATGGATTGGAAATCCTTGCAGAAGGTTGGAACACTTTTTATGAGTATCCGCAACTTTCAACTTTATGATTATCCCATAGCCACGATCTCATCCAGTTTCTCATGTAAAAAGCAGTGTGTTTGGATTCATTTGAATTTTTTCATATCTTTATGTGTAGAGAAGAGATTTTGCTAAGTTGTTTTTGTGGATTTCATGGTGTGGTTTAGAGGTTTGGGTTTGGGGTTTTTTTTGTGAGACACATATTGTTTGCCTCAGACTGTTTCACTGCAGTAATATTGGTGTCTGAGTCTCCTTCATGTGGAAAATAAAGAAAATTTAATGATGCCATAAGGCTCAGAGGGGTCTTTAGTTTGCTCCAGATCCGAGATAAGGGTAGTTGAACACGATCATAAATTTGTTGCTTATACTGTGTTGACCAAGCGCTGGTGTTTGTGCAAAACTGCAAATGTGGCAATTCTTGCTTCAAGAAGCTACTGTAATCTAATTTAATGGCTTAAAACACTGTTCACCTTCTATTTCTGATTTTCAGAAGACATGTTCATCAAAAATTTCAACATTTCAAGGAGGAGAATGTAACTGTTTAAAGTTGTAGTTTTTCAAAACAACTGGGATTTGCTTTGACTTCTCAAATCTGAAAAAACACTTTGAAGAAGGGATGACTAAAAGAACACATTATCAACATATTAAAAATATATGGCAGTTGTTATTATTAAGTCACTGTAGTTTATATTTAAAAGCAGCTTTTTCTTTCCAAATTCTTCCCAATTCAGTAAGAAAGAATTATTTATTCTACAATATTTTTCTCCATTCTGCAATCAGTACAGTGAGGGATATTTTACATTTGAAAGAAACTTCAGTTGAAATGTAGTTCAGGTAAATTGAGATAGATCAAATTGTGAGTTTTCAGGATCATTTTGGTACATCTTAGGACTTCCGAACAAGATGAAATTGTTTTGATGTACAAGGACAGTAACACCAATCATTTAATATGAACATAAATACCAAGAGAGTAAAATCCTGGGCTCTTTGATGTCAGTGGCAAAATGTTTCTCAGAATCTAAAATTTTATTCAGTAAGTTTTGAAAAAACATATCAAATGTAGTAATTATCTTGAAATAATTGTTTTAATGTCTAACAGAGACTGAAGAGAATAATATAGTCAACCATCTTGGTGTTGCCAGTCAGCAATTCATAGAATGGTAGAGGGAGAGAGTGGCACTTACAGTGCACTTTACAAGTGGTGCAACCACATAGCAGAAAATAGACTGAAAATCCTATTTATTCCCATAAAAGCCTGTTAGTACCCTACAGTCATGGGTTTGTGCCAGGTGTTCTTTGACAAGCATACTAGCCTGATGATTCCCCTGCACTGTTAGTTGTGGTGTTCTGTTGTTATTTTTTTGCATGCACTGGGACATGTGCTTTATTTGCTAATGAAACCCAACAAATGTTTAAAATCTTGCATTCTGAGCACAGTGAATTAACAACTGCGGGGACATAGTTCTGTATTTGTTCAGTTTTGGTGTTTATTGTAGTGGAAGTTTGTTCCTTGCAATGCAGAAAATACATATGTACCCTTTAAGTCCTGGACATTGTGTGGCCATTGACTTGTTTGAAAAGAACTCCCCGAACAGATTTAATTACTACATATAGAAGTCTGGCTCCATTCTCCCCTGTGACCTAGAGGTGAAAGAATCTATATTTAACTTTTAACAGGGTCTGTAATCTGTTCAGTTCCCACTGTTTGCTTTATTGTTCTACTTCAGCACCCTTTCACAGCCTGGCTTCCACAATGCTCTCTCAAGGGTGATTCAGCATATTGTAATTTTATTGCTGGTAGGTCTGTTTTATTTAATGGGATTTGTTTTATTTTACAATATTACTTTAAGCTCTGATCTGTTGTAGGATAAAGATGTTATTATGACAGTGTTAGCTTCTCTGTAAATTACAGTTCCTTGAGGATTGCATTTTGAGATTTCATATAAACACTTTACAGAGCTAATAACATAGATGCCATATGTAAAGCTTGAAAAATATTTAAATAGGGCACATTTGAAGGAATAAAACAATCAAAAGCCTTTTGGGGGATAATGCATATTACACTGAATTGTTTAAACTCAACGTACAGCTTTTAAAACATAACCCATGTACCGTCATCCATTTTCCCTTTTCTTCCTGCTTACCCACAATTTATTTGAACGATTGAAATATGTTTTCAGCAACAGTTTCTTTGGAAAATAAAACACAAGCCCAACCTTTGATCAAATGTAGTATTTCTCCCCCCCTCCCCTCCCCTCCCCTCTCCTCCCTTCCCCTCCCCTCCCCTCCACTCTCCTTCTTTTTTGTTTGTTTGTTTTTGTTTGGTTTGGTTTGGTTTTGTTGGGGGGGGAGGAAGAGAAGTTGTGAATGTGGTTTTTGTTGACAAACTTCACTTCTTCAATTAATCTGTAGAGGTAGCATTGCTTGCCTTTCTTCAATACAAATTCTGACCTGAGGTTATACAAACAGTCCTGTGGTCGGCTCTTAGTGAGCAGAGCCAACTCAAATAACCAACCATGGGACCTGGCACTTAGTGCTTAGTCAACATGGTGCTGTTTGGTCAACGGATGGACTCAATGATCTTGGAGGTCTTTTGCAACCATAAAGATTCTGTGATCCTGTCATCCCAACCCAAAGTTAATTTTCCTGAGGAATTAATTCTGAAGTTAATGTTGTTACTTGTTTGAGTAAATGCCCCTCTCTACAGGTGCCAGCACCAGCAGGTCCTGGTACTGCAGCTCTGAGAAAAGTCATCTGGAAATCATGGACAAACTATTTGCACATTGTTTTGGTGACCCTATGTGAGCACTACCATTTAAATCCACCTCCTCTCATCTACCTGTTCCTTTTCTTTGTTCCTGAGTCTATTTCTTGCTGTCAAGGAATCTGAAGACTTGGAACTAGGGCCTGAATCATCAGAAAATGGCACACACTGCGTTACTGTCCTTCTCCAGTGTGAGGCTGAATGGCTCTGTGGTTTCCTATATAAAAAGTGTCTTTTGTGAGATTGTCTCTTTGTTTAAACAAAAAGGGAGAAAGGGAGAGAATGAAATATACTATGGAATACTCAAGCAGATGCTTGGCATTATATTAACACATGTATTATGGCGTATCATGTAATGGTACACTGTGGGGAATAGTAATGAATAGTTTGGAGCACAATAATGTGCATTGTTGATGTTTGTTAAAATAAAGATATTCAATTTATAATAAAAGGGATTAAAAGCTTAATTCATGACTATGTTAATATTTGTCTGTAAGTACACAGATAAATGGTAACGTACCTTATCACATTAAACACCTGCACGTACAAGTTCCCCTGCTGAGATCTCCATGGGATTGTATGTTTTACAGAGCTTAAACTTTCATTTCCCAAAATAATGATATCATTCATTTACAGATATAGATAGGCTCTTCTTACTCAAACTCCATCCTGAAATGAGAATTGTTACTTCAACTACAAAAATGTGGGATTAATTACCACAGTGATTGCCTGCTGCATCATCTGATGGTATTTGTATATAGAATTTATATATTTTGCAACAATCTGATTGCCTGACGGAAGTGAATTAACACTTTCTAAAATATACTGCTGTTAGAGGTAAATGATACATCCAACACAGATGTGATGAGCCAGGCAGTGGTGGCAAGCGGATCTCAACACAGATCTCCCAGTGTCTTCCCCGTATTTCTCACATGCCATCCTCTGTGACCAACAGAAAAGAATATGTGTTTGCAAAGAAAATGCATAATTAAGGAGGGTGATTGATGTCTGAACTATTTAATTGTTTAGCTCTGCTGTGCAAGTGTTTACAGGCATACTGGATGCCTGGTGCAGTCTCAGTGTATGTACTTGGAAGGATCTAAAGGACAAAATGTCAGCTGAAGCAACCACCATATACCTCTTCATAAAGAACATAATCCAAAATAAAGTGATGATAATTCAGACTCTCTTTGCTTGCCAGCTTTTCTAAAAGTAGGAACAGAAAAGGTAAGCCAGTACAGCAGTAGGACAAGAGGGCATGGTCTTAAGCTCTGCCAAGGGAGGTTTAGGTTGAATATTAGGAAACAATTTTTTACAGAGAGAGTAATCAGACATTGGAATGGGCTGCGGTGGATTCACCATCCCTGGAGGGTTTTAAGATGAGACTGAACGTAGCACTTAGTGCCATGGTCTAGTAACCACAACGGTGTTGGATCAAGGGTTGGACTTGATGATGATCTCAGAGGTCTTTTCCAACCTGGTCGATTCTATGATTCTGTGATCATGTAAGCACCGAACACAATCATAGCTGCTCATGAAGTAAGCATTTTATTTAAAGGTCTGGTATGAAAGATGTTTTCCAGGCACTTTCAGGTTTATGGCTGTATCACATAGTCAGAATTTCCTGGCTATCACATACACAGTAAACCTGCTTAAAACTCTAATTTTGCTATCTTGTCCTCTACTCAGGCAGGTCTCACAGGCAGCACGTAGCTTCTAATCCTCCCTTCAGTGTCAATTCTACAGAACCACACACAGTTGTTTGAGCTTGTCCTACCAGGCAAACTATTTAACACATTTTCTATTGACTAGCAGTTTAATAGCAACATAGAGCTTATTAATTGACTGCCCCTTTTAGTACCTCATATTCTTTTCATTCTGCAAGTATATTCTCAAAGAAAAGGAAGATTTTGTATTTTAAATGTTTTTTTTAGCCTGCAGTTTGATTGTTGGATGCTGAAGCACAATGGAGAGATTATGACACTCTTGGCTGTGTCAGATGCATTTGTCTAGAATATAGCTGCAGTCAGAGTCCTTGATGTGCTGTGAAAATTAAGCCTCTCCAAGTGTGTTTGTGTGTGTGTGTGTGCATGGCTTGTGTGAAGGAATGACCACCTTATGAAACAGGAGAACCAGGGAGCCAATCATTTGAATGTCACCCTGTACCTCCTGAAGTAGCTGTTCATTTGATGAACACCTTGGATGTGTGCAAATGCACACATTAGGAGACATTTTGGATAGCCAAGGGTATGTGAGACACTCATCTTGGGCTGGCAGATGCTTACCTGGTAGGAGGCTGTGACAGTCTGGGACAGCAGCAGGAGGCTGGAAGAGAGAAATTTGAGAGCTTGGAGTTGTGCAGTTGCCTCTATTCCAGCAACTGCCTCTCACCCTTGGTATCCCCCCATCAAACAGAGAGGAACTTCATTTAATTAAACCTGCATTCCAAGTGTGGCACAACTACCAAAGCTCACTTTTCAACAGTTTTGTGTCCCCTGCCTTGTGCCTGGAGGCCATGGTGGTGGTCCTACCCATCCTCCCTTACTCCAGACTCAGTGGTACGTTAGTAACTGCTGACACCCAGGCCTTGTAACTCATGGGCATTTTCTGTGTGTCAGATTTGAAAGTTGGTTGCATTTTCCAGAGGGTTAGAAGGAACTGGAGAGGACAAGCAGGCACAGTACCAGTACAGCCACACAAGCGGGAAAGATGAAATCTATAGGCTAATGTCGTCCAACAGATCCCCTTGTCATGGCTAGTCATAATGCTCAACCTCTTTATTTTTAACTGTCTCATTGAACACAACATTTTCATCTACTGTAAGAAGAAATGTTAGGGCTCCATTTTGTATCTTAGATACCTTTCGGCAAATCATTTCAGCCAGACAAGCTTTAATTTTTTACATTCCTACTCCAGTTCATGCTCTTCCTTCTTCTGGCTGTGCCTAGTTATTAGAGACCTGCTCCCTGATTCAAATCACATTCTTCTATTGGAGACCTCTCAGTGGGGTGATGCATTTGGGATCCAGTGTAAACCAGAAACTTGTTAGCAATAAATAAGAACCAAGAGACGAATAAATCTAAGTTGAGCTCTGAGCCTTGCTACTGCTGTCTTTTCACAGACTTGAATCTATTTGTACATCCAGACTTTAAAAAGTGCCCACCACCCAAGAACCAATACACTGCCAAAAGACAGATGTGCGCTATTTCAGCAGCGTCAGTGGCTCTTTAGATGAAGTGGCACAACCCTCACATTCCCCTGCACAGAGCAGCTGACAAAGAAAGGGCCGACTGTGAGCTGTGAACTTGGGGCAAGCTGTGCTCTGTGCACTACTAGGAGAGCTGCCTCTCTCAGAGCTGGTGGGCAGAGAGACAAGACAGCACAAACTGGCAGCGAGTTGAGATGCTGGGTCACCCTCATGGGAAAGAGGTGTAGTTGTGCTTTCCCTGGTCTCTGCAGGGGCTTGGCTGCTGACGCCTCCTCCAAAGGGTTATCACCACCAGCAAAGCAGTAAAGAAATGCATTGTGTCACACAGTAATTTGGGATGATAAAACAGCATCACTTAGAGGCAACACCGTGGCAAGACAAGATTTTCCCTAAACTGTGATCCGGAAAGTTTTGAATGCTATGAAGAACTTCTTTGATCTGCTTGCTCCTGCATGCATGCTCCAAGCATGTAGATACACTATTAATACCATAAATTTTCATCTAACTAGGGAAACACTACTGAAAACATTTGATTTAAAACACATGTTTCTTATGTATTTGAGAGATGAGACTAATAAAATACTGTTGTTACACATTAAACATATTAGATTGTCTAGTAATCTGTAGATCTGTGAAATAAATTTTATGATTTTCCCAACAGTTATATCTTCACATGACTTTACTTTTTTCCAGGAATAAAGCTGTGCACATATATTTTCATTTTTAGTTCGATTTCCTTTGTCTTTTTAAAATATATATATTTCCAAATTTTAATTTAAAATCTTTAATTAAAATGTCTCTTATTTAGATGTGAAAAATAGGGAAAATTATGCTGGAGATGTTTTCAAATCATATTCATCTATTAAAAATATACATGTTTCTGAGCATTAAAAAACTGTTAAAACCCTTCTTATTCACACTAATATTTTAGATCTTTCTCTGAATGTATATTTTTAAGATAACTACTGTTGTTTGGAGGAAGATCAGTTTCTTTCTCACCCCCACCCCCTTATTTCTGCAGAATGACTTTCTTTTTAAACGCAGGGACTTTTGTTATGTTAATCAGTCAGGGAACATTTCCAATTCAATTTTACCTGAGCGCTGGTCAGCTAGAGTTTCCTTTGTTTGATGTCCCTTGAGTCTTCCCTTGTCTTTTAAACTGTAATTTAGTTGGAGCTGCTGTCAATTTACTCTGTCCATTACATTTGCAGTGATATTCCAGACATTGTCTTCTATTCAGTCCCAGAGAAGTTCCTTGACCTAAACAAAGTGTGCAGGGTGAAATCCTATAGAGGTTGGAAGTGCAAGCACAGAACTCTTGTTCGCCTATGTGCAATACATGCATACAAATAAAATTGTTGCTACCTACCAAGATTATTGCTATTTTGTTTTTAATCTAACAGATCCTTACACTCGAGAGAGCTACCAAATAGTAATTAATCAGGATTTTCAAAGAAATGGAGATGTCCCATACAACTGGGCAGCCAGCTTTCTCTCTGCTCTGTCATGCCTCTGTAGTAAGGGGATTTTAAACCCTGCTACTTTTTAACTCCACAGAACAGACCTTAACATTGAGGTGTATTTTTTTATCATAATTACCAGCTGTCATGGAGTTCAACAAATAGAGCAATTTTCTTGCCCTTAATCCATATCAGCAATTTCCTAAGGCTTCAGTGCGCCAAGTGGGAAATTGTTGCTTTGAGCAGTTGTTTTCAGTGGGACAAGAAGGGAAAAAAACCCAGAAAGAGGGTGTTAGAGCCAATTTTAACCATTGAGCTACCTTGACTGAGGGTGATGCCAATGCCTGTGACAACAGAAAGGGAAGATATTGCCTGCATAAGCTTCCATGTGTGCCTCTGGAAGCTGTTACTTAGGACTGGAGAGCTCAAAAGTAAAACACCAGAATGCACCTTTCCTGCAGTTAAATGACAAATGACAGAGAATAAAAACTTCCAGTTCATGGAAGAAGAGACAGCAAGGACTCTGGGAAGCTTGACAGAGATGGAAGAAGGTGGAAGTATGTCATACATGTCCCTCTGTGGCTCTATAGCAATTGCAAAGAAGTTGAATTTTCTTTTTTACAAAGTTTCCCAGCCTACCCAGGTTAGCTCTTGGAACACCCTGCTTTGCTGGCATTAGGCTCACAGGCCTTGAGAGAGGAGCAGGTGCTGTGTTGGCAGTTGAATACTTTGGGGCAGGTTCCCGAGAGCCCTGAGGTCTAGGATATATCAGGGGTCAAACCCCATCCTCTGCCAGAGAGCTCTGGGAATTTCTGCAATAGCATCACCAAGTGGTTTCTGTCCTTCTGAGTCATTTGGAGGATGACTGATCCATCCCCAAAAGGCTGTCCACATTCGGTAAGAACAGGAGTCTCCCATTTCAAACAACAGCATTCTGGCCTGATCTTGCAATGCCTGGTCTTGCAATGCCTCTTGTGCTGAAATTCTAAAGGTACGGTCAGCTTGGCTTCTTGGAGCCAATGGAAGTTGCATTTATCTGCATTGACTCCAGAACAGAGAGAGAGGAGAGTCAGTTTCAGAAATGGCTCGGTGTTTCAGGATATTCTTCTGAGAATGTCTACTTTTCCTATTTGGTTTTATATGTACATTTGTAGGCAACTTTTCCCCTTGAGGGTAGGCTTTGGGAATGTCTTTAGGACAGACAAATAATTAAGCTGTCAATTTATTCATTTGCCACTAGTGTGAAGCTTAAAAATAGGAAGTGATCAATAGTTAATGACAGAGAGGATGGAGGAGCAGGAGCTGCCTATGTTCTGCACACAGGCTTGACAAGGTGACTGTTCTGACAGTGTGCAGACACTTGTATGGCCCTAACCTTTGTCAGCATTGCTTGTTGTAATTAACATGGGTCTTCCCCAGCACTTTCCTTCCATCACTCACTCAGCACAAACAATTCTCAGATTGTTTTCCATTATAAATTGTATTTGGTACCCAGAATCTGAAAGGAATTTGAAAGGACTGAGATATGGATTTCTTTTTCTGACCTTATGGGTTGGTTTCTTTTTTCCTTTCAATTATGATGGGAAATGGTCTGTGTGTTTGATTTAATTGCATTCACTCTCAGCAACTGATACACTTATGTTCTGTACATGCTGTATATTTGAGCCATGTGTATGGATTTGCATTTCATTCTATGTACAATCAATGAAACTTGTCTTAAAAGCCACTGCAGAATTAAGAAAGCAGTTTCCGTAAACTGTGATTCTCTATGTAGGACAGCTAATGCATTGCAATGCAGAAGCTGAGCTGTGGATTTCAGGGATACCCTTTAGCCAAGATGAACTGGGAGGTTCCCAGCACCCACAGCCGTTGCTGCAGGGTGTCTGTGAGCTCAGGTAATTCATCCACGCCTCGATGTGACTGACATCTGCAGCTAGGAAAGCCAAATGCGTAACCAGGCCTAACCTTGGTTAATGGGAGTTTTGTGATTGACTTTGTTCTAACCCAGGGTTTAACAGTTATGTTATAAGGGAAGTTCAGATCCCAGTGGTGTCTGATGTTTACTAAGGCCAGCATTGGTTCTTGCCTGTGCTTAAAGCATCCTTGAAAATTGCTTATATTCTGGTGGCTGCATTAAACAACAGAGGCTAGTTACTTACATGGAACAGTTACTTATGTGTGGAAAGTAATCAGTTCTATACCAAAGAAATTATTTATTTCTATTCCACCGTTTATCTGGGCTATAAAGTGTAGTAATCAATTTACTCTCTTACAGCATAGTTTGTGATAGAAATACATGTATGTGGGGTTTTGACAATACAATTTAAATGTATTTTGTCTGATATTTTTTCTGTTGCTTACAAAAACATCAAGAAAGATGGTTTTTATCTTTCAAAGTTGACAGTACCAGCAAAATTTACATAGTAAGGAAAAGACTGCAAAAAAAAATACCTGTTTGTAACAAGAATAATTACAAGTAAACCAGCTTTTGGTTATATCTTAAGTAATACTTATTTTTTTAGCTAGGTGAACTGAGAAGCACTATCAATGCTGTTTGTGTACCAAATCCTAAATAAGGGGAAAGGACATGTCAGAAGGCCCTCGAGTGTTGTTAACAGTGCAACATGACTGTAAAGAAACTTGTGTGAATTATGGGTTGTATGGATTATGTGACCTATTTAAAAACATCAGACGAAGGAAGTCACATTTTAGATTAGTACAGAAAGAAAATCAGTTAGACTTTCTGAGAGAAAAGAAAAGTCGTCTCTGGTGAAACCAAAGGTTTAGTGCACCTTGTACATTTTAGCAGAATGATTTTTTTTTTTTTTAAATTGAAGTTATTTTTCAGAATAAAAATAATTTTTAAAAAAATCTGTTGAAGTGAGTTTTCCTTCCATTGTTATGTTTGCTAAATTTGACCTGAACTGATGACAAAGACTGTTTCAGCCATGACATCTGTTCAGCTCTCCTTGTAATTACTTTCACAAGCTTCTGCCATTCCTTGGTACCAGCCTTCCCTGGACACACATTAGGGTCATAAGTTGGGAAGAGGCAGCTATGGCAGCACCAGAGAAATAGAGGTCAGGCTTTGATATAGGATGGCAATCAAGCCACCGCTAGTAAATGCCACACTTGCTAGGTACTCATGGCTCAAGGAGACTGATGGCTGACTTTGCCCTTAGGTTCCTCTTATCCTCTTCTACAGCTGCTTCTTCATCCTGCCAACAGCTCTTGCTTTATCATTTGTATAATTATCGTATCTTAATTATGGTTATTCCTCTTCTTCTAACATTACTGAGGTGATATTTTCCAAAAATCCCTTTTTCTAATACTCCTTCTAGCCTCCATCTCATTGCCAGCAATGAAGTGAAGCTGGATTTAACTTCAGTGATGTGTCTAGGTGCATCCCAGAGTCCTGGTTCCTTAAGCGTATAGAGATACTCTGGGTAGCATATACGTATGCTGGACAGTCTACCCTCTGACTATCTGCCAGACCTGTATTTGGAGAACATAGTGTTGGAAGAGAAGGGAAAATCTGTGTTTATCAAGAAGTGGATCACAGAGCACTGAAATGCATTGAGGCCCATGAAGTCTTGCATCCCTCAAATGTTATTTAAGGACAGTCATCAAGGGTCATTTCAGGACCTCCTTGGATGTGTTATTGCAGTTATTTTGGTGGCAAATGTTTGGTTTTCAAAAAATGAAAACACTCTGGAAATCACCTGGTTTTCTATTGTCAGAATTTTTAGTGTCACTATGACTGAATCAAAACAAGAGTCTTTCGTGCATGATTTTTTTGTCACTTGACAAGAGTTTGTAATACCTGATTCCTGTTTAACAGACCAACTAAAATGTATGAAACAGCTGAATTTCTTCCTAGTGCACATCTAAATGTATTCTCCATCAGAAAATAGCAGTTATTGAAAACCTCATGTA
This sequence comes from Neopelma chrysocephalum, assembly GCF_003984885.1. Lineage (NCBI taxonomy): Eukaryota > Metazoa > Chordata > Aves > Passeriformes > Pipridae > Neopelma > Neopelma chrysocephalum. The sequence goes on along the minus strand of NW_020897694.1, from coordinate 41,259,150 downwards.
CAATGACATCAGGGAGAAAAATGTTACTCGTGCTGGCCAATGGAACATGCTGAAACACCTGTTTCATATCATGAAACCATTTATAATTACTACCAAAAAAGTGAAAGATGAAATGTCATCATTAAATCTACTTCTGCCACTCATGTCTTTGTTGGAAAAAATCCATAGAGAGAGCAGGGAGAAATAAAACATATTAAAAACACATTCATTCATTTTCCTGTATCTTAAACCTTTGAGCCATAGAGACAAGCAAATACTGATACTACACGTAGTCTTAGAGGTGATAGTTACTTCCATGACTCTACATTGACAAATAGTCATTAAATAACCATTCTTTTCCCCTGGAAGATGATAAGATAGTGATATTTTCAAACAATCTCACATTGCTCTATTACCTGCCTTGGACTCTATTCCTTGTAAAAACAACGTCTTGTGCTTTTTTCATTGTTTCTATGTAAGTAAGTGGCTTCAAAGGAGTAAGCCTCTTTTGTGCTCTAGGGTACTCAAATGGCCCTTATAGTAAATATCCACCTTTGCCTATAACTAGGCTGGGTTTGGGCCTCAGGTGTTCATGCTGCAGCCTGGACAAGGGAAGCCATGTACTCAGGAAATCGATGCTTCGCTATTGCATGTCATCAAATTTTGGTTTGAGCAAAAATACCACTGGAAACCCAATAGTAGAAAAAAAAATGACGTAAGGGGCTCTGAGGCACCTGTAGGTAGCAATGAAGCAGGGACAGACATGCAGCGCTGTGGAGCCACCTGGTACCTCAGCCTACATTAAAATAGTAAGGTATGGTCTGAGATGCTTTATTTGAACACAAAACCTGGTACGACTGCACTGAATATACAGAAGTTACTTTTGCTTAGGGCATGTCATCTTATCCCTAGTTCAGAAAGAACTAACACACTGCATTATCTGCAAATTGTATTTCAAAGAACCTATCCTGGTTATTCAAAGCTGTCCATGCGAATTGTGTTTTGTTCCTGGAGTGGGCAATTCCTCCAAGCCATGATTCCAAGACATCCTACTCTCAACACATTTTTCGTGAGTAGAAGGAGAATGATTAAGCACATTTTTGTGAGTTGGGAATATGATACTTCGCTCCCAAACTGTAACAAAATATCTCACCAGTTCTGTTGCTGACCAGCAAACTTATTACTTTCAATGGATTTTGTATCTATTATTTCTGTGAAGAAGAGAATGTGCAGAATCTGACATTTCTGTTTCTGTACGTTAAAGGAGTGCTGAAACACTGTAAAACCACTTTATACTTTGACAGGTATCAGTTGGCTAAATAACAGATTGGAATAAGGAGATGATGTACAGCTATAAAGGGGTGAATTTGACATGATTGGAAAGGAGAGTCAACAAAAAGTTTCCATATGAGTGATGGCTTCACAGTTACAGGCTAAACCCACTGTTCTAGCAAATGCCAAGAAAGATTGGTGAGAGAATTGGAAGAGAGCTTCAGAGTGGTGTCTGTGACTGGGTTTTTTAATCTAATGTGACATGTGAAAGAGAACACAAGTGGGTAAGTCTAAAATTAAGACCTTCCATGTGGTAGGAAGGGTAGTGATACAATGGACAAAGATGAGGTTTGAGAGGATTTTGAGTGATAGTTCTGGAATTAATTTGGGGGGGTTGTGTAGTACTTTGTGTTTACGCTGTTTTACGAGTTTCTGGTTAATTTTCATGTGGTTTTCAGTGGTGCCTTTAGGTTTTGATACTGTGCTGTCTGTAGCTACGT
>NW_020897694.1:41106623-41257389 GCF_003984885.1 Neopelma chrysocephalum | reverse complement strand
AAAAATGATGAGTCTTATGACCACCAAGGAAAGCATATTAAGAGCTAAATTTTCTCCTGTTGTTGTCCTTCTGTCCTACTCTAAAGTTCCACTGTTGGCTTGTCTAGCTTGTGGCATTGCACTGTCCCATTATTGCTGTGGCAGTACAGAGTCAGGTACAGCCACATGCTAGTGTACTTGAGCCAATTCCTGATTCAAAGTTGTGCAGACATCTTAGTTGCATTAACAGGACCAGTACGGCTATGCTGCCTCTAGGCTGGTCTGTGATCTTGTGTTGCTAACACAGAGGAGTCATATTTTATTTTGGCTAGGTGTTTGAAATCATCACCCTTTTGACTCCATCTAATGCACTGTGGTTCCCATTGTAGAGCAGCCTCGTAATATGTGATTTGGATTCTTTTGGGATCAAATTAAGCTAGAAGAGGCACTCTTGGAGTCACCTAATGCACTCCAAACACTAATAAGCATGTTGCCTCAGGGAATAGAACAGAGCCAGTCTGAAATAAAAACACCTGAGGAGTGCGGACTTCAGGTGCCCTGCACCAGCTGCTTCCCCCAACAAATTTATACCTACTGGGCCCCTACTTGCTCAATAATCACAGCTTATATGATCAGCAGGGCAAGGAGCAATACGTGGGTTATTTCTGTAAAGATGTCACTCTCACAGTGTATTTAGTAAAGTGCTACCTTGGCTGCACCAACATGTTGCAGTTCAGCTGCCTATTGTGTTTTCTATAGCTGTGTTTGGTACACAATAGATGAACATTTTATGGTTATATGCATATGTGTATATATTTGTACATATATATACCAACATACACAAATCTATCGTTTGGATATTTTATAACGTAAGATAATGTACCAAATTTTTAATCACAGCATCCCTTTGTCATAATGCAAAACAAATTGGAGGTCAAAGTTTTTATAATAAAACATCCATCCTGGGGCTTTTTAGAGGAACCTGTTTGAAAAGGTTAAAGTAGGTAATTATCACAACCCTAATTTACAACTACTTGGCAATAAGAGTTGCTTTTCAGTGAACCATTTATTCATGATCTGCTGCTTCACACCGCAGGATTCTTCTTGACTAGGTTAGAAAATGTAATTAATAAATGATAGGATTATTTATGGTTCACGGTGCCAGATTGGGAAATACAATGATATCCAGAATGAGCTAAAAATTATTCTTACAAGCAGCATCTTGGTTTTTAATCCATGGATTGCATTGTCACATTACTTGATATGGTGTGGTGAACTCCTGATGGTATTCATAGGATGTTACTTTGTTTGTCATCCTAGCTACTCTGAGTGACAATAAAAATGGACATGCTCCTTTGAGAACAGATTTAATGAACACTGACATACTAATCTTTTTCTAGCTGAGGTGAGGTGGCATTTGTGGTATTGCTTAGTTTGAGTGTATTAGTGATTATCTCAAAGCCCCAGTGGAATCTGGAAGATGGTTGTATTTCATAAATATGAAGTGGTCTTCTTCAAGAATTTATTCTAGTAATGCTAGTTAAGGAAACACATCTGCTAAATACAGAAGCTTTCTCAATTTCAAGTAACAAAATTATGCTAAAATAGGATTATGTCAGCTTTAATGTCTTTATTCATGGGCAAAGTCATGTGTGACTGAAGTCGAGATTTTGCCATGGCTTTCAAAACCTGTAGGATCCAGGCCCAAGAGGAAAAACATCCCAAGTGATAAAATTTTATTTAATTATTGTTATGAATTATTGCTTGGATAGAAAGTGTTCACAATGAGAAAAGTCTTTTATACCCTTATTTACACACAGTTCTATAGAAAACCAGCATAAAATCTAAATCTGAGGGGCACTGGCTGTCTGCCATGCTTTCTACTGATAACATACTGGAGCTAATAAGCGAAAGTCTCTACTTTAGTTCTAAGTTGAAATATACTGTGGATCAATTCAGTTTCCAGTTTATTCTCAGCTCAAGTTCCTTTCAAAATGATTTCCTATAGTAATTAGAATTGCCACCAGTGACTTAAATATATATGCATGTAGTAGATACTTCCAGAAATGACCTACTACATCATGGCTAGGCTTCACGAATGAAGATTTGGGAAGGGCTCTACCCACGTTTGTTGCAAGCGCGTTGGTGGCTAAAAAAGGCCAATACGAGATAGGCATGTCCGGTTGCAAAAGGCACAGCAGAAAGACTCCTTAGATGGTATATTCTACAAGGCACGATTCTTTCTGCATTGTCTTTTCTCCTCAAGGGTGATCCTGCGTGCTTTCTCAAGAGCATCAGCAGCGTTATAGATGGTGTGTCTCCAGGCCTCCCGATTGGAGGCCAGAGTAGACCAGTTATGGTGGCCAATATGCCCGAGGCTGAGATGTTGTTTCAAGGAGTCCTTGTATCTTTTCTTCGGGGCTCCTCTCTTGCGGCAGCCGGTGTCAAGTTCACATAAAGCAAGATCTTAGGGAGGTGGTGGTCCTTCATCCTGGAGATGTGCCCTGCCCAGCGCAGCTGTGTTCTCAGTAACATGGCCTCAATACTTGTGACTACTGCTTGTTCAAGAAGAGATGTATTGGTCACATAATCTGACCAGTGGATGTTTAGGATTGTACGGAGGCAGCGTTGATGGAAGCGTTCTAGGAGACACAGGTGGTGGCGGTAGATGACCCATGATTCAGATCCGTATAAGAGAGTAGACAGCACTATGGCTCTGTAAACACTGATCTTTGTACTTTTCTTCAGGTGTTTATTTCGCCAAACTCTTTTATGAAGTTTTCCGAAAGCACTATATGCCTTTGCTAACCTGTTGTCTATCTCCCCGTCAATCTTGCCATCCGAGGAGATGAGGCTGCCTAGGTAATTAAACTGATGGACTGATTTGAGTTCTGATTGGCCGATGGTGATGTGGGGATGATGGGAGACTTCCTGAGGTGCAGGTTGATGGAGAACTTCTGTCTTCTTTAAACTGACTTCTAGCCCAAAGAACTCAGCAGCGTCTGCAAAGTAGGATGTTAAATGCTGCAGGGCTGCTTCTGTGTGGGCAACAAGGGTGGCATCATCAGCATAAAGCAGCTCCCGGACAAGATGGTTTAAGGTCTTGGCGTGGGCCTTCAGTCGCCTTAGATTGAATAGGCTTCCATCAGTACGATATCGAACGTAGATACCGTCCTGATCATCGAGGTCTGCCATGGCCCTTTGGAGCATCATGTTGAAAAAGACTGTGAAAAGGGTAGGAGCGAGAACGCAGCCTTGTTTCACACCTCAGAAAATGTGTTGCCATATCTGACTTGGCCGTGCTGATCCTCATGGAGTGAGAAGATCATTTTAAGGAACTTGGGGGGACAACCTAAACATTCCAAAATCTGCCAGAGACCTTTTCTGCTCACAGTATTGAAAGCCTTGGTGAGGTCAACAAAGGTTACATAAAGACACTACACTTCTCTTGCAGTTGTCTGAGAACAAATACCATGTCTGTGGTGCTCCTGTTGGCTCTGAAACCACACAGACTTTCAGGTAGAATTTCTTCTGCTATAGGGGGTATTAGTCTGTTCAAGAGTATTCTTGCCAGGATTTTGCCAGCAATGGAGAGCAGAGTAATACCTCGATAATTTGAGCAGTCTAATTTAATTCCTTTCTTCTTATACAAAGTGATGATGACTGCGTCACGAAGGTCTGATGGTAGTTCGCCTAGTTCCCAGCAACGCACCACAAACTCATGAAATTTGGTATGGAGTGCAAGGCCCCCATGTTTCCAGACTTCGGGTGGAATTCCATCAACCCCAGCTGCCTTGCCGATTTTCACCTGCTGTATGGCCTTGAGGGTTTCTCCTAAAGTGGGGGCAGTATCCAATTCATACTTTACCGGTTGTTGTGTGATGGACTAAATTGCTGAGTCTTGGACTACACGGTTGGTACTAAAAAGAGTCTGAAAGTGTTCAGACCATCGATTCAGAGTGGAGGTTTAGCCTTTCGTCTTGCATGCAGCCAGCTCAAACAGAAACTCCGTGACATCCAGAAAAAGTGCTGGATCGATCTAGCTGAAAAAACTCAACTATGCGCAGATATGGGTGATCACAAAGGATTCTATGAGGCCCTGAAAACAGCATACAGGCCTACATACCAGGTACAAAGCCCTCTACTCAGCACTGATGGTCCAGAAATGACCTACTAAGGGAATTAAAAAATGCCTTTAGGTTTTGATGATGTTTTGAATTCTTCAGCTTTAGAATCTCAAATGGCAAATAACACTGGATATTTGAATAAAGGATGAAACTCAGGGGAAATACAGAATGATAGAAGGGTTGGGGTTGGAGGGCGTCTCTGGAGATCATCCAGTCCCTGCTCCCTTCTCAAGCAGGGTAAGCTACAGCAGGTTGCCCAGGACCACTTCCAGATGGGTTTTGTACATCTCCAAAGATGGATATTCCTCAGCCTCTCCAGACAACCTTTTCCAGGACAAATTAATACATATTTAATTGTTGTAACAACATTTAGTTTTAGATATGGATAAAGTTATGCTTTCTTATGTGTGCATTTGCATACAGATACATATGTAAAATAATATCAGGGTTTGATTTTTGTTCATAGACTGAGATTAATTTATTACAGCATTACTGGCCTATAGTTCTAAACACTAATTTAGTTTAACTTTGTTTCTGTGTAGGTGTGAACAAGAATCTTTGAGATGTATAGATCCATCTTATTTAAAGCCTCAGGCACCGCAAGCAATAAAAAGCCTGTTTATTATGTTGCCCTAAATCTATGGTGGCCACCCTGGGCTTCTCTCTCCATGGATCAGCAGGTCCCTACCAGCACCCTGCTCCAACATGGGCCTCCCATGGTGTGACAGCCTCTTTCAGGCATCCACCTGCTCCTGCGTGGGTCTCCTCCATGGGCTGCAGGTGAATCTCTGCATACTCCATGGACTGCAGGGGCACAGCTGCCTCACCATGGTCTGCACCATGAGCTGCAGGGGAACCTCAGCTCTGGCACCTGGAGCACCTCCTTCCCCTCCTTCCTCACCGACCTTGGTGTTTGCATCAAAGAAAACCTGGGAGGGAAAGTGTCTCCTCTAGTTTTCAAAAAAAAAAAGAGATGAAGCATTTGTCTTTCTTCAGAAATCTTCTATTTCTTCCTATATTTCATAAAGAGGAAGGTGAAGATCCCATATGAAGTGTGAAGATAATCTTGCATCACAATTGTCAAATTAATATTCTTGAGCTGACTTTGAATGACATTCAGCTGATACCTGGTCTGTGAAGAACAGGGTATTTTTCCTGTTTGGTTAAATGTATGATTCAATTGAACCTTTTTTTTTTTTTTTGCTATTCCTTGGTGATTGACAATGGGTCAAAACCCTTAGATTTTCAACAATTTCTACCTCAATATTGGGTACTTTTCTTCTGTGTCCTTTTCTTCCAAGGTTTTAAATCATTCTGCTCCACTCACCCATAAAGTAAAATCCCTTTATGTGCAGTTACAGGAGGTCCCTTGATACCTCTACCTTGCTTCCAGCATTTACATAAACACCTGAGAAACTTTTTTCTTTGTGGCCCTATTTCCATCAGGATATTTTTCCTTTTGACTCCATTTTCTTATTTCTAATTTAGTTTGCCTCACCTCAGCTTGCCTAGTCCCCTACGTGGCAGCGTGAGGAAGAGGTAGTCTAATGTTATTTTTAGTGGTGGATGAATAGTCTTCTATTTTTAATCAGTTTTCATGTTCCATTTCAGGAGTGGGCTAATGCACCCTCTCATAAATACATGAATTCCTTCTCCCTCATCCCTGTACACATGCACCTGCATAAGTGTCAATTTAGGCAAGTCATGTGGCCTGAAATTTCAAAAGATGTTAGATGATTTAAACTAGCCTATTCTTTGGAAATTGCAGGGCATTCATCCTTTGGTGCATCAGTGCAGCGATCAAAATCACTAGTCACCTCTGAAAATTAGGCCAAAAGATGCCATTTTTGGAACATAAGGGAGAATGGAACTGCTTTGCTCCAACCTGGACTTTGGGAGATGCTGAGCTTGTTGGGTTCTGATTGTTATTTCCCCAATCACATGCATGTTTATACAATAAAAAGTAGTTTGGGGCAAAGCAGATGAATGAGTGAAAGCAACACTGCCTCTTGTACAGGAGGTGGTTGGAAGGGCACTTTAAATCACTCATCACCACGCATGCCCAAACCCTGGAAGCTACAGCATGTGCATTGGCGGCACACAACTTTGCCTCCTAAGGCTACACTGCTGACAGAAGAAGCATTGCTTACAAGCAGCACAAAGTTGAGGCTTTCATGAGACAGCCCATGATATGATTTTCAATCTTCCTGGATGATTAAGCCTTTATTTTTCCAGTCCTCAGTAACCCAGCTCTTTTCTACTTTCCTTTCCTTGACATTATGCAGTTCAGCTTCTTTTGATCTCGAGTATAGTCATTTCTCAAGCTATTGTATCAGCTGTGAGTCTTTTATTCTTGCTAGGAGTATGTTGTGGCACATCATCTGCAGAGGACTCTAGAGATATTCTGTAAATCCGTCTTGCTATGCATATGCACAATTCCTGCCTTAGAGCAGTGTGCCATCTCTTAGCCGCATGGCATGGTAGATAATAGGACTTTGCCTCACAACCTGCCTGAGTGAGAGAAGTTCAGCAGAATGAATTGGCTGTGCTTGTGTGAGCAATCTGACCATCCCAAATAGACTTGCAGTACCATGACATCATATATTGTCTCCGTCTCTCCCTCTCTTTCTCACCTAATCATCCGTAGAATGAGGACACACAATAGTGCATTTGTGTATCATTTGGGATCAGCCACCAAGCCACCTGTGAAATATTCAGGTCAACAGAAATGGAGGTTAAGATTTGGTTCACATGCATTCTTCCTGTGTCATCAGAGATTACAGACAAAACAAACATAGGGATGCTCCATTGACATTTATTAAATGTTATTAGAATTGTTTTATTGTGAAGAATGAGGAGGGATTATATCTCTAAATGCAAAGCTTATTTACTCTGATTCCAAGTCATCAGAGAGGCCATTTTGATTGACATAAAACAACTTGTCTCAGTATAAACACGTCACAATATAAAACTGTCAAGTCCTAATGCTTTACAGGCATAGGGAATGTTTGGTATCAGTGGAAAAATAAGCATTTGTACTTAGTATTGCTCCTAAAGCTTTTGAGTTAACTTCTGGAGTGCGTGAACATGGACACTGATTCTTTTATGTCTTTGCCTCAAGTTTATCCCTTCCTGGTCATTTTCCCCTGCATTTTCTCCTACTCTTCTGAGTCACCCTGGTTACCCAGTTCCAGGCAGCAAGATTCCTCCTTTCAGGACTCTACTTACAAGTTACATTATGTCTGTGCATCCATTTCCCACCAACCCTTTCCCTAGGTGCTACCTGTAGTCTATTTTTCAGAATATTTTCCTTGTTTACAGGAGATTCTTTTCCTTTATGATTTTCTTCAAAGTATCATCATGGATTGGAATTGAGGCAACACAGAGTTAGAGCTTAGCTCAATGTTTTCTGATTTTGTTCAGCATATAAAATAAGGCAAAAAGCGTAATTCTGGAAAAAAAGAAATTAGAAGCATTAATATGTCGAAACGACCCAATCAATGGCTTGGATACATTTTTTTCCCAACTGTGTTGTTTAGGCTAATAAATTATATTACCTCTCTCTACGAGCCCTACCATTTGAAGTGTTTGTAGATGAATGAGAGTTAGAAACAAGTAAGAAGCACCAAAGATATTTTGAAGTACTGAAGGCATCATAGCTGTAACTGCAACCTGCTGAGACAGAAAATTAGATTGTATACTGGCAAGATACAAAGTATTTTTGAAAAAAGTGGTGGCGAGAATGCAGGCAATAAAAGCAGAGAAAAATTGAATGTGATCATCCAAACACAACCACTAAGAGTGGAGAAAAGTCAGAATGGAAAATTGCTGTTGGATATTTCAAACTGGGGAGGGGAACACTTGGTGTTAACAAATACAGAAAAATATCAATAACAGAAGAAAGTAAATTAAAGAATTAAATTATGTAGCTCTGCCATCTACACCCTAATTAAAACAGATCATCTTGGATATGCTTCTCATGGCAACAAATTCTGCTTTGTTAAGAAAATGAGTGAGGTAGTGTGGTAGGTTTGCCTTTTTCTATTCTAATTTCTATAAGAAATTACCCATCATATCACATCTTGCAGTAAGCTATTACACATTTTCACTTCATCTTAATGTTTATGATTTCACTGTTTACAATGTGCTGTATTTGTTTTCAGTGCTCTTGAACATTTTCAGTACAGTTTTTAAGTGTGAAGAGAATAGCCTCTGTATAAGCCTCCTAGCTTGTATCTACCATTCCAGATTTTCAAAGATGCTAGAATCTGCTTTCTTTATTAAAGGAAATAAATAAAATTATTCTTTATTAAATTCTGACACAGACAGACATGTTTCACTACAGGAATAGTTTACTGAAAGACTTTCAGGGAAGTTTGTTGAAACCATCACAGATGGGGGTTGTAAACTTACCTTTTATTTAGCCAAAAAATCTCTCAATTCCTACACAAGCACAAGGAAGAAGCAGTCTAACTAGTTTGAAATTAATTTTATTAATACCTTTACCTCTCCTAACCCTAGAGACATCTTTCAAAACAATTTTTAGTCTCTCTAAATACAAACATATTGAGAGATATTTCATAAATACTCTACTGATTATTATTACTGTGAACAATCTGTTCATTGCATTACTGGTATTTGAAATGGAAAGACCAATTAGACTCATTAACCCACCTTTTTGTCAGTTGGTTGATTGGGAATTGCTGAAGCGTAACAATTCTAAGTGGCTTTTCATGTGAATGCCAAGCTAAAATGGATATTCAGGGATGCATTAAGCATTTTTACCTGGCTCTGCATTCTTCATTTAAAGATCTACATGTTAATTTGCAGAAGTGCAACACAAACATGGCTCAGGCTACTGTGCATCCTCTTCACAGTATTTGTACACATGTAAATGTTGAATGTAAAATTGTAGGCCATATGTGAGTAAGTACAAGGAGTAGAATTAACATGGATTACTTGGGCATAATACTTAAAGAGCAACACATCTGGTAGGTATTGTAAGACTGACTCAAGGATTTTACTACAACAGTCACAAGCAAAAATTGCTGTTATTGTTATTATTTGAATGCATTTAACAAGGGAATTTTTTAAAAGATCAAGACAGCACTTCTTATGCTAAGCTTTATTTCAGAAAATGGCTTACCCAAGCACATAGGTATTCTGAAAATGGCAGTCAGTGAAAGATAACCATGAAAATTACCCATGGGAATGGCACTAGAGGTGAGTGGCAAAGAGGACACATAGCAAAGAGTATGTTTCTTTTACTTTATGATGTAATCTAGTCAATAGAGAGTTGATACTGTTAGAAATTCTTTTGTAAAGCAAAATACAGAGATGGCTGAAGAATTATAACAAAATACTTCTTTCTTTGGAATTTAGTGTTCTTTGGAGATCAAATCATTCCTTTGAGATGGCTGGAAACAGAGAGCAAGTGCCTGGAAAGAGTGCTGCTTCAGAGTTTTGCCACCTCCCCAGCCTGAGCTTCCTAGATGTGAGGCTGGGAGACAAATTGCTAAAAAGTCTGTCCCACTACTTCTGAGATCAATTTACTTTTCATTAAGACTCACTGAAATGCATAATCATATTATGAAACAAAATAAAAACAGATTTCCCTAACAAAATCTGTCAATCACTGGAATTACGTTTTCCCATGCAATTCTGCTTTTGCAGTTTTTTTAAAAATAAAATTATACTGAAACATTAGTCTCACACAGCCTCCCTCAGTAACTCACTGATCACGCTTTCCTGTGTCAACCTGGGAAAGGTAATATGGTGGTGCTGAATATCAGATACATTGGCAGGGGCTGAAGCCCAGTTCAGCAACACATTTACTTGCTACTTTAAGAAAGTCCAGAGACAACTTGCCATTGTCACTAGTGTGCTGTTCTTCTCTCCCCGGGGTGTAAAACACATTTCCTTGATCCTTGGATTATTCAGAGGTGATTTGCCAAAGAGATCTTTCCCTCCCTGAGAGAAAAGCCAGTCCCCTTGCTTCAGTAGAGATAAATAAAAAGAACATCATGTACTAAGCTAAGTGACTGAACCAGAAGTTACAGAAATAAATTAATTTCCTTCTCTTGTACTCCTTTGGGATCTGGCACTTTCCTGTGTAAGTATACAGAACATCTCAAAAGAGAACAAGTTTAATACTGACTGCTTAACTTTCACTAAGACTTTCCGATGGCTTCAGGAAGGACTACTATCTAGGAAAAGATATTCTTCTCTCAGTGTCATGCATGGACAAAAGGCCTAGGGACCATTTAGGCTTCCAGGATGCCCTGAATGCTGAAGACCTCAGTCTTCATGAAGGCAACGGGAAAGTCAGGATGTTGAGTCTGGGATCCTTACAGGTAATATCTTGCCAGAAGGTTGGACTGTGTCAAGTTAACCAACTTACCTGCTCTTAGCAGCTTCAGACAGTGAGAAGAAGGACAACCAGAAATTAATCCAAGACCTAGAACATTAAATGTCTTCCAAGTTAAAGACATTACATTACTCAGAAGCATTAATTGGAAGGTACCTCAGCACAGTGTATGTGAACAGGCACAGCTAATTGTTAATGCTTACACCCAAAAGGAAAGGATATTTACTCATTTCGAAGGCAAAAATAACTCATCCATCTCTTGACTGTAGTTTCACGCAGATAACTGTGTCGCTGCGACCACAGTCTAGCACCTGTGCCTTGGAAGAGCCTGTAAATGTGTTTCTCTCTGCTGCCTTTCTGTGGGTATCAGCTCCTGCTTGCATTTTCTGGCAGGTAAATAGGGGGAGAATTTCTAGCAAACTGTGCTAGAGATGACTGTCGTCTGGGGCTGGGTCTGGTCAGGAAAGGTGTAGGCAGTTTGGTCAGCAACCAACTCAGCCTCTCCAGTTAAATCTTCCTGAAAGCCTCAGCTGGAGACTTTCAGCTCCCTATGTAGCTGCAAATGTATCTGCATTCCAGTCTGTCTGTGTTTTCTGGTTTGGGTTTTGTTTTTCTTTTTACTGACAGGAACATGTCCATAAACAAGTTTCCTTTATTTTTTTGTTTATTTCAGTTACCCAAAAAATAAAACAAAATAATATGCCAAATAAAAACCATTTTATATGCAAAATCATTGACAAACTCCTGATACTTTTCATATATATGTGAAGATTGCACAAATAGATTTTTAGATATATTTATATGTACACACATAACACAGAACTATCGTGACATACAATTTTCTGAGGGAGGAAAATCAGTCTAGCCAAGAGATTCTTACAGAAATCTGTGATTCAGCTAAGTTTCTGAGATATGCTGGATACAAATTTGTAAAGTAGACGTTTGTAAGATAATCTTAAGATCTGGTCATGAACAGAGAAGATGTTTTAGGGGACTTGTCTTGGTGAAATTTTAGACAGTTTCTTTACAATAATAAAGGGAGAGAAAGCAAATTCAGCCTTAATCTTAGCAGTAATAGAGCTGTCTCTTCATAAGCTATGTAGGTTAGAATTTAGAGCATAAGCCCATTTACAAACTTTAGGAGAGAGCAAAAAATTCCCAAATGCAACTAATAAGGTCAGTGAAAACCTGCTCTAAGTCAAAACTTTGTGTTTCACCTAGAACAGAATTCCAGCCTTACACTAAGTGTGTAAAATATTTATTTGGATTCAGGCCAACATTTTGATGTCTTTAGTGTAAATAAAACACGTCTATGGCAAGTTTGAAGTCAGACAGCTCTATACAAAATGGCAGCAGCATTAATTAAGTGTATGCTTTTCTAATCCCTTGGGATTCTGTGCCTATTAATTACATGCCAGAATGGTTCCTATTTTGTTGGGGACTTACCAGAGCAGTCCTGTTCCCCACTTTTAATTTTGCTGTAAAGTCAAATATTTTAAAGTTGTTAGTGGAGCTGAGGAAGAACACAAGAAGTCACTGAATAGGATAATTTATTTCACTTTATCATGCCTAGTTTTCTGTCTCATCAGGTAAGAACATGCCGAGTTTAAGTCATTCCTGGTATGTTCATGTCATGGTTTGAGAGCCCCAGAATCCAATTATTGAGTCCTAGTCCCCCTCCCATGTCTCAACCCAGTGTGAGATGGGTTTTCCAGATACCACACAAGACTCAAAATGGGGGGAAAAGGGTTATATTACAATGACTGTACAAAATAAATACTACAATACATTATATACAATCTTAACTATCTCTACCATGACAAAACAGTATTTACAATGGATCAAATCTCTTCTTCCTCCGAATAAAAGTCCAGGAGGGAAGAAGGAAGAGATCCTTTCTACTCTCAGAGCAGCAGTCCCTAGGGCAGCAGTTTCTCTCTTCCATGAAGCAGCTGTAGCTGGATCTCTGCCAGTACACACGAGGGGGTCTCCAAGCCCCTCGCAGCCCTTCGATGCAGGCAAGGGTCTTCACTTCCGTGGGCTGTGTTCACTGGGATGAAGGTCACGTCACCACGTCATATCGCGAAGCACAGGGGTCTTCACGACAGTCCATATCTTCAGGGGATTCAAGCCCCTTGCAGAGCTTCTGGTTCTGATCTCAGGCTGCTAGCTTCTTTGTAGCTACAGTGAGGGGGGGCTGTCCCGGTCCAGCTTTCCAGGACAACTGAGCTTCTTAGCTCCTCTTTCAGCAGTGCTGCTGCATTTTAAGACTTCCATTCAGTAGGAGTCCACCCCCTCTATTTTGGGAGGGATCTCAAAGGAGTTTGGAGCTTTGGTTCAGTTCTTACCCAAACTCTCTCTCTCTGTGGGGCTTAGTCCTGCTCTGTCTCTCTCTCCATTAGAGATCTCTGTGTCTTCTTTCCTTGGCTGCAATGCCGGCTCTGATGCTTCTTCTTATCTGCTGGCTCTCTGCCACTTCTCCTTGGTCAGTGCTGTTTTTGCCGCTGCTCCTGCTGCTTACGGTGGAGAAACTTTCCCCAGCTCTTAGCTACAGATACTTAGCCCAGTCTTACACTGTTCCAAGTCCCTGTAGCCCCCCAGCCCCCGGCTGGGGGGAGCCCAGACCCCAGTGGGGCTGCGGGCCCCTCATCTCGTGGCTTTTACAACATGACCACCTCTCCAACAACAACTACAACTACTTTCTTTTCCGGTCTAAGTGTGATATGTTTATATTTTGCAAAAGCGCTCATTGGTTTAAACCTCAAGGGTCACCACCCCCTGGGGGTTTACTATTTTATAACTTCAGGGGGAAAACTGTAGATGCCGAACTGATTACTTGCTGGGGCTCACCTGACTTTAGCGTTACTTGTAAGTTTGCAAATGTAGGTGTGGAACTGAACATATATTTAAAATTGACATAGAGCTGAAATAGTGATCTTCACTAGGTAAAAGGTTGTTTTGCCTAGTCACATCATTTGCAAGACACTTCAATTACTGTTGTTTTAAGCTTAGATTTTTTTCCCCAGTAACATTTGCAACATTTGTTTCTCTGAACATATATAAAATCACAGTATCGTAATGAATTGTCTACAATTTTAAAAAAATGTTATTTTATAATGATTAATTAAAAAAATTCATTATTATTTCAGCTTTTGAATATCCTGGGTCTCTTAATTTACCAGTTGTCTGAGGTTCTTAGTCCCTTCAGCTGCAAGTATATTATTTGGACTCAGATTTTTGTATGCAGTAGGTTAGCATAAAAGCACTATGGTATGTTCAGCCATCTTGGCATTGTCATTTGAGGTTTTTTAATTAAAAGTCTGCCTTGGATTATGTCAAGTGCTCCTGTATTTTTGCCATTCTTCTTATCTCTATGGCAACAAAAATATTTCAACATTTACATGGGCATCATATTCTTTGCTAATGTACTATCTGAACTGTTTGTATGCTGAGAAGGGGAACAGCAGAGATTGGCTTCTGCAGTCTGGGATGCAGGAGTTGTCAAGACAACCAAGCGGCCTAAGGATGTCCTTACTAGTAGCATTAAATTGAAGCTTTAAATTAATTCACCCTCATGTGTTTTTGTAGCTTATGCTGTTAATTGAAATAATAGGAATGACCTTCCCTGTACATTCAGAGCACCTGTCCTATTAAAATTGCATGTGCTATTTACTTAAGTACACTCATCTATCAGACAAATCTAGCGTGAAATAGGGGAAAATGGAAGACACTTATATTGTACTGCTATGTATTGACTTGTAGTAATAGGAGAAGCAAGCTTTTCTTGTGTCAAGCTTGAGATAGTTGTAATGAACATTTTATTCTGAAACTTCATTTATTTCTGCTTCCCACTCAAGAGCCTTAAGTCTGCATAACTTCAGACACTACACTTTATTCTACAGTGCAGAATGTAATTGAAATGAATAGTTAAATATTTTTTGTGGCTGTAGTATATTTGAAAAAGCCAAGAATCATATTTTTGTGTATGCAAGAGATAGCTTTTCCTTTGCAGCAGAAAAAAACCACAACAGCAGGAAACTGTTACTTTTTGTTCAAATCATAATCTTTCACTGACTTGTGAAGCTACTTTTAATCTCTTTTTAAAAAGAATTTTATGGAGGAGCTGATTGAACTTCCTGTGCCCAATATTTTAGATTCTCACAGCCATGTGCATAGCTCTATGAGAGCAAAAAGTTTAGATTATTATATGTACATTTTGTTCCCTTATTAAAAGAAAAAAATTCTGCAAACTGCTCTTTTCATGAAATTCATGAGTTTCATTTTGGTAGTCATTGTATGTCAAATATTCAATTATTTTTATACTGGTCAATGGTGGGGAAAGATGCACAAGTTCTTAAAGGACTGAAAGAATTTCATCCTACTCTGCAATTAGTTTGAAACATAAGTTCCTACCCTGTATCCTGGAATACTTTTCATCTCATAAAGAGGGAAATGCATTCCTAGTTGCCATTGCTTTTATGCTGTTAGATTATAAAGCTATAGGAAATTTGGAAATATATTTCCCTGTACTACAGTCATTGATGCACGAACCCATATAATTATACTGATGTACACCAGCTGACAGTCTAACCAGTAAGCTAATGAACCCTCGAAGTATGTTTGGTGGGCAAAAAACTATCAATCTTTCTTCACAGACTAGGAAAGAGAGAGGAATGGTTTATGCATTACTTCAGGATTGCTAAGAGTGCTGATGGCAATATAATGTCCCTGTATTTGAGAACACAGGAGAAGTTTTTTGAGGACTCCTTGACTATAGCATGTTCTGAGGAACCGTGACTTACCTGGCACAGTTGTACTTCACTGCTTGCAGAAACTCAAGTATAAGCCACTAAGAGAGCAGTACTGAAACTGGTGAAAACACATGTACTGTGTAAACATGAATACCACAGCATGAACTGGAAGTACTATAAATTCACTTTTGTCTCAGTGAAGGGATGGATTATTGGGGGAGGGCAGGAGGCAGACAGGCACCCTCTCTTGTTCCCCTGGTTGCTCCAAGACCAGTACCAGATTAACCAGAGTTAATCTCTCCAAGACCAGTACCATCTCTGTGGCATTGGCAGGGATGCAGCAGTCTCCACATCAATGCTGTGTCTGCAACCAGTTTACTCTATGCATGTTAATGTTCGCTCCCACTATTTGAAAAATCTGAAAATGAGACCATTTAATTCTACGTACTTTAAATATAGATTAAGGGTCTTAAATTTAGGTAAGAAGGTTTGAATGTTTTGGATCAAACCTCTCCATCAGCCTGCAATTAACAGTGCTATATAGAGATGATATTGCAGAATAAGATACAATCAGGTCAGATTTTTACTTTTTGGTTTTGGTAAAAATAAACCCATTAAATAGGATCAGCATTCAGCTAACTTTAAAATACAGTTCTTGGAGTGTAGCTACATACAACACATTTTATTAAACTGACAAATCTGTGTCTAACAGCAGTATGTCTATATCTAAAGGAGAAGCATTACTCTTTTTACTACATGCAGATTAAAAATACCCATCTGTCCCCATCACAGCTTCTGTCTATGCACTAAATTACCGTTGGTAATACCAAAGCCATCGTACTTTGTCAAGATATACAATTTAAGGCATAGGGCTGAGGATCAGAATAGCTTGCCACTGTTTCTCTGTTTTCAGCACCTCTGGATATTTCACTGACACTCAGGATCTCCTTCCACAATCTGTCTCTTGGTATATTGCAAGGAGCTTGAAGGCTGTGGCTGTGTCAGATACCTGAGGTGAACAGTAATGATGCCAACATGGAAGGATATTTTGGTCAAATGAAAATCACCCACCTAATTTCTGGAAAAGGAAACAACCTAGAAAAGGATCAGTGCTCTCCTACACCAGTAAAAGGGCTTCAGAGATCATCATGAATGACTTGAACCCACAATGTCACTTTTGCTCTCTTTTGGAAATAAAAGGGATCTTAAATTAAGATAAAAGTGAGCTTTAAAACTGATGGAAAGGAGAAGTTACGCTACAGGGGCACTGAAACTAGTATGAATTGGACCATTCTCACTTTCCTTATATGAATGGGAAAGGCAGAAAAATGGAGGTGGAAAAATCTCGTAGCATCTCTGGGATTGGCATCAGACTGGCGAGAGTTCCAGAATTTGTAAGAGGATGTGATGGATTCCATCCCACATCCTTCTCAATCTCTTGTTCAAGAGATACAGACCAATAGCAGGAGAGCGGTTGCTGGAGGTGGTCACTGAAATGTGAATAATATCTCTCTGATTTTCATGAGAAATTATCTCAGTGTGTCTTCTGGGGGCACTAGACTTTCCAGCCATTTCAGTAGTACAGTTGAGGCTGTCAGGGACCAAAAGTCAAGAAGAGAAGAGAAAATGGTCTATCACAGCAGGTTGCACATTTCAGGTGGCATTTGAATGATAGGATCTGCGAAGGCACGTGAAAGTTCCTTACAGCAGGGAGAAGAGTGCACTGGGATGAATTAAATGTCTCCTCGGCTCTGGGGCATCTGAATTTATTTTCGCATTTTGGACCCATATTGCCATTTCCTGCAGGTGGAACTTGCCTATGCAACAGTCAGCACAAGCACACCAATATGGAATGTAAATCTACATATATGGATTTAAACCAGCATAGCTTAACTGGATCTCAGTCATCTGTTAAAATAAGGTACAATGTTATTTTCGTCATTAGCCTCAAACATAATATGTCCTTAAAGAGCTCTCTAGCACCTCCAGTAACTTCTTAATGGTCAGTCCTGAAATGTCAGTACAGATAAATTGTATACAGACCATTACCTGATTTCCAAATATTTGTATCTAAATATTGTAGCCAGTATGTACAATCTCCCTTTTCCTCCTATCTTCCCTTCCCATAGTTTTGTTCCATCTCTTTAAGGCCTGGATATGCACGACAGAGTTCCCTTATTAAAGCAGCTTGCCAATGTTTTCTCTGTCTTCAGCACCATGGGGTATTTCATTGACACTCAGGATCTCCTTCGATATTCTCTCTCTGTCTCTCTTGACATTTTTGCAAGGAGGGAGAAAGAGGCTGGGGGAAGGTGCACATAATGCTTCCACTGCTGAGCAGTATGAATTATATCTGCTGGAGTAATAGTGTGAAGTGGCAGGGATCCGTTTTGATGAATCTCATGCTGATTTGTAGCCCCAATTCTAGCTGTAGGTAACACTGAACACCTGTTTGGAGTACTAGAGAGATGGAATAAAGCTCTGTACAGTAAATATGCTGTTTACTGTAGCTGTTTGTTTATTATCACACAGTAATTAATTTGCAATTATATTCCACAACATACCAGAAGAGAAGTGCACTATAATTCCTACCACCCAGAAAGAGGCTCAGCAGTGACACTTCTTAGACTCCGAGCTGGCTGATTCTCTCTTTTCTCATCACTGATTGCTTTTTTCTTTTGTCTCAGCACAAAACAGAAGGTTATAAAAGAGATTTCCATAAAGATTCATGCCTGGATAGTAGTGGGTCTGTGCTACTCTAGAACAGTATGTCTTAAAAACAGATACACGGAAGAGGTGGTGTGAAGATCTATCTGATTTTGTCTCTGTCATCCTTTGCCATGCTGTATCACTCACAGTGTTCCACCACAGAAGGACAGTTTGTGAGGCCCATTCTTCACTTCCCACCTGTAAAATCCTTGTCTTTTCATCCAAATGCCTACTTTGCTTCTTTAGACCATTCAGAAACATCTGCTAAGAGATTTCTCTTTATCATTTGTCATTCTACCTGCTTCTGATTCTGGTGATATCTCCTATGAAAACCAAGGTGCCCTCAGTCTTTAAAATCCTCATTAGCCCAACACTGGTTTTAAATGACTCCGGTGTTTCATTCCACCCCTCTGCAATAAGGTCTTCATGAACTATTCCTTACAGCAACTTCTCCATACTTTCTTTCGATACATCTTATGTAGCTGGAAGTCTGGCTTTTCAAGAGTAGACCCCTAAATTGGGTTTCTGCTAGCACACTTGAACAGAGGAGTCAGAAACTCCTGTTTGCCTTCATTGCCATAGTAATATTGCAAGAAAAAAGATGTTGCTGTATTAGATACTGCACCAAATGTTTTCAATGCAAATTTACAATCTGATGTTTGATTCCTTTGATACAGTTTTTAGAAATAGCTTTCAATTAGATTCACAGCAATTTGCTTGTTTCTTCCTTGCCTTTTCCTAAAAGTGATCTATGTATTCTCAGGTCCATGCTTGATACCAATATTTCTTTCCTCTCATGTTTTTTTATTAAGCCTGCAATTGTTATCTTTATTTTCCTTCATCTTTTTACTAGTATTTCTGGTTTTGATGAGTTGGTTCCAAGATATTTTAAATATATGTGAATACGCTTAAATTCAAAATCTAAATTTGAATGTAGATCCTTAATGTTTCACTGAAGTTTAAATCTTATGTATATGATCCTATCATTCTGGTTTTGTTGTAATTGCACCATGATTACACAAAAATAAACATTTTCCATCACGCACATTAAGATTTGTTTTGTAGCCAAGAATATTGATCTTAAAATTGTAGAGACTGATTTGTTTTATACAAATTTACAACTGTAAATATGTGGACTATATAAACAAAACCCCCTTGACAGTAAAATAAGAAATTAATATACCTGAGAGGGAGTGCTAACTTAATTTTCAATTATGTCAAGCAAGGAAGAAAAAAAGAAAAATACTGGCTTCCTCTGAAAGTCTTCCCAAATACGACATTTCTTTGACATTTTCACATGTACTGAAAAGTTACACCTGAGGAATTCATTTCCATTGCTTTCACTTGGTGTCCTACAGTGACTGATATAAATATTTTATTAAGCAAACCTGCAGGTTTCTGAAGATTATATGTCTTATCAAGTTGACCCTTATAATTATGTTGTCTTCTGTAACTGTGGGATCTCTTTTAATTTTGCAGTCTTTTTGTAAATATTGAACCATAAAAAACTACACAATAACAAGCAAAAGCTGATTGTGAGTAAGAAAAGGTGTAAATAGGTCTCTTCTTGCTCAGGAAGATTCCCATTCTGCTTGTTGCTGCAGAGACAATGCCTTAATTATAAGTTAGTAACTGACCACAGTGCAGCATACCCTCAGCTTGTGAAAAATCAGTTTTCTCAGACTGTTTTTCTTTGTTCCTCTTTTAAAGTAAACACTGTGGATGCCTTTTTTTTTTTTTTCCTGGAAAACAAGATTTAACTGGGAAATGTTTCAGTTATTTACTTTTATGCACGGTGAACTCAATGGGGGCTTGCAGTTCTGTAAAATTGACATGGAGTTTACATGTACAGAAGAAAACATTCTTAAGTTTTTATGTGATAGAGGAATCTTTTATACTTTTTTTCCTGGAGATTAGTTTTCATTTACATAATTCTATGGCCTTCGGTTGCAATTATGTAAACATTTCTTCTGTTATTCACTGCCTCTGCTTTCTGCAATTATTTACTTAGGGAAGACTTGACTGTTATTTTCTGGACAGCAGCAGAAACCACGCAGAACTCCTATGAAAAGAGAGATTGCGAGGTCCTGTGCCAATGTACACGTCTTCGTAGCATCAGTTTGATGCCCCAATATATTCCAGTGCATCAGTTCCTAAAGAAGAAGATGAACTAGATATTGGCACAGCTGCTTAATGCAGATGGGGGTTTTGGCTAACATTCATCCCATTTAAATTTAGCACTCAGCTGACTTACCTTATTTAAGGCAATACTCCTTCTTAAGCAGTGGAGAAAAATGTATAGCTCCAGAAAGTATTCCAGGTCTTAAATTAACTGAATCGTCCTCTTGAAGCATCTTTTTTCTTTCCACATACTACAGGAACAGCTACAACCCAAATTAAGACACCTTAACTAAATATCTGCATTCAGTTGGGATAGACCTTTGCCCATTTATCTGTGTGTATTGTTTTGTTTCTTCCATGTTGTGGAGGGTCTTGTTCCAGGCAATGCAGGAGGCAGCAGATTATTGTCAAAGTTCTGCATTTTCTGCTTTTGCAGGCTGTTTCCTCTTTGTTTGGAGTTCTCTGGCAAGGTAGGATCTACCATTCCAAAAATAACCACTCGGATAAAGGGCATCTATTTCTAAGTAATTTCTTACTTCTTAAAAATATAAAACCAGGGATTAGTCTAATTACATGACAGAGAAGATAGTCCCAGGGCTTAAAATTAGTGAATATGAGCAACAAAATTACTACAATTTTTTATTGAAGACTTTAATAAGAATTGTGAGAGGACATTTTATAAGAGTTGTTATTAAAGAACTAAAACCACGCAAAAGATATAGGAGTCTTGGTTGGAAGGTAATGAAATAGGGCATTGAAAGAAGATACTGCTATCTCTAGGTCTCTCTAAAGAAGAATTGAGATGCCTTTTGGATTTCTGTTCAAATGACTTGCAAATAGAAAAGAGATGTGTGGCAGCAGAAATGGCTTCAGTTTCTTGTCAGACTTGGAAAGACCTTCACAAATATGTGATGATCTTGCAATGACAGAGTCCCAGTGGCTTGTGTGTGTAAAAGAAAAGAATGTTATCAGGAGTAGCCAGCATGGGTTCACCAAAGGGAAATCATGCTTCACCAATCGGATAGCCTTCTATGGTGGCATGGCAGGAGGGACGGAGGAGGTGAGAGCATTGAATATTGTCCACCCTGACTTCAGCAAGGCTTTTGGTACTGTCTCCCATAACATCCTCATAGGTAAACTCAGAAAATGTGGGTTAGATTAATGGACAGTGAGGTGGATCAAGAACTGGCTGAATGGCAGAGGTCAGAAGGTTGTGATCAGTGGAGTAGAATCCAGTTGGAGGCCTGTAGTCAGTGGTGTTCCCCAGGGAACAATACTGGCTCCAGTCTTATTCAATTTGTTCATCAGTGACCTGGCCAAATGGATAGAATGCACCCTCAGCAAATTTGATGATGGTACAAAACTGGGGGTAATGGCTGATATACGTGAAGACTCTGCTGCCATTCAGTTGAACCTTGATAGGCTGGAGAGTAGGACAGAGAGAAACCTCATGAGATTCAACAAGGGCAAGTGTAGGGTCCTGCACCAGGGGACGAATAATCCCAAACACCAGTAGAGGCTGGGCGCCGTCCTACTAGAGAGCAGCTCTGCAGAGAAGGACCTGGGATTCTTGGTGGGCCACAAGTTGACGGTGAGCCAGTGGTGTGCCCTTGTGGCCAAGAGGGTCAACAGTATCCTGGGGTGCACTGAGAAGAGTGAAGTAATTAAAGAAAAAAAAGGAAGGGCAAAGGAGTAGGCTAAGATGAGAGCTAGAAATTGAGCTGTCTACTTAGTCTTCTTTTAATTGTAAGCATCCCTAAGGAGCTGTGCACCAGCAGTAATTTCTTATTTACTCCCACCCAGCAGCTTTTCTATTTTGACCTTGTGCAATTGCATATGATTTCCTCTGCACAGCCACTCTATAACGAAACGTCCTTGCTGGAGACCAGGGTTTCTAAATGTTGATGTTTCTAAAGGTGTAGAACTGCCAGGAGAGCCAAAGGCATCCTGAGAAGCCAAGAGATTCCCCTGCAACTCTGTGGAGTGGCCAAGAGTCAGGAGCTACTGACACTATTGACAGTAATGTATCTCTGTATTTTTATATTCAAGCAAGAGTTGTTCATCTTGATACAGATTATATAAACTACTATAGGCTAATTTCTACAGATTTGATTGCTAGCAGCAAGGTGGGAGCTGATAAAACAGTATTTCTCATATTAATGTTGTTCCAAGAAGTGTAGGTTATACACTTAAAACTGATTTAAAAACAACAAATACTGAATGGTGCATTTCAATAAAGACCTCTAAGAGTGCTTGCAGTGAATCTCTTTTGTATAGCAGGGACCAAAACTGAACACAGTATTCCAGGTGTGTCCTGACAAGTGCTGAGTAGAGTGGGATAATGTCTCCTTTATTTCTGCTGGTGAAGCCCTTGTTGATGCAACCCAGCATCCTTGCTAGCTTTCTTTGCCACAGCATCACATTCTTTCACTCATATGGAACTTGTTGTCAACTAGGAACTCTTTACAGAGACCTCCTTCCAGCCAGGTAGATTCCAAGTTGGATCATGTTTTCACAGGTGTGAGACCTTACACTTGCCATTGTCAAATTTCCTAAGGTTCTTGTTAACCCACTCTTCCATCCTATCCAGGTCTTCCTGCAGTGTGTCTCTCCCTTCTGAAGTGTCCACTTCCCCACTCAGTTTAATATCATCAGCAAAGTTTGTCAGGGTACACTTGATCCCATAATTCAAATCACTTGTGAAGATACTATCCAGTGTTGGACCCATTGTTGATCCCTGGGGGACCCCACTTGTGACAGGCTGCCAGTTTGAAGAGGAGCTATTTACCACCACCCTCTGGGTGCAGCCTCTCAGCCAGTTCCCCACCCACCACATGTACCACTTGTCCAGATTGTAACACATTTATTTCTTTAGGAGGAGGCTGTGGGAACCCATACCAAAAGGCTTGAGGAAATCCAGGTAGACAATGTCCACAGCTGACCCCACATCAACCAAGCAGCTTACTTTGTCGTAGAAGGTGAGCAGGTTTGCCAAGCATGATTTGCCCTTGGTGAATCAAAATGAGGAATAAAGATGAAGAGAGTGGCTACTACTTTGTGGGTTCAAATTGTCACTTTCCCTGCAATCCTAAAACTGCAACAAATGAGTGAAAGAGCTGCTTTGAGGACCCTTTTGAAAGACTCTGAGTCATAACTTCCTAAGCATCCTCACTACATAGTTCATTGCCAGGTTAGGAGGAATTGGCTAATAAGCGTTATAACTTGTGTTAATGGAAAATGGTTTAGAACCATGAGTGTGGCAAATCTGGACAGTATTATCAGAAATGTGTTGTGTTTTTTCCAAATATTGTAAAGCTCTTTCACTTTCTCGAACACCCCATGAAGTTGTGCACATAAGAACCAACAAACTGTTTCTGTGATAGCAGTGTCTGTGATTACAGGGGGCTTTGTGGTTACTTGAGGTTACAGGAAAGTGCGCTTTTTTTCACTTGGTTAGTAATTTCTCATAATATCCTATAGCATACAATGGAGAAAAACCCTACCAAAATTTCTAATCTACACTGTCAAAAAATAACCAAAGAAAATGCTGTTTTCACTGTTCTCATTTTGTGTACTGAAGAAGATGAGGATTGTATAGGCTGTATCCTAATGCTGCCCATGTTACAGTGAAAGGAGGCCCACTTTAGATAAACACTGAATCCAATTTCAGTCAGCCCTATATCTCTCAACTGTAATTTATTTTTCTTTAAATATGCAGAATGAAACTCAGGGCTTTTCATTTCTTAAGAGATGAACAACTGGAGGACTATGACATATTTATATAATGTTTAATTTCAGAAGCGAGTAAATTAGAAAAACGGATATATTGAACCCAGAACTTAGATCAGAGTTCAGCTTCTGAGCTTAAAGCAGTATATTAACCTTTTAAATGATGTTCCTTTTTTGATGTAGTCTCTATCACCATTACACTCCCTTCCCATTGATGTTCTTCATCATGTATCTGTTACAAGTTCTCACTTACCTTTGGGGAAGGGTGAAGCTAATTAGATAGTTGTCGATGATAATAAAACATATTTATTGCAACGTTTTTCTGTGTCTGGGAAAACATAAATTGGTAACTTGGCTCCTGTTCCTTATGGGAAAACTACCAAGAAGTTAATGTTAGCTGCAGGAATTCATGGTGTGGTGAAGATGGGAAGGAATAGGAAAACTACAGCCCCATGTTGCCAGCCCTACACTGAGGTGTGGTAAGAAGTATTTGAGAGTATTCTGTGACACTGATCAAGATTTATATGGTTACAAAGAGCTAAAATTTGTGTATACTGCAGCATACGAGGAGTTTTTGCAAGTTCTCCATCAGCTCCTAAAGATGGTATTTTTCTCCCACATTTTTTTTATATGTACAGAAGAATCATTTCATTTTGGTGCTTGCCAAACCAGAATTTTATGGGGCTGAAAAGATAAATGTTTTACTTCAAGTTTAACACAATATTTCCTTCAGGCTGATTTTGTTTCTTCCTTTAATTAAGCAGAATTTTGTTCTCATTTCCCATTTTAATCAAACAAGTTGAAAACAGAAATTCTCTGATTTGTTGCTGTTCAGGCAGTAAACTAAATACTGAGTGACTACTATGGCATGATTCTTTTTTAAGCTGATTTTTTTCTGACTGTACACAAATGGCTGTCCCCCCAGTCTACTGTGTCTTTACAATAAGTCTAGAACAGCTCTTAGTCCCAATGCACACCAGTTTTATCCACAAAGGTCTCAGGAAAGACCATAAACAGGTAATTAACTTCAGAGAAGCAGTCATCCATCCTCGGAGGAGAGCAGACATCCACATCATCTATTTGAGTCCTTAATTAAGGTGGGATGTGGAACTGTTGTTTTTAGAAACTTAAGTTGCTTTGGAGGCTAAAAATAGTCATGAGTCTCCAGAGGATAGTGAGAGCTGCCACATTAATAGATGTGAAACTGACTGAGTGTCTTGGGTGAGAAAGTAGGTCCATGCTGAAAGATGAATAAAAGCTTACATGTGTTGCTGACACGAGTGCACATAGGCTAGTATCCTGCAGCATCAGAGCTTTGTGGTCAGGCAGATATAGAGCAAGCACCCTTTGCTAGAGGTGTTTTGACCTTGCAGTATATTACATTAATGAAATCTAGATGCACTTAGTAAAATATTTTCTTTTTCCAGCCTTCTAGGAGTTGAAAAATGCTGAATTTATAAAAGTTCATTTGGCGTACAACAAAAGCTATTTACTCCTTCAAGAAATTTCTTTCTTGATCGGCTCTCCCTTCATAAGAGTTTCTCCTGTAGACCACTGTTTTCAAAGTGCTTTGAAGATGAAAGCATCAAGTGCCTGGTGTACTACTATTACACAGCATACTGGAGTTATGCAGAATGGAAGTTTTCATGGAAAGTAGTTATTTCACCTACACTGAAATAACTTGGCGCAGGCATATCCATGGTGTGAGCTCAGTGAGGCCAATAGAAATCTATCAGGGTTGAACCTGGTCCTTTTTGATTTTACTTGTAACACAATTTATATAAAATCAAGTTTAGGTAAACACAAGAACCTATTTCTCTAAAAGGAATGTTTATCTGCAAAACCACTGAAACACACTGAGTGAGTTTTCCATATCACCCGTGTCCCCCCAAGCGCTTTCATCATTCAAAAACTTACCATTAAAGAACACCTCCTTTAGTTTCAATTTATTGCATTGGAGGAAATGTTTGAAAACTGTCATCTCTCACAGAAAGGCACTACAACATTGACTTTCAAAGAGCATGAATTATTTTGAAAAGTGGGGCTTAGACCGGTATGTTACTCACCTGCTCTTCAAGATTGTGTCTTTTCCAGTAATACAAAAGAGTTGTGCACCTTTGGGTATCATAGTGAATGCTTCATGCCTCACTACCCAGTAGTTTACCTGAAGAGTGAATAAAATGATGAAATAAAAGACTAGAGAAAGTAGTAGGCAAGGCTGGAAGAGCAGAGTTGGAAGTCATCTGGTTCAACCCCCCAGACAGAACAGGGCAGACAGAATGTAGTGTGTTCCTTTTCAAACAAAAATTATATTCTAAAACTCTAGTAAGAGTAATTGTGCAAAACCAGCTGGGTTTCTTTCCCCCAATTCCAACAGCCCCTCTCATTCTCCCAGGGCTTAAGAAATGAAGCAGGTACAATATCTAGCTTGTTGTTGTGCAGAACATTTTTGAGTACTTTGTACTGGGAGAGGATTCTCTGCTAGACGATCCTGCCTGCACCTCGATAATATATTAGAAGTCTGTCTTTTCTAGTAAAACTATAACCAAATCCCATCATGAGGCAGATACAGTGCTCAAAATCAGCCAAACCTTAAACGTTCTGAGCTTTTAGGAAGGGTAGGGTATTAATTTATGACTCAATTGCATTTGCAATTCCAGTTACTTATAATCCAAAAAAAAGGGAAATTCTACATCCATCTCCCTTTGTTAAATCTTTGTTAAAACAAAGCCTTCAAAGTGCAATAATAACTGGCCAAAAAGAAAAAAGAAAAAAATAATTCTGGACTGGGTAATTTGTACTTTTTTTTAGCTGGAAGTGCTTAAAATGGCTACTAGCCTCATCCATAGCGTGATGTAAACAGGTACTTGCATTTGTTCTACAGACCTGAATCTTTCTTATGTTTACAGCAAAGCTAGTGGGAGGTTTCCCAGATGTTCCAACGAAACTATATTTTTCCATCTTGAGGATGATAACTCCACCTTTCCCTGAGCAGGAGCAGCCATCCCTACATCTGTAAGACTGCAGCATAGGTCGTCCAGTGCTGGTGGCATTAAGGAGATAAACATACCCACTGATTCCCAGTTGTACTGGGTTTTCTTGATCAGGTTTTTGTTGCAGGGGAGGGAGGGCTACAGGGATGGTGTCTGTGAGAAGCTGGAGTTTTTGTGGTTTGTTTTATTTCTCGCTATCCTGCCCTGATTTTGATTGGCAATAGATTCAATTAATTTCCTCAAGTCGAGTCTGTTTTGCCCATGACGGTAATCAGTGAATGATCTCCCCCTAACAACCTTCCCCTTCCAAGCCAAAATATTCTGTGATTCTCTAATTCTGTTATATTTTCTGTTCTCTGTTCAGTTGCATAGGGGAGTGATAGAGTGGCTTTGGTGGGCACCTGGCATCCAGCTAGGATCAACACACCACACCAGTGTTAACCTAGTCCTGAACTTACTCTCTTGCACAATGCCAGAGAACATGAAAATAATGATATTCATTTAAAACAAATCCTTTAAAAGTGTTTAGGCTCAATGAAGAATTATTATCTTAGACACACATGACACAGAGGCATCAAAACAAGTTTCAAGAGTGTTTGCTTAAGCAGTGAATTGGATGTGGAATTTTGCAAAATTTAGAGGTGATATAGTTAAAGGGAGGGATGCAATCTAATTATGAAAAGAATTGTCCCATTTAAAACAATAGCTTTACAGTTACTGAATTCATGGTAATTAAATCACAGAGTTGCTTCCTTAGGCTTTAAGGATTGGCAATGGAGTTCTTGTAATCCTCTCCCGATCTTCTCAGGGCATCAGGACTGTGGTTTATTGACATGTAATTAGATCAGGATGTCACTACATCAATGTCAGTGTAAACATCACTAAGTAAGTAGCTGATCCTTACAAGATCAGCAACCTAATCTCCTCTGGGATGCCAACAGGCTTTGTTAACACTTAGGCTTAGTATTGTATCTGTTCTTTTAATGCCAGGCTCCCAACAACCATGGGAGCTTTGACATCCCAAGTCAACCAGCATCTAAAGTTGAACTAGTTGTATTGATGTTCTGGCAATTGCAATATCTTGTCTGTTAATAGACTGTATTGATTACATAACAAACAAATAATGAAATCTTGCTGGCAGCATTTTTTGCAGGACAGGAGGGGGACAGAGTTGGACTTTGTAGTTTATATTTTTAAGTTGACTGTGAGTCCCCTATTGCATAGGTAGCTGAAATTGCTGACTTTAAAAAAACTTGTATAGGAGCTGATTTCTTACAGCCCCCTTATGGCTTTAAAAATCTTCAATTGCAATTGAAAGAAATCTTAAAAAATAATGGGTTAAAAGATTAATAATAAATAATATTTTAAGCTGCCAGCGGTACAATCGAAAGAAATTGTTTCATGGAGTGGAGGTTTGAAATAAAGGTTCCAGTTCTAAAAACTTTTTAATGGCAAAAGATATATACAAATTTATTTTATTTTGAGGAAACAGAAAAGATGTCTTAATTGGGATCACTTTGGCTTATCTGTTTTGTCCACAAACTGTAAATGTAGTTGTAGAGTCAAAAAATTGCTAGCCTTTCTTAGACTGAGGACCTCAGAACACTTTTCAATGGACCCCAGTACAGTTAATTTTTATGGAAATAGTCTGGCTTTTCTTAGCTTTCAGATGCACTTCAAAAATACAGTGTAGACTGTTGGGCTTCATGAGCATAGTCTGAAAAGCACAGGTTGTTTTCCTTATTTGACAAAACTTGGCTTGCATTGATTCAAAGGGAAATTAGGAAGCCAGGTTTTTACCACAGGTTCTTCTGAAAGATTACAATGTAGCTGGAAAACAAAGGAATGAAGATGTCGACGGTGATGTCTAAAACCCTGCCTATATTGAATTGTTAGCTACCATGGGTATATTGTCAGGTTTACGTCAGGTAGATGGGACTATTTTTGGGGGGAGGACAGCAGAGGCGGAGAGAGTGTGTTATGTCAAACATTTTAATTGTATGAAATTCACCACCCTAAATATATGTAGGAGTTTAGACACAATTGTATACAATAAGGAAGAGCATAAGCATCTAAGGAACAGTAGTTACAAAAATCAGTGAGCTAAGCTGATATTCATTTTGGGTAGCCAATAGAAAATGGGAGTTGGGTTTATGTGCTTACAAGGAAAGTTAACAAATGGATACTTCTAAAGCTTTAGGAATATTAAAGACTTACAAGTAATCTGGAACCTACGCAAGTTTTAACACTTGCCTCTGGATTTATTTGTTTTATCTAAATACCTGGTAGTTTGTGAGCCATGAATGTGAGTGGGCCCTGTTATGTCATTTCTCTAAGCTAGTGCACACCTTTAAAATAGGGACCAAAAAAAAAACCAACCAACCAACCAACAGAAAAAAAGCCCTATAAGTAACCAAAAAACCCCAAACTTGCAAGTTTTTGTGTGGGGATGTATGCCCTGTGGGGAACTGCAACGCTGAAAATCACAAGTCTATTAACGCATGCAGAGTTGAAGCTGGATAGCTGCTCTTTGTGTCCATTATGCTCAAGGGCTTGGACTTTTCATGGATGTGTTTACTCTGATCTGCATACATGTCAGGAAACCTTGGAGAAAGGAAGAAACCTAGAATATATCAAGAGGATGTGCATGGTAGAACACTTATTGATGGATTCAGTCAAAATGACTAGAGAATTTCATGTGACTATTTTTAAACTCTTTTCCCTGGGGACTGGAAGATTTAATGGATTAAAAAAAATATTTCCCTCTCTTGAAACTAGACATCTGAATTCAAATGGATATTAATTTGTTTCAAGCTAACAAAGCTGTTCAGTGTTTAAAAGCTGCTATCACAAAATCAGAGTGTAAAAAAAGCCTGAATACAAAGAAGTAATTGCCTTTTTCTGCCTTTGGTCTCAGTCAGACCGAATCTTTCTCACGAGCAGGGGTATAAGGAAGTTGTGAATGGTCTTGCTGCAATCTGAAATGTTGATAATCGATAACACCTCTGAGGAAATGCTGTAATGTAGAAAGCTGCAGCCTTCCCTATCCTCCTAAAAGAAGAATTCCAGGATAATTTATTCATGCTTGCTGTCTGCACTTGAATAATTGTGAAATAAACAGACCAGTAATACTGTTAACACCCACTTTTAACTGGGTTTTAGTGTTAAATGGGCAAGGGAAACCCATTTCAAACATGCAAAGAACATGACTTTCAAGCACAACTTTTGAATTTTATACAACATTAGAAATTATTTATTGACATGAGACAAATGTACTGTTTAACATCTGAGTTCTTGTTTAAAAACCTGTTTCCTTTTGCAGGTCTTTCGGAGAGCGAGCTTATTGTATTGAAGGTTAGGCAGAGGTTTGGGTCATTTGGTGGAACAAAGCAAAGGTTCTCATGGTTTCCACAGTTGCTAATCCTTTAAATATTACTTCGGGGAAAAAAAAAAAACAAACCACATTAAAAAATGTCCATTTTTTCTGTTTTAGAAATGAACACAGTACTGCAGACGTATCAGTTCCTTTTATGTTTGTCTGAGTACACCAGCTTATGTGAATAAGGGAAACTGAACAAGACCTCTTCCAAAAACACTCCACCAGTCAAAGCTGGAAAGGTCAAATGGTTTGAAAATGACTAATGATTAGTTTATAATTCCTTTATACACAGGTTCCATAACAATGGAATTAATCTTTAGAGGAAAAACATTAGAAGGTAGTTTACTCCCAAGGGAGATGTGCTGGGGTTTTGTACTAATAGTTATGATGAGCACTCATCAGGACAGACAGCAAAACCCCAGGATGTCTCATTGTTTAATCAGTTCGGGTAATATCAAGTTGATTAATCAGCTGCGCTTCCTTCTGAGAGAAGCTGTTTGTGTTTGCAGCAGCAGCAGTGCTTCTCTCTCTGCACATCGCTGATCGCAGCAAGCTCCCGGGAACTCCAGTCTCTGACACTGGGCAGAAAGACTAATGTTTCATTAAGCTTTTTCTAATATTCCTTCTTTTTGTAGTTTGGGGGATTTTTTTCTTGTTGTCTTCTGTGTTTCTTTTAAGCAGGAAAATGCTTTGAAGTGAAATCCTAGAAGCATTTTTTTCTGTGTTTTGTGACTAATTCTAGTGTCTTGAACATAGATTGGGTGATTTAGTGATCTTTGGAAAGTCAGACTTTCTCCTTGACTAACTTGGGCAAAGGTTTTCATTGTTTAAGTGAAGTCTGTCTTAGTTTCTCTGATAAAGTTTGTTTGAACACTACTATGGTTGTGAGGGAAAATTAAGAAGGACATGCCAGCCTTCTGCACTTCCCATTCTCAGCACACCTCATTCCTGCTTCAGATTATAGAATCATAGAGTATTCTGAGTTGGAAGGGACCCACAGGGATCATCAAGTCCAACTCTTAAGTGAATGGCTGAGCAAAAATAGGTCTGTTTTGGTACACATCTAACCACAGGGCTGTGCTTCTTTCACTCATGGATGATAAACACAGCAGATTCCCATCCCCATGGTTTTCCTCCCTTCTGGGGATAATCCTTGTTTCACCCTGACACGTGTGCTTGCATATACACAGATGATACAGTGTACTTAGATTTATGGGGGTTTTTTATTATGATGTATGTAAGGACAGGCATACATGAATGATAGGCAGGTTCATAGGCTGCCATTTTGATAAGGCATTGAATACCTGAAATCCTGTTCCAAAACTGCACTCCACGGGCTAAACTCAGTGCAAAGAAGAGGTGTTCTATTGAATGTATTTTTTAAGCATTGCAGGGGTTGTGCTTCAGTCATAAGAAAAGTGGTACACATGAATATCATTTGAAGTCCATACAGTTCACGAATGCATAGGTAGAGATGGAAAATGGTGAGCTGTGACAAATTCCTACATGGTGCAACCATTCATGAGTCAAATTCCTCAGCTTCATGCAATGTAATGAGCCTGCAACTGTAAAGAAGATAATTCTATTTTTAATATGCAGTGTGCTAAATTCAATAACATACCAGAGGATATGCTGTGCTTACACATAGCCGGACTGTTGCTGTAGATTCAAAAAACGTTTCTTTAAAGTGAAAAATGTTTAAAATTATTTATAATACCGTTTGTTCCGAGAGCCTGAAAATGCTCATTTATCCATTTTGCAAACAGGAAAGAAATTATTAAATGGCAAAAATGACCAGTGAGATTCTATAGGGCTATTTACTATTACTACCCAATAATGTACTCTAATGTCCAAAGTGTCCTTTTGTCATAGCTTCGAAGCAGATCACTGGTGCTTGTTGGCATTAAAGTGCTTCCTTTTTAAAGCAAGTTATAGTACATTTTACATGGCTATATTAGGATATCATACTTTCTTTTTACTGTGTATCAGGTGAAGAGTTTAAGGAGAGGACAAATGAGCAATATAAGTAGTGCCATATATTAGGAGTTTGGTTTTGGAGTTCTTTGAAAGGGTGAATTTGAGAAATATACAAACTATAAATGGAATTTTGTGTAGTCTAGAGAAAAAGAATCTTATATTATTGAGAATCATCATCTTCTGTCCTCTCCATTTGCCTGCCTCTATATGTGTCGTCTTTTGCCTAATTGCACAATAATCATAAAGCGATAATGTTTGCAACTTCCAATTCTTATGAAATTGTGAATAAAAGAACAAATGCATGTGCATTAGCATGTGCTATTATCCCATTAGGGATGGAAAGAGAAACATATCTTTGAATTTCAAAGACCTTCAACATCAATGCAGTAAATTGGAATCAGTCATTTAATGGACAGAGATGGAAGAAGAAAAAAAAAATCTCTTTTTAATGTGTTCTCTTCTTTTTTTTTCCTTAAAAATTACTGAAATAGAATACTGTGAGAAAAGTCAAGTCATCAGTGAGTGTTTGAGTGTCTGCAGGCAAAACTTGAAAGCATCAGTTCCTGCATAGGAAGAACTTCCACAGACTCCAGGTTGTGGCTCCTTATTAAATTTCTGAGAAAATTAACTAGTTTAACTAGTTATCTCAGGCCCTGACAGACATGAAGACCATTTAATCCTTCTAAGAAAGAAAAAATAATTTATTTGCTTGGTGTGCTTGTTTCAACTGATCATTAAGTATTGAAGCCACAGTAGTCAGAACTTAAAGGGTGGATTGAGGAGTTTTGTTTTTCCCAGGGTTACTTTGGGCCAATTTTACTTTGTTTTGCTCATTTTTATCAACTTATGTTCTAGTTTGATGTCTGGTTACTACCTTCAGTCAGGTTTTCATAGATAAGCCTTTAGTAATTTCTGCAAGCCTTTAGTAATTTCTGCATAAATGCAGATCCTGTGTGGACAAGAACATGCAATGAAACTAAGTGGGCCTTCCAGTCCCATGAGATCTCCACTTTGTCTTCGGAGCTGTGGATACAATTGCAAAACTGGGACTTGAGTTCACAAAATGCTCTAAAATCCTGCAGATAGGGTGCATGTGGGAAGTACCTGTGAAACTGAGGGATAAAAAGAAACTGAGGCTTACATACATACTGCATCTGTGTTGATATATAGCTTGATTCATCTTCTTCGGGTCAAAAAACCAAAATAAATTACAACAGATGCCAGATAATCATTTTCAGGTTTAATCTGACAGGGGATGTCTAATTTGGATGTCTAACTTCTAATACATCTTTAAAATAATCGTGCACTTCACCTTCTGATGAGAAACAAATATTAGAGCCTGTTGTTGTAAGTATACTGTATGAAGTGGTGGGGAATGACTGCATATTATTCAGATATTCTTAAAAATCCACTTTTAGCATAACTGCTTATTTCCACTCGTAATGATGGGATGTCCTACACCGAAAGCTTGCTCCGTGGAGTTGTAGTATGTGTAAAGTAAGATGAATGCAAAAAAATAGTGATGATGCAGAGAGTAGTTATTTATTTATGTCCCATAAGCAATATGCACGTCCCCTGCAAAGGGAAAATTCATAAAGAAAAAATGCTACTGATTGAGCTGTACAAATCTTGAATAGCTGATTCATAACAAGTTCTCCCTGTGCTTTAGAGGGATATGCTATAAACATTTTTGCTTCCCCTTCTTATATAAAAAGATAACCCCAGAAGCATGGTACAAAGGTCATCCAGGTCAATGGATGCCTCTACACTGGCTCCAGTAGGCCTTCTGTTGGGCCACACTGCAAGAGTTGTGGTGCTTCCAGTGTTAAAGGGATCAATATTTTTTCAGAAATGCATTTCCATGAAAAACTTCATTTTTGAAGAGTCATTAGTCATCTGTTTTTTCTCAGATGGAGCTTTGACTTGCTATCTGTGGTCTTAACATAGATGCAATTTTAAAGTTTATTTTTAGGTAGATTTCTGAGAACTGAGCAGACATATAGCAATACAAAAGGGAGGCAGGTAAACTAAATTTGAAAGCCAGCAAATGAGTATGATAAGTAGTCACTTTGTCTTAATATTTAGTAATAAACTCTATGTTCTATAGAACCCTCTTAGGACATTGTTCTCATATATGGTTAATTCTGGTGTTTTCAAACTTTTAAGCTGCATCTTTCTGTTCCTGGGTTGAAGTCAGATTTTTTGAGAGATATTGATTAAAATTTGAAGACTGTCTTGCTATCTGCACTATCTATATTATGTGAAAGACAAGGTTAGAGATACTGAATATGGACTGGAAAGACTAAGTATGGACATCCAATCAGATGGGGGTAAAACCAGAAAACGCTACAAAAACCTGCATATTTCTGACACCTATTAGAAGAAAATACTTCTATTACACTGTACAGACATGTTTATAATTTCACTTTCCAATAAGACAAACCCAGAATAAGGTCAATAGGAAATTCGGAACATAAAGAATGCTTTCTAAGTAACAGTACTTTTGTACTGACTAGAGTCAGAATATAGAAGGAAACGTCTGGGCACATGAAATAGTCTTAGGAAAGATTTTAGGTTAGCCTCAGGAAGCCTGTCTCAGACTCTATAATTCCCTGGACTGGTCTTGGTGTTCAGAGTGGGTGTGTGTGTCACTGGAAAGTGTCAGGATTGCTCACTTTCACACAATAAATTAGCCTACAAATTGAGATACTAAAAAAAGTAATGAATAAAACATAAGTTTTTGTTTTGTGATTTGTCATATTTTGTCTGATTGAGGGAAATATGAGTTACATTTTAAACTCTTCTTTGCATCCAGGATGATGCTCTTGCCTATTTTTTTTTAAACTGAGCTGAGATAGTCAGATAATCACTTCAGATGTAAGCTAAAAGAGAGAAAACAACGCTAAACATAACAAGATACAGAATGAGACCATGAAAGTGGACAACATTGCAGTTTACATGTATTCTTGGGGCTGCCTTGTGCAGGATCAGGAGTTGGACTTTGATGGTCTTTTCCAACTCAGAATATTCTGTGATCCTGTAATCGTACGTCTTTAATTGAAGGACATGTATTACACAATTTTCTATAAATACCATTTTCTTTCCTAAATTTTCTGTGACCGCTGCTGTCAGTTTTTCCTTTTTAGCTCCTCCTGCTGTACTATCTTGCCTTTGAAGGACAGGGTGGAGCATTGCTCTCATGTAAGTTATAGATGTTTGCATTGATCCCATAATTCTTTTAGGGAAGCTATGTACCTGAAGTGCAAAACTGGGATAGCTTGTCCACTTTGCTGGAGAGGACTAAGTAACCTGTGTAATGTAGGAGGAAGAGAGACAACTCTTTCTTTTCTTTCCTTTACTTCAGTTTTTGGTCTTATCCTGCCCAGCTGCCCACCAGACATACTGCTTTCTACATTCACTGACAGCTAACCCTAGAAGGTTACTGGCACATCCCTGTTAACTGTGACAGGCATCAGGCAGGTTCATGGCAAAAAGTACAAGTAGGTCCAGCCACAGAGTGGCCCATGTTAGGTCCATATCAGTGTGACCATTTGCAAACCAGTGCCAGGAACTGCTACCAGGCTCAAGATGCTATTCGGAATAGACCCCATGCACGGTTGGAAGCACACCAGGTGTAAAGCATGGGCCAGTGCCATGAAAGAAACCTGTCATACTGCCTAGCAGTACAGAGAGTTGTCCCACTGCCCATTCACCAGTATAGAGGCAGTTGACTTGTACATCAGCTTGGCTAATAGTTCAGCAGTCCTGACTTGCCTATAGGCAAATCTCCTCATTGCTTCCCTCAGGCCACCTAGCAGACAGGCAGAAAGGAAAAGTGATGAGAGAAGTGGCATGCATCTTCTCTTCCTCTGCATGTCTCCTACCCAGATCGAGAGAGGATGATGCCTGTTTCA
The DNA here is from genome assembly GCF_003984885.1 of Neopelma chrysocephalum. Classification (NCBI taxonomy): domain Eukaryota; kingdom Metazoa; phylum Chordata; class Aves; order Passeriformes; family Pipridae; genus Neopelma; species Neopelma chrysocephalum. The sequence continues at coordinate 41,221,343 of NW_020897694.1, read as the reverse complement.
GCTGTCTGTCACACCTCAATACCAGGTTTGCTTTTAAAGTATAATTAATATACATGCATTGATTTGAGAAATGAATTTAATGATGGGAAGTGTTCCTTTTAGGCTGAGGTACATTTGATGGCCAGAGAAGTGTGCCCTTACTGTGGAGGGTTATTGATTCTCCAAGGGTGCTCCTGCCTGACAGTAGTGTCTTTAAAAAATGCGAATGTTTTGGGTTTATGATGGCACATAAATCAGGCCAAAAAAAGATTCATGGAAGGCATTTTCAAGGAAGTAGAAAGGCAAGGTAAGTAATTTTCTCATAAAGTGCATGTATCATGTAGTGGAAGCAAGCCAGTTCCCCTTAAACTTCTCATGCTTCTCTGTGTGCGTGTTTCACTAGAGAAGGATATCCTAGTTTGGATGGCAATAAGAATCCTTACAACATAGGATAGCGACTGAGTCAGTAACCAGGAAAGAAGATCCATCGTGTTTTGGGTGAATCTTAATCATATCTTGATTTCCTATTTTTGTGAATTCCCAAAAATATTAGCTCCTTTCTGGACCATGTTAATGCAAAATAAAGCTAGAGACTGGTAGAGATGGCAATTGGATGGAGGAAGGCCTTGAAGGGAAGCTGTATGAGGAGTGACTGAGGTCACTTGGTCTGTTCAGCCTGGAGAACAGGAGACTGAGGGAAGACCTCATTGCAGTCTACAACCTCCTTGTGAGGGGAAGAGAAGGGATAGACACTGATCTCTGCTCTGTGGTGACCAGTGCCAGGAATCAAGGGAATGGCCTGAAGTTGTGTCGGGGTGGTTAACGTTAGACATTAGAAAGTGGTTCTTCACCCAGAGGGTGGTTGGGCACTGGAACAGGCTCCCCAGGGAAGTGGTCACAGCACGAAGTCTGACATAGTTCAAGAAGTGTTTAGATGATTCTCTCAGGCACACAGTGTGACTCTTGGGGATGGTCTTGTGCAGGGATAAGAGTTGGACTCGATGATCCTCGTGGGTCCCTTCCAACTCAGCATATTCTGTGATTCTTTGAAATAGTGATTGATATTAGCAGACATGGCAGGAATGGGGGTGTGTGTGTGCATGTCTGTGTCTGTCAATGTGAAGTACAAATGCATATACATGTATGTGTATCTGTGTATGTATGTATATACGTGTTTGTAAAGTGCATATATAAATATAGATGTATATCTAGAGAAATGAGTACATATATTATGTGTGTGTGCTTCTTGGATTATTCAAGAGAACAGAAATGACATTATGTGTTTCAGGTATTCAACTACATAGCTCAACTGGATAAACATCCAATGAAGTGCTGGTAAAAATATCCTAAAACAACCAATAAACATTAAATGTTAGTGAACATTCTAAGTTCATTAAAGCTGAATAAACAGCTGAATTAATGCTGAATAAATGGCACATTGGTATTTTTCATCACTTAGCAAAAGTTCTGTAAAATTGCAAATTTGCAGTGCAGTCTGTTTACGTGTTGTACCAATTTATACTGAAAACAAAAAGACAGGCTTAGAACAATAAGTTCCCAAGTAGATCCTAAAATGAATGTTTATGTGTCAAAAAGCATAATCAGTATTGATTTAGACAAAAACTAGAGAAATATAATTATGTTCATAATTATAAAAAAATATTAAAGACCCCTCTTAATTTACTGAAGTAATTATGAGTTATTGGCCCTTGACATATCATCACCCTAACTTCATAAATTTCCCTCAACTATAAGATTATCTTTGTATCGATGTTTCCTAAGATCTTCAGGATTTGTGATGATAAATAGCCTGCATTTACCATCCAGTCTGACAATAATTGAAAAGAAAATTTCAAACCTGAATGCTGATTTCATATCTGCTATCATAAATTATACAGTATATCTGACAATAACTTTGATACTTCATCTCTACACTTACTTTGGAACTCTCTATATTTAATGATTTTTTTTAGAATATTCCCTCTGAAAAATTTACATGTATTTCAAGCAAATGTACCACATTTGCTATATTAGGCATGTAGTTTCCCTTCACCATTCTAAATAAACTCTGGAAGTCATATTTTTACTAGAAAAGCCTTTCTCCATGATGTACAAAACTGCATCAGCTTCTGCTTGGGAGATGAAGCTATATTCTTGGTTTTCTTGAATAATTTTACTGCTTTCTGGATCTTGGACTTTCAGAAACAGTTTTTTATTGTCCCTGTATGATAGAGTAATGTAAATGTCTGTAGGCTAGATTCTGTAAAACTGCAGAAGAATACCTTCTTTTTGTATTTTTGGACACGAATCATAAGAGCCTATTTTATGGATGGAAATACTACACTTGCATCTGTAGTTGTTTTCAAGAATTTTGGCAGGAATGGACTTCAAGCCTGTGTAATGGTCATGATTGTGCATTTTAGGGTTTCCCAAGGAATTTTATTTCCTTTTACGTTTTCTGGATTCTCGTTTTAATTTTCATTAGTATACTCATACTACTTTTTTCTCTTAGTTACAAGTTAATATTAAACTAATAGCTGCTGAATAGGTTTTGCTTTCTTGAGGGATGGTGGAGACAGAAAATATACAGTAACTTTCCAAATTGTCTTACTTTAAACCCAAGTTGAATTCAATATTAGTCAGCTGTTAGTATCATCAGAAGCAATCAGTTGAGGTAGTGCTTTCACTCTGCCCCAGAAGAAAAAAAAAAAGCAGAAAAGACCTCCCTTATTTTGTCAATAACAAGCGATACTTGGCCTTCTTGAAAAAAAAGCTATGGTTTCAAATAGCTGGAAATTGAAGGGCCATTTCAGTAAAGGCTGGTGTAAGTAGACAACTTCATTTTGTAGACCTGTCACTCAGATCACTTCCATCAAGAGTAAACTCATTCTAGGGAAACTCCCACTAACACAGCAGTGTTCGTGGCTTAGGGAACTGGGGTCATTTAGCCTGAAGAAAAGGAGGCTCAGGGATGACCTTATCGCTCTCTATGACTACCTGAAAGGAGGTCATAGCCAGGTGGGGGTCTGCCTCTTCTCCCAAATAACAAATGATGAGAGGAAACAGCCTCAGGTTGTGCAGGGGAGATTTAGATTGTATGTTAGGAAAAATTTCTTCCCCAGAAGGGCTGTCAAGCATTGGAACAGGCTGCCCAGGGAAGTGGTGGAGGTATTTAAAGGACATGCAGAGACAGCACTTAGGGGCAGGGTTTAGTGGTGGACTTGGCAGAATTAGGTTAATGATTGAACTCAATTATCTTAAAAGTCTTTTCCAACCTAAACAATTCTATGATTTTCCCTACAAAGAATACAGAGAGGCTTGTCCCTTAGTCCTGAGGCAGGGGTGCTGCAGCGAGCTTTGTTGTTCTGGAAAAGGTAAGTCACTCATGTCTAGGTTACTCCCACTCAAAGTTAGGCTGAGAAGGTAATGGTAGTTTCGTGTTTGTCACAGACTTCATGACAGCCCACGGACAGTAAAGCTCACCTTCAGAAGACTCAGATTGCTGTCTGGCTGAAGGCTTTCTTTTTTATTGGCTGTAGAGGGAAATGAGTTTGGCAAGCTCCTAGCTCAGCTCTTCGACTCAGTATCTAAAATTAGGTTTGATTTATCAGAAGGTATATAAACCTTTTGAACTTTAGCTGGTTTCTACAGGAATTTTGCAGTTGATGTAATGCAGCATATGCTCCTTGATGCTCCCGATATTCCTCTGAAGTAATTTTGTAGAAAAGCAGCTCAAACTTATTTCCATCCCTCCTCAAAGCCTCACCAGAGCACAGTTTGGATGACAGAAATTTGTTTCTCTGGTTTTGCATTGAGACTATGTCCACGAAATTGTACAGCAACACCAGAAAATAAAACATATTAACTTGGCATAGTGCCAATGATATAATATCAAGGAAAAAATTACAAGGTACTATATTGAGCTTATCCTCACAACTCCAAGTAAAAATGTTTGTAATTATGGTGACTGAAGTCCATTTTATCCTATGTCTGTGAAGACTGACAATAACCTGCCTTCCTTCTTTACTGAAATGACCTCTGATCCCGAATCGACCTATTCTGAATTCAAAGGTTTCTACACAAACATCGTAAACAGGAAGGTAGAGGAGCAGTTTTTGCCCATCTGCCAAAAAGAGTTGATGAATTTGCCCTAAGCAAAGACAAGGTGTAAAATAAATCAAGACAAAAAAGACAGGACTATGTGATACAAGGATTTAAATGTTGCTCATGGCAGAAATTAAGGACATATTTGAAAAGGCATACTAGGAACACATCTCTATAGCATGAAAGCTAACTATGTATGAGGACATCTGTATTTCATTACACAGCAATCACAGGTACCACACAACTACGACAGAGCTGCTAAGCTACAAGAATGATTGTGAAATTCCTGAGACTTTCAATCCTGATCAAGTAATTATTTTTATTATACTATATAATAATTATTTTTATTATACTATACTATATTATAAATATCCATTCTCTGTAAATAATATGGTTTTGGCCAGGGTAGAAAAAGGTTTTGATTTTGCATTAAACTTCTATGGTCCTTTTTAACAAAATGTTTAATTTTAAGATGTCCTAGTCTCTGCTAAATAATAGAAATCCTGTGGGTATAATTTTTTTTCCTTCTTATTCTGTTTCCTAGAAGTCACTTACAGTGTATTTTCAGTCATTTTTTTGGACACTAAATGTGTACAAATAATGACTGCAACATAAAAGAAAAAAAGGAAACTCTTTTAAAAAGTGTTCCTTACCCTATTCACTGAGCATGGAATTGAGCCCTTATTGTAACATCACCTTTCTAGGGCTATAGGGTACAAATACAGCAAGCATACCAGAGCTCATTTTGCAGGCTGAGAAATGCAATGGATTTCTTATCTGCAAGAGAAGCAAGTGAAATATTTATTTTCTATCTTTCTTTTTCTCTTCATTTGATAAAGAAAAAAGCTCACATCAGGTGTGACATCTTTTACAGAAAAAATACAAAGTATATTATTGTATCTGTAAAATAAAATCTTCAAAAAAATTGTCTGACTCTCTGCCTGAAGCAACCCATAAATAGCTGAATGGCTGGTTGGTAACAACCCTGACCAGACTGGCCAAAATTCTGCTAGCCCATTTCAATCTGATGTCTAGTCTCTCTGTTTTCCTAAGAGTGTATTTAACATTTGAATGTACAGCTCCATCACAACTCTCTACTAACTCTTTCTCCATTGTTCTCAAGGGTCACAACTATTAATAATTCCTCCTGAAGAAGAAGTTTTCCATGTGATGAGTTAAACCTAAAAACAAAACCCAAAGAGTTGTACAATCCCCTCAGGACAACATAATTCAGTTTTAAATTGCTCCCACTAGAAGACAGAATTTTACACATATCCAGAATTGCTTTTGTAATAAAAAATAAATGTTCTATAAGTGACAGTATCAAGGGAATATCGACAGCACTGACATAAGTCTAGTCAATTCTGAGAGACAATCCAGCATTCCTTGAGCTTCTCTTCCCTTTTCACGCAGCTCCCTGAGTCACCATCAGTTCTCAGGTTGGCTTTATTTTTCAACATCCATTGTTTGATAGATGCTATTTTAATTCCATTCAGGTTCTTTAAATGTTTGTTTATCTGGAACAAGAGTTCACCTCTGCTGATATGCTACTGTCCATATCAAGCACATTAATTGCTTTTAATCTGGAGTATTCTCAAAGTTTGTACTCGATCAGGTGTGTATGCTTTCAAAAGGAGATTTTCTTTTTTTTCCTTTTGACATTTTTGACCTGTGCTATTTTTCTGTCAACATTTGATCCATCTATGAGTTGTTCCTTTGCTAATTACAAAGTAAGTATTGCTATAAACATGACATTCTTTCCTAGGAAAGGTATTGTTGCCCAGAGGGTATGAAGTACAGCTATTCCACACATTATCATTTGCTATCTGTTACATGAAATGAAGAAACAATACTGTAGAACAACACAAATAGGGATGATATGTTGTAGGTGAGAGACACATTGTAAAGAACCAAAAAGCATCTTCATTTGCCTTGAAGAGGCTGTATTTTATTAATATATATGGTATGTGTACTATCAAAACTGTAGCTTTTGATGTAGCTATGGCATATCTATTGGGATCCATTCTTCTACATTAAAATCCAGATAAAACCTGTAGCGGCTAAAATCAATAGGATGGCAATCTCGTCTCAACCCCTTCCGTTGCTGTTTGTAAACAAAGGAATGTGAAAATTAGAGCAAATACCTTAATAGTAGAAAGGCATAAAAATAAGCACAGAAGGAATTAATCAGGTGCATTTGTTTATTCCCAAAGACCTTCCTTTTTAGTCAGGGAAACATGAACAGAAATATTCATTAATTTCAGGGTAAAAATTCAGCTTTTTAAAAATATCCTAGGTACATGGGGAGAAATACACTTAAGGTTGGTATGTGGAGGGAAATAGTGTAAAGCATTCTCCTGGATAAAGCAGGTGACACAGCATTTTTATGAGGTTTTAAAGGTTGTACCTATTGTAACAGGGAAGTTGGCTTGGAGTTATTTACAGAAGCTTGCTCAAATTTAGAACTGGAACATTAAATGTAGATTTTGCATTTGTTCCAGCTAAAGTTACAATTCTTGCTGCTTTATCTGTGGTTAGGAGTGCTGACTGTGCAGGTTTGCACACCGCAAAGGCGCACTTAGAACCGTGCGGGCCACTTCACTCGATCCCTTTCTTTAATTTTGTTACTTTGCGTTGTTGAGAGGGTTAGAACAGATTTTTGGTTCACATAAAAGTGTACAGTGTTAACTAGGTGACATATGGGTGGATGAAACATTACTGATTGTCCACTGCAGCCAGGGAGGCCGAGTTTCCATAGAGATAAGAAGGAAAAGTGCTCCGTGCAACCTAATTGGTATGCATCTCCAGATCAGGTTCATTGTGCTTTTGCTAATGACAGGGTTGTCTCAGTAATAAGGATGGTGCACTGGAGAAATTTGCTGCCTTGGTATATTTTTCCCTGGCAGAAAACTACTTAGAGACTGTAGTCAGTAAGAAGAGTGACTGGCAGGCTGAAGGGGCTGCTTAGCAGCATATGGGGGAAGGCTGGCGCTCTGTGCCACATGCATATGGCTGCCATTAAACTCCAGCTTTGCGCTTTGTGTATTTCTGGTCCCATGCCAGTAAGCCCACCTGCTGCAAGAATACTTGTAAAGCACAACTCAAAAGTGATTGAAAAGCTACTAGAATAAACTGTAATAACACAGTGCTTCACAGATGGGACATAATTGCAAGCTAAAGTGTACAGCCTCTGCAGTAATGAAAACACGAGCCATTAAATTAAAATCATAAGGGAAAAAACTATAAAAGTCTGTTGATTTTTTTTTTTTAGTTTTATTGCAAAACTTCAATTTTCTTGCCCTCATTAATCAAATACCATAAAACTACAGTGCTACTTTGTCTGAGTGAAGATTCAGGCAATTAAAATGATGAATGTAGATTAAAATGATGTAACTTTTGTAATTTTCTTACTTGGATAACTTAAGCTTTGGGCAGTGTTAAGAATGGAAAGCTGACATGAATCTGTCAATTTGCAGATTAAGGTACGGCTGAGACTTTACACTTAGAATTTGCTTGTAAAAAAGTTGGTTTGCAGGAGAAAAGTGACAGTATAGATTTTGCTTCCTTAATGTGTTAATTTCAACCTTTAAATACTACTAATTTGATTTTTCTAAAAAAATATTTTAAAAACCCCAGACTTTAAAACTGTGTAAACACACAAAACTACTTGAGAAATATCAAAGCAGTTTTAATTAGTGGTAGTGTGGTAATAATGAAATCGCTAATCTGACATGTAATTAGTTGTACGGTGTGTATGAGTGTTATGTGAAGCTGAATGGGCCCAGCAGGGCCCTAATACATTCTGGCCTCTCAAGGCGTTCTCTAGTGGAAAGAGGCCTGACAGAGCCATCTTTGTTCTGTTCCCTTTCTGTGGGTGGGCGATGCAAGGAGAAAGAAACATTTGTTTCACAGTAGTCACCGAAGTAAACAGGCTCTAAAAGCCTTTTTCGTTTTTAATTATGCATTTCTCCATCATAGCAAAATCCATAGGACAGGTTTTAAGCACGCCACATAATGCCTGACTGGTTAAAAATATATATAAATTCCCAGTTTAAGGGAATATTTATGAATCTGACAATATAGGTCTTTGACCTCTTTAAAAGGACAAGTGCTTTCCTAAATCTACCATTTATATGCAATTTCTGCAGGAGCTGCATTTGATCAAGACTTTGGCAAACACTAGAGGTGCTAATGAGCTACCCATAAACATTTGATCCGTCTTTCTTCTCCTCTGAAACTCGCCTGAAAAAAAAACCAAAACAAAACAAAAACCCAACCCTCTGAAAAGATAGCATCCATTCATTAGCTGCGTGATCGCTCATAGCAATATCAGATGACTGACATTTCTTAATATATTGCCGTTCAAAAGAATTTTATTTTTCTGAAAGACTTGCCAAGAGTAAGGTATATTGACAAGACATCTCCACATTGTAGATTACTACTAGACTTCCTAAAATTGTAGCAAAATATATATGTACCCCAAATAATCTGGCAAATTATTCAGGTAAGTGCCATAGGGGCAACTAAAAGAAATGGTCAGCTTTATTTGCTTTTACAGAGTTGAATTTTTTTTCCTAAGTCAGGTGAGGCAACCAGACATCTTTTCTCTGAATGAGATCTGTTTGTTCTTGAGTAAACAGAACATAGTGTGTTTTGCTCATACTTGGTAAATTTAAAGCTTGCTTGAGTGATTAGAGTCCAATTATTGCCAAGCAGCAATATCCAGGTGCAGATAAATAAACACTGAAGGTAAAGTGCTTATAATCAGTTGCTGGTTATTATTACTACAAGTCAGGCTTTAATGGGAGTGTTTATTACACAATACAGGTATCTTCTCTGAATCAGATCATTTAATCATTACTCTCCCACTGGTTCTTCAAAGCCTGTATTTTATCAATATTTTTAGTAACCAGTACTCTTATTAACATTTTGTTATGTTTAGGAGACCACATAGGTCCTTTTTTTTCTCTCAGGACTGTTCTTCTGATGTGGTGTGTGTACAGCATGACAGAGAGCTATACCAGGTTTGAGGAATGATTTGGAAAACTTGTCAAACAGCACGGATTCTCAGTTATTTTTTATTTACTGCAAGCATCAGATGGGACCATCAGGAGCATTTCAATGGGGAGTTTTCTATGTAGACATTGCTTTTATCTTCTTTAATGAAGCTCATCACCAGTAGAATTTTTCCATCTTCAGCCTTCACCCATTTTTCAAGCATTGGCCCAAACATTGCGGGCTGGGGACCAATAGGAATATCTACATTTTCAAAAATGGGGTTATGCTCCTTCTTTTTTTTGCTTGCCCTCATTCATGCCAGGTTTTACTTGTATATAGGAGGGAGCAGCAGTGGCAGTCTCTGGGTTTCAAAAATGTTTGTGATTTTCAGTCCCGGATTAAAGCTGGGTAAAGTGTAATGACGGCAATACGCTGCATCAATAATGCTGGCCTTGGGTAGCTGGCACACTGCAACTGAAAAAAAAAAGGACAAAATCTGAATGATTGTGTGGTCCACTGAAGATGTGAAGGTGTTAAATATATTTTTCGCCTGACAACTGTGACCTCACTTTATAGGCTTTCTTGTTGAGCTATTGAAAACCTACTCCTGTGTTTTGAAGGCAGCGAAACACAGGTAAGTTTAATGTTTTTCAGATGTTTTCAAAGACAGTAACTTTAGCTCCTCAGAAAGATGGGTCCCACATCTTTGCTACAAAAATGCTCTGTCTGGACAGAGAAAGGCATTCACCATCCGGTGTAACACACCAATTTCTGTTGAGATCATGCCAAGCCTGGTATGGCATGCTGTTTAGTATGACTAAGGCTAACAGAATTTGGCACTTTTTAAGGTCTTCTATCTGAAAAAAGAGCAGGGTTGGTGGAAGGTAAAAGCTTCCTTACAAAGAAACAATGAAAAATATAAAGGGAAGAGCAAGTTCTACTCTAAACAATGTCCACAAGATGTTGTTTAGCTTCTACTGAAAGAACCTGAAGGATAATGCTTGGAGCTCATAAAATGTCTAGGATGTTCTTTCTACCCTGAATGCACTGGGAGAAGATCCAATAGCACTTCACGGGGTAGCAATCAACAGTTACTGGACCAAACTATAACTTTTAATTTCTGAGAACCCAGTTAAGCCAGGGAGATATCCAAGACACAAGACCTTGGTTATTGGCCCTGAGTCCTCATACCGACAAACAGCTTGGCTTGAGGAAGGTATTGGCATGACTCTCCACTAAAAATTACTATTACTCACAGTCAGCAAGGAAAAACCACATTTCAGCTCTTCATCTATTTTTATATGAGCTGAAAGAGATGCACAAAAATAATTTTTCCATTCTATGAAAATCTTCAAAACTCAAAAAAGTAGTTTTCTCCTTGGAAAAAGTCAAAATTTTTGTTTGACAATTTCAAAGTATTTTTCAAACTATTATTGAACTGGGAAATGCTTCTGAATTTATCTTTTGACAAAGAGAGTTTTGACTTTACTGGAGAATTCCCAGCTACCTCTACCAAGTATGGGGAAGGGACTCACTGGTACAAGTGCATACAGCCTGAGCATGATAATCTGGAACAGGAAAGAGCACAGAATGATGAATTGACTTGGCACTTGCTGTTGAGCAAGATTTTAGTGGAGTTCAATGTAATGTCAAGGGATGACGCCCAAACTTTCACAAAGCCCCTGAGAGTTTTACCCCTGAAATCCATGGGATCATGATTTTCTCACTATTCCTGGCATCCTTGCCACAGATGCAATAAAATAAAGCATAAAGGAAGAAGATATATAATTTAAAAGAGCTTGGACCCTAAAAGAGCTTAAAAGATGGAACTACAATGAATGTAATTTAAAATTAAGAAATTAGACGATAATAAGACAATTTGAGTAGTATGTCTTACTTGAGGGCCATACATAATATAATAAACCAGTGGAAGGCAAACTTTACTCCTTGTGAGTTTACAGAAAACACAGGTTCAAATACACCTTTCAGTCTGTCAGTGCAGCCCTGATAGCTATGCCACACTCTCTCCCTGGATGGATGCCACCTATCTTTGTGTGTTATTTGGAAGTTTTACATAGCTCCCCCTCTAGGAAGTTTTGGCAGCGTAGTGCTAAAGGCTGAGAAGGACTTGTGCTTTGTATTGGAACATGGTTCATGTGTTACTTGATCCAGAGCACAGCAGTATCTCTTCTTAATGCTCATTTAAATGTTTATTAATTATTGAAATAATTTAGCACATTTGTGCCTATCAGTTCTAACCTGCAGTTTCTGCCTTGTTGACTGTAGATCCATAAACACTAGTGTACTAGTGTTTAGCTAGATCATGGAATCCAGGCTGACTCTTGAGGACTGATTTGACTCAATGTCAGCATCCATTCCTGTTCAACTTTATCTCTGCTCATACCTCCATAGGTCTCAATAGCAGGCTTTCAAAAATAAATTTTTAGGGCCTGACCTTGAAGTATAAAGAGCTTGGCTTGTATGGATGTTCATTGGCATAAGCAAGGACCATTATGAAAGCAGAAGAAGGTTTGTTAGGATTTCATAGGGAATAAATTTTGTCAAAATTCTCTGAATTATAGAAATTCAAAGCATTCAAATTGTGTCTTTTAACATATTTGCAAGTTTTCATAATTTGGAGATTTTTTATGATTGGAGATAGCTATATTTTCTATTTGTGTGGTTTTTTTCTGTTTGTGCATTGCAAAACAGTATTCATGGGAAAAATAAATAAGGAAATAAAAATATGCTTTTTGCTTTTGACAAATGTGGGAGCTGCAAATTACTGGTGGAAAATGAATATTTCCATCTTTGTGTGAACTTGGTGAAAAGCCAATATCTTCCACACAGCTGCAGAGGTGCAGGGCCAAATTAATTCGTGGTGCAATTCAATATACTTCAATGAAATGACATCAGTAAGAGTTTAGTCCCCATGCAAAAAGAAGTATATGGAATGCTGATAGTGGTAACCGGTTGATTAAGTGTGGTATGAATAGAAGCTGATGTAACACATATTTCATTGGAGTTGAAAGGATACAAAAGCACAAAACCAATAAGCCTGTTTTGCTTACAGCTTTTTAGTTACTGGTAGTCCTTTTTTAATGGTGCATACTTGCTCCATGTATAGTTAAGTCTGTATTCCCTATTTTCTTATACAGGTAACAAAACTAGTGTGATTGTACTGCTTCAGATTTTTCCTGAAGACTTGTAACTGCAGTGTTTTAGAGTAAAGGGTCTACCAACTCATTCCCTGGTCCATTGCATCTGATCTTAGATCAGAGATACACCTGGAGTTACACAGAAGTAACTGCTGTTACATCTCACCTAGGACATATGGCCATGCTTCCCTTCTGAAAGAACATGTGGGAGGGGAGACTAGCACATGCATATGTTGTTGTCCCACTCTGTTACAGTAGTCTTTAGCAACTGGCTAAGAATTGTCAGATTTACCTTTAATTACGTTATTTTAATTTCAGATTGCATGGTTCTTTACTGTCTCTAGAGAGCAGAAGTAATAAACATCCTAACAGCAAGTTGTAAACAGGTCTCTTCTCCTAAGTAACCAATTATAGTATAAGAGGAAATGGCTTCAGGCTGCACCTGGGGAGTTTTTGATAGGATAGGAGGAGGGATTTCTTCATGGAAAAGGTTGTCAAGCAATGAGACAGGCTACCCAGGGTAGTAATGGAGTCACCATCCCTGGAGGTATTTAAAAGACGTGTAAATGGGGCACTTGGGGATACGGTTAAGTAATGGACTTGGCAGCACTAGGTTTATGGTTGGACTCTATGCTCTTAAAGGTCTTTTCCAACCTAAAGGATTCTGTGATTCCATCACCAAGCATTTACCCCTTAGCAGACAACTAGGGCAACCTGCAACTGTGTACTGAAATCTGTCACAGTTGGATCCTACTGAGATGCCGCAATTGTATCTGAACATGAGGTACATCTATTGGCCTACTAGGCATCTATGAATCCATATGCCAGAGTTTTCCCAGGAACATTTTGACGTGGGGCTGGTAGCAACTGTTTCATTTGGAGAAAACTCACTTTTTCCTGTGGACAGATTTTGCCTAAACATATTATATTATTGCTTCTAAGAAAGTGGCATAAAATGGTGTGCATCTTTCTTATGTGGATGCTACCCCAGCAACTACACAAGCCTCACTCTCACAGTGAACTAGTATGGTCCATGCAGAATCATGGTGTTTGTTTTATATCAGCCGGTCTATTTGAAATTATTTAGTTTTACTCTATCTTGTGGAGTTTACAAGGCATCACAAGAGTGACTGCCAAGAGCAACCAACTCGCCTTTCTCACTTACAGTTCTCAGGATTACTCTCTGGTCTTCTAAGATCTCTGGCCTTTTAAGTTTTCTTCCATACAGCGTGAAATAACTGAAACCAAGATTTCTCCTTCATATATACCCTTCCAAAAATACCACATTTATGGAACTCCAGACTTTGTTCTCTTTGAGAATTCCAGTGTTCCTAATTAGAACTGAGTTTATTACTTTAATAGCTTTTATTCATATTAGAATACCAGTAAGACATAGAAAATTAGTTTTGCAGTTTTTCTTTTTCAGCATACTTGGAGACTGTGGATCCACTTTAGGCGGCACTAATTAAATTCCAGCATTAACTCACAAAGGCTTTTTAGACCTTTGCTTTGTCCCTTGGAAGTGAGTTTACATGTGGAAAATTCATTTCACAAGTAATAATTTTTAAAGCACACCAAAAGGTATTAATAATTATGGTTATTTTATACTGGACCTTAGTGACATGGCACAGATGGCTTTGATGTTTAATCAGTAGCTGTGCTTCCCAGCTTATTTTCATTAGTGATTAACCTTAATTTATTATGTAACAGAAGAACATAAGACACAACCTGAGAGTTTCCCTTGCTATAGTTGCATTTGCCGTTAAATTGGGCCTCATTTTCAAAGAAATGTATATGCACAGCTGATCACGTCTTATGAATGATCACACATTGACTTTCATTTGCTATACCAATTCATAAATAAAAATGTGGCATTTGTGTATCCGAATTAGATGCTGCTGAGCTGTCAACCAGTGCTTATATAAATTGTTTACTGGGAATATATTTTTATTTCAGAATAATAAGACCTTGTCTATTTTTATTTTTTTAATAGGGAGCACAGAGATTCATCCTTTTTTGAAAAAAAACCCCACTAGATATGCTAAACTGTTCAAGTTAATGGGGCCTGTGTTATGTCTAGTATGGATTGATGTCTTCATAGAAAACCATTTTGCATTGCTTTCCCACTTTTCCCAACAAAAAAATTTAAAGAGTAAGACATCTGAGGTACTGCATTGCTCCCTAATTACAACAGACACCTGTCAATGACTTCTTTATCTGCAGCTCTGGGATTACCTATGAGACAGAGTCAGGACAAAAATACTTAGAGGATGAAGAGAAAAGGTCAGAGAAAAAATTATAAGGTAGAATTTTTGAGACTAATATTAATGTCGTGGAAGAAAGTAAAAAATATTCAGTAATTGTCATATGCCTCACAGTGTAAAATGTGTGTTTAATTCAGAATTCTAAGTTTCAGCCATGAAACTTAATTTTCTGCGTTTTGAGGATTGCTATTTCTCAGCAAAGTTGTCATGTTCAAGATAGATGACAAGGCAGAACTGTCTGATTTCAGTATCAGATGATGTAATACCTTCTCTTCTAAAAGTTGAGTGTACCTCTCATCCCCCAGTAGCAAGCTGTCTCTACACTCATAAGTAAAAATAGAGAGTAGGTTATATAGCCACCATATTTCTCTAAAAACCTTATAATAACTCAAGCTCTTGAACTTTGATGCTACCACTTAATCTAATGTCACTGTTCTCAGTAATGTGGTTGAGGACCAACATAAACATAATTTATTGTCAAATGTCAGCAGCATCAATCCAACTTAAGTCCAAAACATGGTATGGAAACATCACATCCATGGTTATTCTTTACAGATAAGGTACACCATAATCTTTCACTTTCTTCAGCAACTGAATAAAACCATCCCAGTCCACAAGTGGCAGAAGTCCTCTTCAACAGAAGTATCTTGTCTTCCTTGTTTTCACAAAAGCTCAGTGGGTTGCTTTGCTGTCATATTTATTCACACTCACAGAAAACTTCTAATTCTCTCAGAGTCTTCAAAATCTACATAAAGATGACAGGTGTCAGCAAAACACAGTTCAAGACAAAAGCAATAGCCATCTACCTCTTCATGAGCCCCTTGTGAGCTTTATTTTGTACCTTGCTTAACAAAGACAGCTTGTATTTTTGCATTGCCTAGCCAAAACTAATGCTGAGATTAAAACTAGCAAGTAACAGATGAATTTAGGGATAGCTCTCACAACAACTTGCTTACTTTAGTATCTCCCCCACTGTTCAGAGTATCTTCCTTGAGGTTCCTAAATTGCTTCCTCATTTAGTAGGCTCCTTTGGACTTTTAGAGGCTGCTCAATGGCCTAACACCTTGAATAACAAAACATTTCTGACCTCTCATCTGCAGTTTTGCTTTCTTAGTCTGAACTGATGTTTGGCCCTACTGACATACATAATTCTGGCTTCAGGGCTTAAATGTTTAATTTCAGTATATTTGGAAGAAAAACAAAACACTTTGGAAAGAGATTCAACTAGTCAAGGTAGCAGCAGACTGCCTGCTTGACAATGCCGGTCAATTCTGAACACGTCTTAGTGTTTCTTCACTTTTTCACCCCACTGAATTTTGATCCACAGTTTAGGATCTCTTTCTGATATTTACAGTTCTTCATGAGATTGATTCTACCTCTTTCAGCAATTGTATTTCCCCCCCAGAGATGACCTTCATGATGGATCTGGTCCACTAGAATCAAAAGGACTGCAACAGGAATGGAAAGTATCAAAAATGACAGCTTGAACTAGATGTGAATGTAAATTTATATCACAACATTTAAAACCATAAGTTTGAACATCTTGAGAATAAAATGCAAACCTCTCATTTTTCTGATTAGCTTTCATTCACTCTGCCATCAAAACATGTAGTCAATGTCCTTTTTTTCCTTTTTTTCCTCCATCTTTTTTTATATACTTTATCTTTTGTGTGTGAATTCATCATTTCCCAATATGTGACTAGAAGAGCTTCAAACAGAAAACTGAGAAGACTAGTAAATGTTCTAGCTTCAGAATAAGTCTAGGTTAGATGTGAGTAAACACTTCAATTCATGCTCACACATTGTCTATACTCCATAATTACCTAGACCATCCATCATTTAGCTGCAGATCTCACACGGGTGAGGCAGCCTTGAAAAAAGAGTGTCATTACTTGATTTGACTATGAAGCCAAGCACTCAATCCAGGCACAGGAACAGGATCTTACAATATAGGCATTTAAATGTTTGGGCTAAATAAGTTTAGATTTGAAGCCCTAAGTGCTTCAAAAATTCTGTTAAAAACAAGTTGTACATCTTGCAGTGTCTCTGGTTTTCTAATGCACTAAACACTCATAAATATGTAAACTTTCCTGGTAAAGATGACATTTTCAATCCGAAACCCCTCCAGCAATGGCATGTAGTGATTCTGCCATTTCATTTCAGATCTGTTTTTCATTGCAAAGAGTACAGCGTTTTTTATTAGGATGCAATCTTACATCTAAAGAGACAATCATAAGTTAAAACAAGCAAAATACACATATGGACTAAGCATAAGGATGACAATACCAATTAGTAGAGATTTGGTATTTATTTTTTGTATTGAGCACAGGGTGAGACCTGCCTTTTTCCAGCAAGTGGCAAATTTGAATGTGAAATGTCATTAGTGCTGTTTTTCACTAATACAATTTCTTTTCTGAATAACAAAAAACACATCAGTGTTATTTTTAATAAAAAACCCACCCTTTAATTTACATACATTTAGGGTGAAGTAAATGAAAATGCATTATGTTACCACTGTGCTATTGAATAACCAGCCTATAGGGTTCTAAATGGGAAGGAAAGTTGTTTTTCAAGCCCTGTACCCACTGTTCCCTTCACAAAGGCGCCATTGTGACCAGGATACATGAACTGGGTTTCTAACAGTAAAGATCCACCTTCTGGCAGAGAGACTGGAAAATAAAGCACCCCAGTAAGCCGCCACTTCAGCAGGAGAAGCCAAACTAACGAAGGAAGGACAGGTGGAACTGGTCCCTTGGCCTTTCAGTGACATTTACAGCCTCTGTGCAAGGACATGCTCTTTTCTTTCTGTTTCTATTTTCTCCAGTTAATCAGGTGACTTGAAAAGAAGCTAGATAAGGGTATTGTTTGCACTGACAACATCCTGATGATACTGTCAGAGGAGATCACAGGAAACTGTTCCTTTTTTGAACCAATAGAGTCATTAGGGAGAGTACTCATCACTTGAGTGCATCTAGGTTAATTACCACAGAAAATCTGGAACTGGCAGCTATAATTTTTCTGAAGAAAGTACTGCTATTTTCACTCCTGGTGCTACAGAATGTCTCTTAAAGTACCTCATAGGACCCCATTTTACAGTCCAATGGTAAAATTATTTTAGAAATGTATCTTTCTGGCTGAAATTAGTGGGACACTATGCATGGAAATTTAATGAAAGTACAAACTGTGAGTTATGTACTGTATGAATGAAATTCATCTCTGTTTGCCAGGACTGATTACTCTCCTTCCAATAAATGAGCAAGCATAATTCTTTGTTGCAGTGTCACTTTGGAAAAGAGAGAACTGTCAGGTTGAGATGAATGACTTATTGCTGCACAGATGTAGCAAACTGTCACATGCCTGATTCTGTTTGCTATGGTACATTATGGCACAGAGTAGCCAAAAACCCTGCAGCATGAAACAAACACAGAATGCTGTTTTGGATCAGCATCAAAGCATACGCCGTGCATGCCTTTTTAGGAAAACAGAGACATGGTGTAGTTTTAACCCACCCAGTATTGAGTGAGTGCTTACAAACCCTAGCAGTGTTCATGATTTTTAAAAAGCCTGAAATAATAAAAGGAAGTTGTTCGAGTGTGTTGAATAATTATTCAACTAATAATTCTTAGAGTACTGGTACTGTGGTGCCTGTTCTCCAAGGATGAGAAGACTGAGCGCATTTTTCAGTCTAATTATCGCTTTTTGAAAATTGTTTGTGGCCAGGAATGCTTTATAGTGTTTGGCTATCTCTGATGTGAGAGGCATGCTATCTTGTCTATCATGTCTAACAGGTAATCAAGCCAGAGGAGGCAGAGGAACCTGGGGAAAGTCGCTAACATCCTGTAGCATAAACAGGATCCAAATGGAAACTTGTTATCATGGGTTCAATGTGTGGACGGATCTGAATGTTTATGCAATAAATCTCACATACTATTCCCTCCCTTCCAATTCACCTTTTTGCCATGGAAAAATTATAAGAGTATCCACTGTAAGATATTTTTGAGAACTGTTTTGATTCTGTGATATTTACTTGGGAATATGATTACAGATTTCCTGTTTTATGTTATTCATTTTCTATAGAAATGTGAATTATTTGACTGCATTGTATTCTAAGCAGTTCCCACACAGAAATTATGAATGCTTTGACCCATTCCATTTGAGTCAAACTGAGGACATGAAGTTTCCCACAGATGAAATTCTGTCAAGTTTCTTGAAAATGGCAGCTATGTTAAGGAGATATATACCAGTTAAACCATATTGTTAGACTTCATAGAGCCTTCATCAGACAGAAGAAGATGAGTCTAGGCTTTATAAACCCCCCCTAGTCACAAAATACCTTAGTTTTTTAGACCCATTTCTAAATCCATGAGAGAATGAGGTGACAATAGCTGTTTCAGTGGGGAAAAAATATTTCTGGTTTCCAAAGCAAACATTTTAGTAATTACCCCTCATTTATTTGTATTTTCTAATTTGCTTTACATAATACAGGGAATCCTGCAATTACCCATAGAATGTACTGTCTGTACCTTCCTGATTGAACTGCCACCTCCCCTACACTTTGTTAGATCTGCCATTCACTGCAGCTCTGATTCAGACTCGAGGGAGCAGCCTTGACACAATGCACTGAAGGCAATATTTGCAGAGAAAAGGGATAATCGCAGAACAGCAGCCTATCTCCACATTTCCATGTCCCATGACCTCTTTTCTCTCTAGCCTTGGCATAAGAACTTAGTGTAAGTCCCTAGGACTCTGCTGTCCCCTTTGATGTTCCCTTACCCTCAGGCACAGTTTGGAAGTACTTCTGACAGGTTAATATGCTTCACATGAGGAGAGCAGTGAAATATCACAGTCTGTTTCTACTAAGGTTCCAGAGAAAACTAGAGCGACATCTTTGTCTGCTGATACTTGCCGAGATCATCACCTCTAACTGAACACATGCTCAGTAAAACTCAGTGTCTCTTTTTTTTTGTTTTTCCTTCCATTCAGGATTATTATTAATTCTTAACTATATTTCTTTCACTTCGAGCTCTGTTAGGTTTCCTAAAATCCCAGTTTCACCAAATTTTAGGAAAAATATTTAATACAAACCTATCCTTAGATTCAATTGTCCTTAAAAAATGTTTCCTTTGTGAAGTCCAGCTGCCAGATCTTTCTTCAGTTAGATACCAATATGTAAGGAAAAAACTTATCGAAGCACTGATGAAAACAAAAATGGTATAAAATACTGGTGACAGTATACCAAAGTCACAACTTCACATTTACAATCTGGGTTTTTCAGCATCATGCTAATAGGACTGTGTTTTATTTATCCAGTGCTATAGATTTCCATGACGCTTTATAGAAAAAAATCCAAGAAGTTGCTGTTTGTTAGTGCCCTTTCCTGCATCAGGCACAGTACAGCACTGCACAAAAGATTGTGTAGGAGAAGGGAAACACTTGAACATAAAAGATAATCTAAACCTTCAGATTCTTACCTAAAAAGTGCTATTTTCATTTAAGAAGTTGAAAACGTCTGCAGTGCAGCTTGCTCCCATCTCTATCTAACACATTTGCTTTGTGTTACTCTGATTTTCAGGAGGATCAGGAGATTTCATCTTTCAGCCTCCTCACTACCTTCACTCTTAGTGGGAATAGTGAATTACCAGAAGCATGCGTGCACTTTTGTATAGTCCTCACTACTGGATGCCCAACCTCGGGAAGGGAAATTTTACAACTGCCTTCATCTGGTTACCAAAGATTATTTGCAAGTGATCAATCATTGCGGACACTTTTGCTTGACATGTCCTCTGACTTTCAGAACATTTCAGCAGATGATATCAGCTACAGCTATGCCATGGCAAGGACACAATAAAATTGAAGGTTCATGAAGTTATTACGTTTATATCATAATTACCTATATCAACTGAACATGTCTTGTGTGTCAGCTCTTTGCTGGTGCTTTGCCTGTGACACTACATATGTGCACTAGAGATGTGTCCCTTTCCTGAGGTCCAGACTGTTATTAAGCCAAAGAACTACATGAATGCAAACTTTGCAGGTTGTTGCTTACTGTGCATTGTTCATGCTGTGAAGCTACCTATTCAAATCTTACCTTCTTTGGCTTTCCACCCTCTGTCAAAAGATAAAAAAAGCAAGTCTAGTTTAATGGGATTTGCTGGGAAATCTGTCAGTATATGATACAAGTTTAGGGGAGAGGGAGAAGGGAAACATGATTATTGTCTTGCTTTTTTTTTTTCCCCTAAAAAAAAAGAATTCAAAAGAGGCAGTACAGAAAAAAGAAGCAAGCTAAAACCAGCCAAAAACAAACCCCAGAAATTTTCTGGCTAAACCTCAGAAATTCACAGTGGAAATCCTTCTGAATGCTGCAGCTGGACTTCTTGGACAGCCAATACAACTCCCACGATGCACACAGCCTCATCAGTCAGGGAATCACTATCATGCACTAGAGCAAGCCCCTAGCCACAATGCTTCAGGGACCAGCACATCAACGGTCCAGCTAGCAGTACCAGTCTGCAGGGGTGGTGCACCTTGCATGCCATAACTTCCATGAAACATCTCACAGGTGTATTTTAGTGTTAAACAGAGTAAAATTATGTTATATAACTGTAAATAAAAAAACCAGTCATGTATTGTAAGTGTTTTTACATGGATCTTTAGACAAATTCAGTTCAAGTTAAATGCACATTTTTGTGAAAAATTTACATTGGTGAAAAGCTGATCACATTAAAAGAGTTTTACAGGCCAATACTACATCCCTTTTACTTCCAAATTCACCTCTGTCAAATACAAGCTTATTTTGCCAATGCATTATTTTTTTCTGTGTACCCTTCAGACTGCCAGAAATCAGCACTAGAAAGAGAGGTGAGACAGGTCAAAAAGCTTATCATATGTAGTACCATAAATTTTCCCCTGAACAAGGAGTCAAACAAGCCTATAGGTAATTTTTTTTAACTTCCAGCAGCTTTCCTGTGACAGCTGTGTACAACACAATTTGTTTATTTTACTGCCTTTCAGGTATTTCAGTAAAAGTAGCATTTTAACTTCTTGTTGTTGCACCACAGATCTCTCATTTTCATAATTCTAAGAATAATGGAAGTAATTTAAACATTTTAATTTTTGAATTATTTCTAATGAACTTCTAAGTCCTTTTTAAGGAAGTGAAAAATGAACAAATTTGAGGCAATCAAACCCCTATTACACACTCTCCCCCTTATCTTAACATGCTAATAGCTAGACAACAACATATTTCTGGACATCATCAAAATCTTCTGAGAATGATAAAATAATCTCTAATACAATACAAGCGAAGCCTAGCCATGATGATGATGATGATGACAATACAATATTGCTCTAAACTACTCACTTTGACTTTATTTATTTATTTATGGTATTATGAGATGTTCAAAAGAAAATCTTATACAGTTAAATCTATGTATGCATTTTAAGATGTTTTTATGAGGTCTCTTTGTGGCCTTTCTGATATTTGGCACATGAAAACCAGGCCCTACAATGCTCCCTTTAACACTTACTTTCAACTGAAGTTACTGGAAGTTTTTGCCACTGAAGCCCAGTAAGAGCCCTTTCAACTGGATAACTGAAGGAGGCATACGTGTCCTACATACTAGCAGGTTACCTTGAAAAGATGGTAACAAAACAATAATTATATGTATCAGTTACTGAGTTTTGTTATTGAGAGTCATGGGTAGAAACAATATATACAGGATATTCCTAATTATTCCTTCAGTTTGGTAGTATATTTAAAGCACTGGCGGAAATCTGTGCTTCCCTCTCCTTTATCCCCTAACAACTTCTGCTGCCGTGTTTTTGATTAGTACCTCCCTAATTCAGCGTATTTGGCCAATGGTTTTTTTATGTCTTCCAGGGCAACTAGGGATGTTGTCTGTTTAATGATATATAAGAACATATTGCTTTTAAATTTCTTCAAAAATTTTATAATAGCTTGAATTGTTACATGTTTTAAAGTTAATAACATAATTAACATTTTCATTCTGTCCTGAAAGTATGGGCACTTCAAAGCAAAGGTAACCGTTATTATGCCTGACTCATTGCTTAATTGTGTTGAAAAATAGGAACTTACCTCTATCAAAGGCTAATTTGCTGTGAAGTTCGTCTTCAGGCTACTTCAGATAAGACCCTTTCCCACAATAAGATCTGAGAGGACCCTTCTCTTTCTAAAATATTGTCAGAAACACATCACCCACCAGTACTGCTGACAATTCCCTTTGACTTCTATTGAGGTTGGCTGTATGTTGTCTGTTATGCTCTATTTCTCTTCGAGTTGTCAGCAATTATTGCATAATTTATTTTCCAGTTGCTCAAGAGACCTTGAAATTTCAAAGTTCTCAGAAACAGAAAGGTGAAATAGTATAGTAGAGATTATTTTCCTAAAACCTGTTCAACAGGTGGAGCTGTATGCTGCAAAATAGAGTTCAGAAATGAAATCTGTATGATGAGACATTTGTTGAGTAGTTTTAAAAGTTATAAAGAATAATATACCTGTACCAAACACATATTTTTTCAAGTTCTAGGAAGAAAATTTCTGCAGTTACCCCAGACTGGCAAAAGAAAAATAAGTCTTGAAAAGGGTTGTTCTGATTTTCAGTGTGTTTTGTTCGTGGGCAGAAGTCCAATAAACTTTACTCCACCCTTCCCTAGAAACTGAAAAAAGTAATAAGTGGAGCTGGTGCTCTGCATTTTATTACTGATATAGCATAAAGCTACATCAAATATTTATTAATCTTCACTCCTAATGACATTTCTTCTTGCTATTAGTGAAAGCGGTTTGGGTCACAGAAAATTCACAAAAGACAGCTTAATGAAAGAGAGGAAATGCTATGGAATTTATTAAAAAGCATCCTTCTTTCTCTATCTCCTTCCTTCATTGCCAGTTTTGACCAGCAATAATAGCAAGATCTCTGACTGTTCATCTGCAGGTACCAATTCTCTTTTTCCCCTCTCCAGAAAAGAGAACTATTTTCCTAAATTTTCTGATTCTATTAGAACACACTGAAATACAGCTTTGGAAAATGAGTAAGCTGTATTAATGTCCCTCATTAATTCATACCTACTGAACTGGTACACAGAAGGTGTTTGATTTGCTCATGTCAGAAGATGGAGTACGCATAACCTAGTGTAGTCCCCAGTTTCCACTCCACTTCTACAGAGATAAAGGTATTATTTCAGTAACAGGAGGTACCGGAGACCTACTGTAAGATATAAATCTAGAAAGGAAGAGGGAATTATTTCTTACCTGTTCTTTGACAGTACTGTAACAGTTTCATACCACATCTGTTTACAAAAATACACATAAACATTATCAAACAGTAATATGGTGGTCACTAGAGAAGTATTCTTTTCACAACCAGAATTATTTTTTTATCATGAGTTAGTTGCCACTGTTCAACCTTGTAGGAGTTTTTCTTGACTTCATCAGTAATTTTTTCCCCTTCATTATTGCATACTATGCCAGATTTTCTTGCCTTTCCTCAGGCTAATGGAACTCGTGCCAGATTTCTTGGAAACATATCCTACCCAACATGACAGAGGTACAGACCTGTGTCTTATAATTCAATCCTCTTAATTAGCTACCTTTATTAGATTAGGTACTTACCTAATCTTCAGAATTATATTAGTTGAACATGTCACAGTTGGAAGGCTTTACTCATGCTGGGCTAGGTATTTCAGTTGCATTAAGATGGCCAGTGCTTCTCTTTTCCCTATAACTTTGGACTTATAGACTTGCACAGTTTGGAAGTTTTGTATTACTTTTTGGTTTTATCTTATAATACCAAGAAATATTATCTGTAAAGGCCCTGTGCAAGATCTGTGTAAGCACACAGAAACCAAAAATCCAGTAGTAAATTGCATAAGGTTCAGGCAGGCAGTGGTAATGACCAGATAGCCAGATGGAGTGCTGCAGTTGAGTAAAAAGAGTTCTTGCATTCATGAAGGTAGGTTTTTTTGCACTAGAGAGGAACAGTTTCCAGATGCTTCCTCTGAGCTTGCTAGGAACAGTATTGCTATGGGCTGCATTAACATATAACAGCTGCTGATGGTTGAGTGTTTAGCAACCAGCCCTTCTTTAAGCTGACCATCTAGCAGGATCAAAACACCTGTACCTATCCAAGAGACCATTTGCGTATTTTAATAATATGAAATATTATATAAGCTAGTATGAAGAGAAGGGAGAGAGAGAAGTAGAAGATATGACATAAACCAGGAAGGGAAGTCCAAGGCGTTGGCCGGATGGACCTAGAGAAACATTGAGAGAGGTCTTTTTTGGTCTGGCAAGTCATCAAACTGGCACTGAATCTGGAAGAGAGAGATCCATCTTCAACAACTTCACCTCTTCTGATTTGGGAAGAGCAGATTTAGATCAGTTTGTGTGACAGGTAAAAGATTGCATAAAAGAAATGCTTGAATCAGTCTCTCACTTAAGTTACAAAACTGTTATTGCACACAGGTGCCCTCAGCTCCCACGGAATGACATTTCACGATGATTTTGTCCAACATTAGAAGGGAGTAACTGTGTCATCCAGGAGTGAAATGAGCCATTCCCCTGGTTCCCAGATATCTTCCTATTCAGTTGTGACTCCTGCTAATGTGATTTCTCGTCATGAGTACGTGTTTAAACTGGTTAACATTAGGTAAACTAGCTGTATAACTTTGCTAGCAAGTCCCTACTGGAGATGGGTTCACTTTTTGGCTTTGATTAATATAATAAGCTTCCAGGACATTATTTTAAGTTGATGAGAATGACTAAGGACACTGAGTTAAAAGGAGATTCATCTCAACAGCTGAGAAACAGTAATATTCCTTTCATGTCTTCTTTTTCTTTGTCAGATTTTTGCCCAATTTTTCCTTCAAAATAAATGTACTTAGAGGTTTATTTCTCTTTTGACCAGCAATTTTGAATGATTACCTGGAGCAAAACTGTAGCATTTACTCAAGTGATTTTTTTCTAATTTTTTTCTGGGTAATTTATTAGTAAATTATATTTGCTGTCATAATGACTGATCCTTGCTTTCTATGACTCCAAGTTCTTTGAAGTTCAATGATCACCCAAAAGAAGTTTAAAAAATCACAATGTGATTGTAGACTGGTTCACACAAGTTGAGTGTATGGGTTAGTCTTGATTTTTGAAAAGATCATTTTTAGTGAGCTTCTCTTTGCAACTCTCAGTATAAATAGAAAAGATCCACTGACTGTGCAGCCTGAGATTGCAAATTGAAGCTATACTGGCATAAAAATGAACTAGTACCAACTTTTGCAGGACTGGCAGTTATATGAATGAAACCATAAGAATAACTTGTGAATCTGACCTGAAAAAATGAAAGGTTTCAGAAATGCTATAGCAAACAGTTTTGAAATTTCAGGGTTTGTCTTTTTTGTTTCATTAGTTGGTTTGGAGGGTTTTTGGGGTTTTTTTTGTTTGTTTGTTTATTTTGTTGGGGGGGTTGTTGGTTGGTTGTTTTGGTTTTTATTTTGCTGTTATTTTTGTTGTTTTGGCTTTTTTTTGTGACTAAAACTATCAACTGAATGCAGGGTGCAAGTACACTTAACTCATCAGAAACTCTTTTTCAGAGTCATTGTTATTTTTTGGTCATGAAAGTGATTTGCTGTTTCAAACATTTCTAAACTTAATTCTTATCCATTGCTCTTTTTAAGAATGCCATAATTAATTATTTGAAAGTAGTTTAATAGCTAGAACAAGAACTTGGATTTTCATGTAAGGGACTGGGAGTGAAACAAAATCTAAATGAAAGATGATCTCTCTTTTATTTTTTTATTGAAGCGTCATTCTATTTTTCCAGAATTAAGGACTTTGCTTATTACTAGATTTTATTGCGTATAGTCATCACTTACACTGATAGGGGGTTTTAATTATCATTTCAGAGTGAAATGTGCGTTCATTATAGTACGAAATACAAGGAAAAAATCCCTAAGAAACATCATCTTTTTTTTTTTTAACTGATTAGCTTAAAAGGTACCTCTGCCATGCTAAGAAAAAGTAGCATGGAGAACACAGTTGAATTCAAACACATATGGTATTAATCTCACATAATGAGCTTTGCTTCAGTTGGCAGGAGAAACTACACTAAATAGATGCTAAGCTACAATTGGCTTCCTAAAAAATCATGGCACTTGACTTAAATTTGTCCTCTGCATCTGTTTCTTATATTTAAGAATGCTTATTATTAGGTCTTCTTGCTGTGTTCTCCTCAGTTCCATCCTACTAATTGCTTGTGAGTGAGTCTGGTGTTCTCTAATACATCTTCCTCTGCTACCACTAAGTCTGCTGGAATTGCCACCACCCACTGTCCTCCCAGTGCTGTAACAACTGCACTTATTACACCATATAATAACTCTTTTGTAGTATTTTCAGTAATCTCTCCCACCCCAAAGGATATTATTTTTGATAAGATTTTGGCATTGGTATTCATCTTATATGCCTGATATTTAAGACATTAAAATTAAAATTAGCTAAATAATTTTTTTTACCTCTGTGTTTATCAGGTTTGAATTTTGTTGATGCTAGAATGTAAAGCTTTTTGCTGTATTCATTGATGCTCATACAACTGGGCATGAGTATTCTGCCAATTCTGCATGCATGTAGGGACATCCATGTTTGTGTATGTGTGTATGGAATAGAATCTTCTTGAAGGCAATAAATGGATCTTTAAATATGTATTGGTGTGGCCAGATGCAGAGAGATATATGCTCACCTGTCTGTTTTGCAAACTGGTCATGTTCCCAGAGGGTTTATTAGCTTGGGCACTGTGCCATGCTTGCACAGCTATACAAGTAGTGGGCTAGAGCTTGTTCATATCCAGCCAGTTGAGAGCAAGAGCAAGAGAAGGCAAATTTGTACATCCAGATGCACCCAAAAATCTTCTCAAATGCATTGCTTGTAGGTTCCTTCCTTTCCTTTTGGTTTTTTCATATACCAGTGTGACAAATTTTCCTGCTTTTGTAACTGAATTGAAAGATTTGACAGCTGATACAGGAAAAGAAAAGAACATTTTTTAAGCTAAGATAAACTTCTTCCTACATCTTTAACTCAACCCTGTTTTCGTTGCTGACAAATTTTGGGGAGAATCAGTGTTGTCTGCTCTGAGCCATTTTGCCTTCTTGCCACTTTCCACTTCAGCTATTGCCTAGAGGACCCATTCTCTCAGATGACTGCAAAAAATCAAATTAATACACTGGGGAGCTGAGGCTCCCAGCTAATCCTTAATTTGTTCCAGCTGTTTTGGGGAGCAATTGTGATCAAAGCTAGTAATTTTGTAAGACAGTGACCATTTCCATCACCATGGAAATCAGGAAGGGATGCCCTGTGCAGTGCCATATGTCCCACAGAACATGGTCAATTCTTCTCCACCATGGCATCAATTAAGTTGGGAGACTGAGCTTTTAGTAAGAATTGTAAAAGTGTCATTCTAAAATTGCTTGTTTCATAAGAAGATGAGGAAGGAAATGGGCAGTTTGGGCAGTTTGAAACAATTTTGATTTAGCATCTGAGGAGGAGGTGCTTAGAACTAATATTGCTGTATTGATTCGCATGCAGTGTTGTTCTGTATCACTTCCAGATCATTTTTAGAACTGACCAGAACTTCTCATTTGCTTTTCATGCAGAATGTTTACTCTTGCTAAGATTTCCTTTTATCATGGATGAGAAAAATGCCAAATCTTCCTTCTGTAAATGTTTTTTGAGATATTTAAGGCATTTATTGAAATATTTTCTTGGATAAGAATGAAACTTTGAATTATTGATAAAACAAAACATTTTGATGAATTTCTATTCAGGCATGTGATTAAATAATATGTTCCCATGAAACACTTCTGTGCTTCTAATATATTTCTAGTTATGTTGAGCAGTTATAGCTACTGATGAAAAGATAACTTTACTGTAATCACTTCTGGTTCCTCAGGCTTACACATATCCCCATCACACAGAATTAAATGAGGTACTTCCTGGTGTCTGTTGAAATCTGTTGCTCCACTAGATATAGTGACTGCAAAAATTTTTTATTCTTCTAAGCTACATCATTGGGTATTTAAATGATGGAAAGGATATGTTCTAAAGGTATTTATAAAACACACTACTTTTACAATATGACTTTTTGTTGGTATATGTTTCCTCACAGCTTTCTAATAGATTTTTTTTGCATTGGTCAGCACAAATAGTCTATCATAGCAGAGAATGTGCAAAGTATGACACCGAGAACAGTTAAGGAATTTTAATTCCTCACTGAAAGATAATTTTTAATGCAACATTCTTGTGTATGAAGTGCTCCATATAGTTAGAGTATACTGTGTTCTCCTAAAATACTACTTCTTATTCTACGTGGACATCTTTGCTGTGGAACACATTCCTGAATTTCTCTCATTTAGCTCACATGGTTACAAGGACCTTTCAGCCACCAACTGGAGTCTCTGAAAGAAAAACTGCTTGAAGCTTCAGCTCTTCTTTCACAATTTGCTGTACAGAAAACTGTAGGAATGACTTAGCATATTTGCATCTTACAGGATGCTGATACAAATGTAGACTTAGCATGAATTATACTTGTAACTGTCTGAAAGTTGGTAGAACTATTCACATACTTAGGCAGGAAAATGCCAAAGCCCTTCATTGGCCTGAGTCTTAGGAAATTACCACTGTATGGTAGATCAGTGTACAAACCCTTCCTTTCCAATGGGTCATTTATAATTGCTTGTATATAAGCTTTAAATCTTTACTTCTATAAGTGATGTTTGGTATCCTTGTTCACAATTCAGGAGATGGATTTTTTTCTGATTTATACCCTCTTAGGAATGAAAGAAACAGGAACAAAAGGTCTTTTCTGTTCTGAAATCATCTCTGCACTGTCTTTGGAACTACTGTGGCATATACATGTGATAAATTACAGAAATTAGCAGTGTTGTTCTTTCTTGAGGGCTAACTCATTCTGTAACTGGCTGGGACCAAAGTCTTACCAGGGAGTAGATGTTAACCCAGAGCTCTGAGCATCTGTGCCAGCCCTGTTCATTTCCACCTGCACTAAGAACACGTCTCCCTCTGTCGTATTCCTGTAGGCTGATCAGTAAGAGTATTTCCTTCTTTCTATACAAAGAAGCAGTAGAGGGTTTCTCAGATTCCAAGAGGGTTTAAATCATCAGCATTCAAGGTACTAATTGATGCATTTGATGGGTTGATTGCCTCCAAAGTTCACCTTCTTCCCCTTCCAGACCTTATGTGGTGGATATCCTGTGAGGTCACCAAAGAGCAGGAACAGACAATAAAGTTATTCAGGCCACTCATAGTTATGCACTGAATTTAGCTGGCCAAGTTAACAGCTTGATCATCCTGGTGTCATTATGCAGTACCTGCAGAAAGACTGAGTGTGACCCATGTCAGTTTGCCATCATCATAGTTACTGCTCTTTGCACAGGCAAGCTAAGGAAACTAGCCAGCCATCTTACCACCTTACAGTTCTGTAAAGCGTCTAAACCTGGGTGCTGCAAAAACTCACCCCTCCATTAATACTGAATTACTCTCTGAATATTTCTATGGGGATGCTTCCTTCGCTCAGCAGATTCAACCAATACTGTTTACACACAAGTCATATTTTCTAAATTTCTTTGCAAGCAGGATGGCTATAAATTTTCTTTTGCTTGGAAATTTAAATTCTGAGACATTGTGAAAATTAAATTTGACAGGAATGAATTCAGCTACCTACCATGGACATCTAATGTTATGTACTTCAGGTGACTTGGCCAAGGTATTTGCAGTAGGTGGTCAAATATAATTTAGCTGCTGTAGGTGATCTCTGCCCTTATGGAATGGCATTTGGAGGCTAAGGCGGATCAAGAGGTATATATTTGTCAGGCATATCTCATTTCCAGTGACTCCAAGAGGATAAGGTCTGGTTGTAATTCTATGATGTAATATGTCCATGGCAGTGCAGGATGCTCTAGGACTAAAAGTGTTCAAGGCTTCATATTGTTTTGCTTTGTGCTCTCCTCCACACCCATTTTGGAGTTAGAAAATGGCAAGTTCATCCTGACACTTCATGATGGTAGAGGCGATACTGTGAAGGGTGCTGCATTTTTGTCTTAGTATGTGGAACATGTTGAGTGAGAATTGATGTGAATTAACACCACTAACAACAACAAAAAAAAGCCAATACAACAGCAGTTAAATGAATATTGCTAGTCTGTTAATAAATGCTACAAAAAATGTCATGGAACTGTCTGCAAAACTTTTTAGGTTTTATTTGCAGTAGGAATAGTTTGAAGGAGACATCACTGCTTTACATGGAATGTGAATAGGTATGGAATGAGACCATGAGTAAACTTTGAACTGATTCACTTGTACACTTATTGGTTAAAATAAAAGTTTAGGCATTGGTTTTTTTCTGTATCTGTTTGGAAATATTCAAAACCTGCCACCTTGGAGGGTCTTGGATTTTGAAAAAGTTAAAGAAGCACCTTTATATTGCCTCTCCATCGTACTCAAAATTTATCTCTTAAAAGTACAAGGTATCATGGAAAGTAGTCAGACTGGGGATTTTTTTCCGTGAATGTAAGAGTCTTTTAAGCCTGAAGTCTATCTGTGATCTCATGTCTGTGAACTAGCATGCAAAGCTACAAAAACCTTGTTGTAGAGGCAGCAGAGGAAGCCAGCAGCCAGAGAGGGAGAGGGCTGGCTCCAGCAGGAGAGGTACACAAAAAAAAAAAAGAATGGAAAGCAGCTTCCAAAAGGGAGGGGAAATGGGAAAGAGGAGGGCAGCAGCAACAGTGGAAGGGTGAAGGTGAAGAGGGGAGAACAGCTGGTTTTCCCTCTTGTATCCTGACTGAGTTTTTCTCTGAAATACCCGTTTTTTGAGCATATTGATTCTGTGACCCTTTTTAGCTATTTGAACTCTCTATTGGAAAGAATCAAATTCAATCCAAATCTATTTCTGGGATCTTTATTATTTTGCATTCCCTTGAGGTCTGAAGGAAACAGAAAAGACAAATGGTGTGATAATCACAGACCACACAAGAAAAAAATAAACAAATAGGGGTGAAACAGCCTGGGAGAGAGGTCTGATTTTCAGGGACTGACAGTGTGATGGTCAGATTTCTTCACATGTAATTTAAGAGGTTTTTATAAGCTCTGCAGTGGTGTTGATAAAAAAGTACTTCTTTGTGGTATGGAATTGATTGATTTGTTTCAATTATTGTTTTTAGCACACCTTTCATAGCACAAAAAAAAGTTTTTCATTGAAAAAACAACAAAAAACCCAAACCACATAAAGGTAGAGTCTAAAACTGAAAAAAAGGTGATTGAAAGACAAGAGCAGGGTCAATAATTTTTAAAAACCTGCAAGCATGTAATACCATTAACCAATCCTAACTCTAACTTTTCACAGGCAAGTTACTTTTCCCATGTATTTTGTTGAAAGTTTGTCTTGGTACGTTTAGGTGGCAGCTCCTGAAGATTTGTATAGTTGAAGGCCTTTCTCCACATGAAGTCTGAGACCACAGCTGTATTCTAGTATCAGTCTGTGCAAAACAGCTGCTTGGGAATAACACCTAGGGTTGGGTACCTCAGTACTGCTGTGAATTGTAACTGATCCAGAGAGAAGGAGTGAACTCCTATGAAACTAAAATACATTAGCATAGCAGAACTATTTAAATGTGGGTGCAGTGTAAATAACAAAACGTTTCTTGGAGAGGAGGACAGTCAAAAGAAACTAGACTAACTTGGAAAGGGAAATGAATATTGATTTAATTGGCTATTTAATGATTATCTGTTTTCTTCTTCCTCTTTTTCTTCTTCTTCCTTTTTTTTAATCCAAACAGAAAGGTTAATCTAACTATACATTTAAGGCTTTTAAAGGCTCCATTACAAGACTTATTATGCTAAAAGAAACATACCTGGCATGCTGCAGTTTTCTAAATGTATCAGCAATGCATGTAATGATTCACTTAAACCATCATGGTCAGAATTTTTTACATTATTTCTATGTAAATTGGATGCTTCATGATTACTATAATATGTGTGAAATTCCACTTATTATTTCTTTTAACATGGAAACTTTTATCACTTAACTTCAACTCACTGGACAGAATATTTGAACCATTTGCAGTCATTAGAGCATTTTTGTTTGGTCAAAACCCTTGTGGGATTATGCTTTGGAAAAATAGCATGAATTACATTCAATACAACTGAATGGCAATTTTAAATATATAAGGGGCATCAGGAGTGCTCATCATTATACTTAGAATTCAACATTATATTTTATCTGTTATGGACTTGTTTTTACATTTTCATCTTTTATCTTCAAGAGAATTATTTCAGCATGTAGCATAAAAAAAATAAAAAAGTCATAATCCATATAGAAAAGGCTATCTGATGAAGTGCACATACCTTTTCATGCTCTGGAGGACCAATTTAAAATATGAGCTTGGGTCACAAGTTTTTTAGTTTCACGTTACTAGTCAGAAGACATTTTCCTATATTCTAGGAATCACTGGGTGAACTGGTGTAGCAGGAAGTCTTCTCTAGCAAAACTGAAGATGATGTTCTTTGCTAGTCTTGAGACTTGGTACTGGGTCTCTCAAAACTTTCTGAAATTCTCCAAAGTCACAATCTACATCAGGATGAAGAATGCGGAAGAGAGAAAAAGACTTCAGAGAAGCCAACAGTCTCATAAGCCAGGCAATTAGGAACTGTAGGAAACTGTTGGCTGTTAGCTCTTCTGGATGGATCTCTCTGTCAACAGCTATTCATTGCAATGGGGACTGGAAGTTCAGATACCTTGAGATTGTTCTAACAGCCTGCCTCAGGGAATATTATTTGTAAACTTTAGAAGAGGTATAAGAGTTTTGACACTAGAAACAAGCAGAAATTTAGAATAGCCAAGAGACT
The DNA here is from genome assembly GCF_003984885.1 of Neopelma chrysocephalum. Classification (NCBI taxonomy): domain Eukaryota; kingdom Metazoa; phylum Chordata; class Aves; order Passeriformes; family Pipridae; genus Neopelma; species Neopelma chrysocephalum. The sequence goes on along the minus strand of NW_020897694.1, from coordinate 41,187,924 downwards.
TTGTAGGAGAGGGTCCAGGTGCATGTCCTCCATAGTCCGGAGTGGTGGAGCCTGATTTTTGCCTGTTCTGGGAACCTTTCCTTAATGCTCTTTCTTCCATGTTGTTCCAAACCAAGTGTATTGACCAATCATTTTAGAATAGCTAACATGTTCTATCTCTGTTTCTTCTGCCCTTAAGCCTTCTCAGCCTGTTTATATTTTAACCACACTTGATAACATTTTTCCAGAAAAGAGTTAACTGAAATTAGTAGATTTTAATAATACAATGGTGCTTTTTGTTTGTTTGTTTCTATATCATGTGAAGATGCCTTTTCTAAGACAAACTGATGAAACAGATTCTGATCTCACTGCTCTAGCTTTTACTCCAGTAAACTCTACTTCTCATCTCTCAGTTAAGCTCTGTATTTTCAGTTGGAGTGAAAATGCCTCCAGTTAAAAATATACATCCTTATTCCAAGGATAAGTGCTGCAAACCTTCCACCACCAATCTTCCACCACTCATTTCTGGAAATGATTCTACTTGAGCTCACATAGCTCTGTGACTTAAATTTTAGCATTAAAACACAGAAGACAATTTATAAACATGTTATTTTACAGGAAAGTTGAAGAATCCTATCCTGGGCTCTGGCTTGGGGGTCCTGGTGTGCTGAGATTTAATGTTTGAACTTCTGTGGCTTTAAGAAAAATATCTTGCCTCAGTTTCCTTTAAAGTAAAGGTATTATAAGGTGATAAAAGTTTTCTTTCCTTTAACATGACAGGTATCTGGCAATAATTTTCATTCAATTGTTTAGACAATTATTTCCTTCACAGCAACACAGACACATACGATGAAAAATAAGCTTAGCAAAAGTTATTTTTCTTTGTTTTAAATAAAAGCATAACTTTTTTATTTGAATTTTTATTTGCAATACAATTTTTGGGTAATTTTATTAAGTGGTTTGAAGGACATATAGTGAATTTTACAGGTTGGTTTTTTGTATGGTTTGTACATTTCAATTTAACTTAATGAATAACTGTAATACGTAAAAAAATATTATAGCTACATATGTTGCATATACTGCAATCTTTAAAATATGTATTAAAACTTTATTTTGCTAATAAAATCCAAAATGGATTAAGTCAAATGATTTTTAAGAATGTTTCCTCCACTCCTGCACCTTAACTACTCTGTGTGTTGATGGCATTATTTTAAATATGTGCATATACATTTTAAAATAAACTACTCATCTAAATATGTGCTTTCTCTGTTCATTACATTTTCACCTCATTCATTAAAATTCTTACTTTAATTTTTTTTAAACTAACCTACCTGGGAAGTATGTTGTAATATAATTCTCAGCAATGCAATCATCAGCTATTTAAATAGGTATAGCTAAAAATGGTTAAGACTTAAAGTTTCATGATAACTCATATTAGAATTAATGACTCCGCTCACAGACATTGGTTTCGAGGACAGTGCCGAACAGTGCCATTACAGAGAATAAGCCACTGGCAAGTCAGGCAATTCACTGAGGACAGAATGATTAGCCACAAGGAGCACTTAAAATGTGCACTGGTAATTTAGGTAATTGTATTGCAGGGTTTGTAGACCCATGAATTACAGAGATCTTTTAAAAAATATATATTGTGTAATTTGAACATATCCTGAAACAGACACCAGGAAGAATAAGCTATCAAGTCATTCAGATGAGATAAAGCATCACTGATGTATAGTATTTGGAAAAACATATAGACGTCAGCATGCAATAAAATTATAGCATATGCATTTATCATAACAACTTCTTCACTAGGATGTTAGGTATTTAAACACCACAAAAGACACAGACTTCCTAAGAAAATTAAGAGCAAAAAGAAAAAGAGGGGGAGGAGGGAGGACAATACCTTAAGAAAGAGGTGGTTTCATTGGAATACAATGTTAGATTGATTTATATATAATTTCTAAATGATTGATACAACCATACCTAAGCTAGCAAAAAAAAAAAAAAATCTTCTATTTACTGCCTTTTTTTTTTGCACTGTATATTTTCAAAGACCTCCTATAGTTAACATTATAATATAGTTAGTTGCTACAAATAATCTGCACTGATTATAGGAAAACTGTCAGTGTCTGTTCAAGGTCTGAAAAGGCTGCAGCAAATAGCTTTTCTCTTTGCCATGGAGACTGGGGTCTGTTTTTACGGTTACTCTGGTAACCAAAGCCTTTCTGGTGCTAGTCCTTTTCAGTTACCTTAGCTATTAAACCCTCTGGTTGAGACAAAAGGAAGGCAGTATGCAGACACTTCCCCATAAAGCAAATCTCAGGGTTAAAATTGAGCAAAACTTGTAATAAAAGAAATAAAAGCAGCTTCTAATCAGCTGGTTATATTGTAGCTGTGAGGTGTTTGTGTGCTTGTCGACATGTGGGAAGCTAGGGTTTGGTATGCTTGAATATTAATCTGATTATTAAAAGAGGAGAAAATAGGTTAGGCATCTTCAGTGCTGTTTCAAGGAATAGTCTCTCAAACCTGGAACTCTTGCAGTGCAGAAGGCATCAGTTTTCAAAGTTATCATTTGTGGGGAGAGGAGTTTCTATTTTTTAAGGTGAGGATTTTGACACTTTTTATAGTAATGTATATTAAGACAATTGTAAATAGAGACAACAGAATGCTACCCCAAAGTCCTGGGTTTGTTGTGTGGCATTAATGAACCTTCATAGGGTCTGGGATCCTTTAGAAAACAAAGCCAAAAAATCATTCCAACCTGAAAGCTTATTAACATCATGACAATAAAATACCCAATTCAGTGATCAGTTTCATGAAGTTGAGTATGAAAGACTGGCAACAAAAACAGCATAAAGATAGAAGGCTGAGTAGTAAAATATTTAACAGCTAAGATGGTAGTAAGTGTCACTTTTGTTGGAATCAGCAAGTGTAGGCAGACTCCCAAATTATCTTGTTTTTCAAAATAGTAATGTTTTCACCTTAAGTAAGGGCTTATTATGGCAAGCTTTTACCATCCCTGCACATTTTGGTTCCTCTTTGGAGCTTTCTACTCCAAATGAAGACGATTTTTCTCTGGAAGAAACAGCAGACTAAATAGATGACAAATAATATGCTTCACAACTGAACAATCTATTCTTACTTTAACATGGTCAAACTAAGTAACTCTAAACACTGCAATACCCATGGTGATAAACCACTTTTGAGCTGCAAAGTATTCAATTATTTTTCATTTGAACTATTAAATGTGTCACACAGAAATTCACCCACATAGATTTTTTTCACCCACATAGATTACCATGTTTAAAATAAAGAATAACTTTGTCTTATCGGAACACAGTTCAAATTAAAACACTGCAGTATAGCAACTAAATTAAGATTGATTGGTATTTGTTAACAGAGAGGAAAACACCTGCAGTATTAAAAAAACTAAAGTATCTGTTCATCCACGAATTAAGTGCAGCATCAGAATGCTGGACTGATCTCAGCTGAATCAGATTTGTACGTTTCAATAGAGAATGCTCATTTAAATGAGCATCACTACTCAAAAGGCAAGTACCGATCCCTGACAGGTGTGTAAATGATAACCAGGTGTTCCCATGCTAAGAAACAAAATGTATTAAATGCTCTCTTTGTTCCATTTTCTGGAGAAGACAGGTGACATAAGGAGAAAGGGAGAAACATATGTCTCTGAGATGGCTGGAATCAGAAGGAAGTTGACCATTTCTGAATTTGCTACAGTAACTGATCAAAGGAATTTACGTACATTTATGCTGAAAATTATTCCTGCCATTTAGTCTGGTTTTGCACAGTTTTTCCAGAATTAGTGGGTTCAATGCAAAACTTTGAGCTGAATCTGTTCCCAGTCTTTCCATCACCTTAGATACTTTCCTGTTTTCAAAGAAATAGAGATTATTCATGATAAAATATTGATCTTGCATATTTATTTGTGGAAAAACCCAGACCTATAAATTTGGTAAAATGGAGGATGATGGGTTTCTGACAGATAGTCTTATGCAATCACTGAGCTAAACATAGCAAGCTCTTGACACGAGAAGATTTTATCACCGTGTTTGTCTCTAGCCTTTTTTACTTATTCCTTATGTTGATATTTTATTTCCCAGTGAATGTTCTAACCACAAGTGGCATCAGGTGGGGTATGTGGGATATAAAACATCAGGCCCCCCCAAAGCAAGGAATGCTCTCATGAGCCAGAAAATCATCCTTCTCTTTACCTGAGGTGGCACTTAAAGTGGAGGTCAAGCTCTGACTGTTAGCATTGGTTTCCCATTCCTACGCCCAGGAATTATATCCCTATAGCTCCCCTTCAAATCAATTACCCAAAGATAAAGCTGCAGGAAGACACATTTTTAATGAGAATGCTGTCTGGCTCATGGGTGAGGATTTGCTTGCAGAAAACTTCATGAAGTGCATCTGCCAGGTGTCTCGTACTCCTCCTCTGCAGGGCCAGGCACAGAGACCTGTAACTATTGCTTTTGTGCTTTCTGTAGAAGGGGACAGAGATCCTTGCTGCAAACTGTTCAGCCTGGAGAAGAGAAGATTGCATGGAGACCTCATAGTCTTCCAGTACCTGAAGGGAGCCTACAAGGAAGGTGAGGAGGGACTCTTCATCAGGAACTGTCACGATAGGGCAAGGAGTAAAGTGTTCAAACTGAAAGAGGGTAGGTTTAAATTAGATATTAGGCAGAAATTATTTACTATGAGGGTGGTGAGACACTGGAACAGATTGCCCAGGGAGGTTGTAGATGCCCCATTCCTGGCAATGTTCAAGGCAAGGTTGGATGGGGCTTTGAGCAACCTGGTCTCATGGGATCTGTCCCTGCCCACAGCAGGGTGGTTGGAACTAAATGATCCTTAAGGTCCTTTCCAACGCAAACCATTCTATGATTCTATAAAGAGTGCACATGGTCATAGGCAACCTGCAGTCCTTCATGGCACCTGCAGGAAAAAAGCCAGTATTCCAATTTTACAATAGACAAAGCCGAGATCAAGGCTGAGTGAGAGATAAGACTAGAATTTAAAAATGAACTCTGGGATCCTAAACCCCATGTTGAACCAAAAACTTCATAGCAAACAACTTATATAAAACCCTCAGCTACACTTGGGACACATTCATCTAGGGTAAAAGCATTTCTGAACAGGAGCAAAATAGTTTAGATTGAACTGAAAGCCTACTTGTGTGTCCAGTTTGCACATTACATAGCTCAGAAGGTGTGCCAAAACTGAGACCACAAGCTGTAATCATCTACCCAAAGGTAAATGATATATAGGTAAATGAGGACGATTTATCGATTTTGCACAAATGTTTGGAGTGTCACACTCATCTGCAGAGAATGAGCAAAAGCCTCAAAAGCACATGTGACCAGTGCATACCTGAAATGCTCATCCTAGGATAAGATGCTTTATCTTACCAATTTTATAACTTTGAAATTTAGTTTTGTCAAACAAAAAACACGAGTCTGTGTTTTCCAAACCTTTCACACTGGCTCAGGACTGTGCACAAGTGTCTTCAAGGAGGGTCTGTGGCAAAGCTTCTAAGAACCTTCTATCTCTACTACTCTTTTGTAGGATTAAAAGCCGTGGGGCATCAGTGCTTGACCTTCTGTGACTTCTAGGAGTGCATGGATTTGTGGGAAGAGATTCACAGGAAGCTTTAGGCTGTAGGATTTTAGAGAGGATATCTTCTGAAATGAATGTGTTATGTCTGAGAGGGCAAAGATAAAACCAGAAAAAAAACCACTGTGGAAAAGGATATTAACAATGACTCAGTACAGTGACAAGCTGCTATATGCTTTCCATTTTATGTGTCTCCCACAACTAAGTAGGTGCTCTGTCCTCTTACTGTTGCACAGGATGGTTGGGGAGGGTCCACACTTTTCAGGTCATTTCTTGGCTGCAGCAAAAATCTTTTTTGTTACATAGTGATCAACAACAAAAATATAGTTCCAATTTCAAGGAAGACCTGTCCATGCAAAAAAATGTTTCACCATGAGCTATGTGCAATATTCATCTTGTGTAAGGGCAGAAAACATGTAAAGAACATCTTTACAGCAGTCTCAGAAATGAAGTAACATTCTGAAGTATAATTCATTGTTTATCAAATCAGAGCCTTGAAGATATTTGCCTGAAAAGTCTTGCATTAATTTGAAAGTCATGAAGCATAACTTCTGAACCTGCTGCTATGTGAGACTGGACAAGCCATTTGATTTCTGCAATCTACAGGTTCCTCATCTGTTCGAAAATTATTTAGGCCTTAGTTTTGTCAAATCCGATATGCAGAAGAAATTAAAGGTGGAATTTAGCAATTAGAGATTTTCTGTAGTAGGTTTATTCAAGGGAACAGGAACCTTACACATATAGATAGTGATCAGACCCATTATTTGCAAGTCAACGACCAGTACTCAGCAGCAAAGATGTGATTAGAAGACCCATTGCATTGGCTGTTGATCTCGTGGCCTTGCTTCAGTTGCCTAAGAGTAGACAGCTAGAACCATTTGAAACAGTAAGAATAATTACAGAATCACAGAATATGCCAAGTTGGAAGGGATCCACAAGGATCTTCAAGTCCAACTCCTGGCTGTGCACAGGACCCTTTCCAAGAGTCACACCATGTGCCCAAGTGTGTTATCCAAATGCTTCTTGAACTCTGGCAGGATTGGTGCTGTGATCACTTCCCTAGGCAGCCTGTTCCAGTGCCCAACCACCTATAGGTGAAGAACCTTTTTCTAATATCTAACCTAATTCTCCCTTGACCCCTGTGGCTTTTGCAGAAATATGATCACATGTAGCTCAGAGCTTTTTTTTCTGCAAGAACTGATCACAACAGAGTCTAGAGAACACCCTGATTTAACTTGTTTATCCAAACACCTTGAAAACATTATATCAGAAAAATATGGATTAATTTACTTTCGGAATAAAATGTATAAAGTTTTTCTACTTCCAGGGAAAGTGTATAAATAAGCCTCTGACTTTCACTTTTTCTCTTTCAAAACCAAATTAAATAAAAAGCAACCTCCAATCAATTTCCTTTTAAACATTTAATGCCACCCTTGTAGTAGATTACATGAAGCCTTGCTGAGGAGCTACACCAGCACTTCTATTAATAAACGTGTTACTGGTAAGAATCAATAAATGAAAACAGGTTTCAGTATAGTGTGAACTGAAATATCATTTAGATATTTTTGGTTTAAACACTTCCTGAACTCCATTGTTTTTACTTGTTAAATTTCAAAGAGTGGTTTTTTTTGCCATTCACCATTCAGATAATCACGTATTTGCTAAAGTTACTTCTTAAATTGTTCATGTTACCCTGCAAGTTTTTAATTTACCACCTTCCAGCATCCAGGCATGGCCACAGCCTGGCAAACAGCTTCATCACAAGCATCATAATTGCTTTTTCTTTCTCTGAATGCTAGGGCTGTATGACTGTATGAGGTTCTCAAACTTTCATCAAAACAATAGTTTTTCTGCCTTTTACTTGTGCAGCACATATCAAAAAATGCATCTAAGTGTGAAAGAGATTTACAAACAATACACGAGAATTAAAACCAATGGAATACTTTACTACTTCTTTGAAGCCTTCTCAAGGTTTCATGGGCGGTAATGTTTTTATCAGCCTTATGTTGACTTTGCCTCCTGCTGAGAATTGGTTCCCTGCTGTACTTTAGGGCTTCATCCAAGCTTGCTTTAGGCAACTGTGGTGAGGAACTTTCTGCAAAGTCTAAATTTTAATTGTGAAATAGAAGACCATGATCACTTGTGGGGTTTCACTTAGGTGAAGATAGAGAAGTCTGTTTTCTGTTTGCCAGTGCAGGTGACAGAGGCAGCTCCCTGAGGAGGAATGTGGGGAATAACACATCCCAGTTGGAAAGCCAACAGGCACAGGGTTGCACATCCCTCACACCACATCCAGCACTTCTTTCCACAAAACTGTCATCTTGACAGCTAACGTAGCATGTCTGAGTAAATGAGTAGAAGCTGTTGCCACAGAGAAAACTTTGGTCTTCTGATGTGCTGATGTGCAAAAGAGCATGGCCCATGAGCATGTGCCTCAAGACAAAGGGCTCCAAGTAATAAAATATATTTCAGTGATATTATACACCTGTTTAAGATTCTTTATCTCCTACCACTAAAATTTTCTTTACCAGTTTTTTGAAAGCAGTACTATTTTCGTATACCTACTTTGAGACCCGGGTCGGGGATGCGAGTGTGGAGGCAATAATAGTTTTCTCAAAAATTTCTGTTTACTCTGTCCTTTCTTGAAGGAATAGCTATTTAGTAGCTAAGTATATTGGTAATCTTTTACCAATATACAGTAGCACTGTCTTCAAGATTATTGTTTTCCGTTTATAAATCAGATCATTTGTCAACATATACTCTTTGGCCAAGTCAATGTGATGTCTGTTGGAGACACACATAAATTATTACTTTGACTATTGTAAATCTCTAATAAACAACTTATTCAAATACAGCATGTATCCTCAAGTTTCATACGTTACAAATGTTGTAGAGCCAAAATCCATGTAAAGGATTGATAGAATTTTATTTATTAAGCTACATACATCTGTGCCTAATTTTACCACAGGAATAATTACATGGGACCTTACAGAGCTCAAATTTAAGTCCTCTAGGCTTCAGAGCAAAGTTGTTTGACTGTAACTTTTTAAAGCACAAATAACTAATTTTGTGCAAGTTTAGAGTCAATACTGCTAATATTATTCCTGCCAAGCGCTACCTCATCCCATAAGATATATTGGCAAAACTTCTCCTGATCTGCAGATACAGAACAGTACAAATAAGTGTTGCAGTCTGTATTTTTGTGAATAAATGGCTTACTATTTTGTTATTTTGAGCTTTGAATGTTGGTTGATCACTACTCCTACCTGCAACCAGCTCAGCCTTCTGAAAGATGAGTGGATATAAAGTTTTTGACCTATGTTTATTTACTTAATATTTCCAGTGACTGAATATTTTGAGAAAGAAGGTTTATTTCACTAGCACTTTTTTCCAAGTTAATTTTTAATACAAGCATAATTATAACATATAATCTGTGGTCTTGTTTTGTATTAGTAAAAATACTAACAGTTCTCTGAAAGCTCTTGTGTCGGGTCTCTAAGACCAGATGACTTAAGAGATCCCTTACTTCAGTATCATACACTATAACACAGTGTTCCTGGAGTAATGTGACTATTCAGAAATACAGACACAGTTTATACAGATTTAACTTGCTAGCTTTTAAACATAATTCTGCATTTTCTTGTTTTAAAATCTCTAAACTCTATTAGGAAATATATTGCAGTGAAGGAAAAAGACTGAGAGTTATAAATCGGAGAAAGTTAATCTGTATACATTAGCAAAAGCAACAATAAAAAGAAATAGGACATTTTATTCCAGGAACGGTAATAAGCATATTTTTCTATATTCTATAATCTATTACTTCAGTGTAATGACTTTAGCACTCAAAAGTATTGGAGTTAATTGTCCTGTAAAATCCATTTTTTATCAATTTGACTCTTTGAATCATGCAATTAGAGGTTAGTGGGGGTGTGTGCTCAATTTTATTTGTTTGCTCTTTATAGACTGTTCCTATAAGGTGCTTATTACTTTAAGGAAAAATATATGGCCCCTTTTAGGTCAAGGTTAATAGAAAACATCGTTAGCTTTTTATTCCAGATTTAACAGAACAGATACATATATATCACAACATGAAATAAAATGACCACATAAACATAACACTGTAAACATGCATCTATACTTCCCTTACCTTGGTTAGAATGCTTGCACATGATGCCACTGTCTTCTAATGCAGAATTTCAACAGGTACATAAAGGCCTGACTATCTCATCATGTTGCATTCCTACTGTTCTTCATTTTGCCAAACCTGATTTATCACTGGTCATTTCTAAGAGCTCTCCTTTTTTTTTTTCCCATTAACCTTTGTCACTTCTAAGTGGCACATCTCTGGAAACAGAAAGCTTGGTATTTTCTAAAAAAATGTGATTCCCGACAAAGTAGGAAGATCTTGACTTTGCAAAATACCTGGTGTCTCCACTCTGGAATCAACCTCTTTCAGTTCCCATCAGTACTGTACAATCAATCCAAGTAGTCTTATAGGGTGGGTGTCCTGAGTATTCTCCATGTCTTTGACTTAAGCTTCCTTCTTCAAGATGGACCTTCTGCACCAGGTTTAAAGTTGGAAGCCTGAACTGCCAAGGGCAGTTTCTTTGGGATATTTATCCAGTGATACATGACCTGTGTCTCAAGTTATTTTGTTTCTTTGTTGATTTTCCAGTGGCATAAAATACTCTGCATCCTCTAGACGGTTGTATCTCAGTAGATCTTCCATTTTGTGTAAAGGAAGAAAAAAACATGTTAAAAGCTCCCTAGCCATTGGAGAAATGTTTTGACTCTACCTATTTGTTTTTATTTAGGTGACCTATATGATATTGCATATTATCGTCTCCAAGAGGACAAAGCTTCGGAAGTGTCAGTGCCTTTTATAGCTCTATAGGGTTATGTCTGTTGTGTGTATACATGTGCACACATTCTCACATACATAGAAGAGAGGAAGTCATTTTATTTTACCCAAATCAGCTACTTAAAGTAAATTGAGACATATAGAATTTACCAATGAAATGAGTGATTTGATGTGAATAAAAGAGGTGGTGTGTTGTAAATCAGTACTGACAGCCAAATGGGAAAAATTGACAGAGCACTGTAATCACTCCCAACATCCACTGAAGTTATTGATCCAAAACCTCTATAATCCCCTTCACATAACACAAGCAATTTCATATAATACCTGTAATAACAGTGCATTCAAACTCAAGTAGCCATCAGAAGCTTTGTATCTAATGGCAAAGCAGGCCTCTGCTGAGTAAGTGTAACAACTAGAGCACAAAAACGCCGATGACTCTCGCCTTCATAGGTAGCGGCCTGTGATAAGAGCTAGTTCAGAAGATAAACAGTTCGCAACGCCAAGGAAAATGAGCTATTAATTGCCCTCTCACTAAAGACATCGTAAAGGCCCTAAAGCCCTGGGTGTGAAACGGGGAGAAGGTGAGCAGGATTTGGGGACTGATAATACCCTGAGTGCCATCCACGCAGCAACGATCTGATGTTAATTACAAGAGGGGAAGGAGGGCTGAGAGGTATTTAGCTGCTGGGTCATTACATCCTTCCCAGGTGTTTTTCCCATGAAATGTTCCACCAGTTTTACAAGCTCCTTCTCTGGCTGATGGATTATTCCACTGCCTTATCAAAGCTTTGCCAGCTCCTCATTAATATATAGAGCAAGCGGTGCGGTTCTATATATCATTGTCTTCTTCTTGGGGAGGGCTAATCAGTCAGGCATTATCAGCCCGTCAGCAGAAGGCAGGCAATCAGGCCTGACAGCGGAGAATCATGGGAGAGCAGGGAAGGTTAAATGAGGCTGACAGTTGTGATAATGATGATTATACTATAAATTAAGATATGATGATAAAGGAGAATAAAAGACACAATCTGAAGCAATATTTGGTTTAACATGTCTCTCTTTTTCGGTACTGTTAAATGGCCATAACATTTATCACGCCGAACAAGAATGGACATTTAACTACCATGATAAAATAGGACAGCATCAGATTGAAAACCCAACAAGTTGTGATTATTGTGTCAGGCACTTTTCCACTGGTTGAAAAAACTGGAGATAGAGCATATGTTATAATCATTCATGCATTATTCTGCAGAATGAAAAGAAAATAGATCTATTTTAGAAATGTCTTCCAGACTTCTAGATAAAAAAATCCAAAAGGAAAAAAATAATATATTCTCTGCTTCCAAGATCATTTTTATCAATGAAACTATAGGAACATAAGTGATAGTTCCTCCCCACCACCTCCTCATAATGAATGCATGTATTTATTAATAGCTGATTTGGAGGATTTGTAACTATTTCACTCTTAGTCCCTTATTAAGCAAAACACTGTAAATGAAATTACATCAACATGTCATCAACATGTCATTTTTAAAGATCACTCTCTTGTCAGTTGGTAGAATCAAGTAGGTCCACACAGGTGAAAACAAGCAAGAACTGTCCTAATTTGGCTCAGAGAACATCCAATACCATGGATGTCATGCAACTATTTGGTTGTTTGCTTAGGTGGATGGATTATATGTGTGTTTGTTTATGACGTTTATGTTTAGGGTGCTTAGCAATCCTAAATAAATATCCATCAGATTGTGAGAAGGAGAATGAGAATGACAATTAGCATTTTATGCAGTGTCCCAGCCCAAGCGCATTTACATGGACAGCCAGACTGGGCTGAACAGACAGTACTTTGTGCCTGTGTGTGCTTACCATGGACTGAAAAGTAGGAAAAGTTTGGAAGGGAAAGTGCAAAACCTCCTTATTGGAAAACTATAGATTTCAGAACAAGTTAACTCAAACATACATCTGCAAATAACCACTATGCTTCCTGCAGATATGCTAAAGAAATTATTATCTGTATGCATAGAGATCTTTGTATTAAAAAAGTTTATGATTTGCACAAATATATAATTTTTGTGTCTATAGAGCTGACCATATTCCTTTTGCAAAGGCAAAACCTCAGGCCAAGCCAATGGTGTAAAGCTATAATCTTAATAACTGTTTCGTACACAAATAACCAAGTATATTATCATTTGATAAATCATTGTATTATTTGCTGCTACTAGACCTGTGTAAATGGTGCTTTTGTGCTAGATATTAAAGAAGAATAAACTTCAATTAGTGTATGTTGTATTAAGTGCAGGAGAGAGAAAAAAATATTTTAAAAGTTCACAGCTTTATTTTCTCCATCTCTCTTTTATTCCCTCAGATTGGGACAGTATAAAAGCTGATTATTAATTGTAATAGTGGTTGAGATGACTGCATAAGTCATAGACAAAATTATTTGCTTTATATATTAAACAGTTAGTCCACATCAAGTTTCCCATGAAACACAACTTCACTGGAAGCTGCTCAGACACTGTGGTGATGGCAGTCACTTAAGTGCCTTAGACAAACAGAAATCTTTGCTGTGATTATAGTGATTACCTTTTCTGCAGTGACTGACTCAATGGAAATAAAACCAGAGCTATTTTGTAGCAGGTAAAAAAAAGAAAAAAAAGAAAAAAAATACAAAAAAACCCACCTTGAGACAACTGCTGCAGTATTGTTTTTCACTGGAAATGGCCTATTGTCTAATGCACTTTAGAACAGTATTTTTATTATTTGATCAATTCAATTTATCAGAGTAGCAAAAATGGCACACATTCCTCTCATACAGATGTAAAGCAAGGAACAGAGATGAGTTTATAAACCTGACAGTCTGTAATGGAAATGCTTATGCAACCAGAACTCTCTGCCTGTGCAGTCTGCGCTTCAGAAAAACCCAAAGATATTCATTTCTAGAGGACAAGGCAAGAGCGTGGAAAAATACAAAAAAAGAATTGTGATCAAGTGGAATATCCTAATGCATCATCCTATGCTTTATTTGTGTTTCTTTTCTGTAATGATACACAGCACTTTGCCTTGTTTCAGTTTGAAACATGTTATTGCATCTGAATAAAATCACTGGAGTTTTTCATGAAGATAAGGATTTTGTTTTGCTGTTTATCCTCTCTAAGATCAGGATTTTATTAAAGGACCAGTGCTGCTTCAGAGACTTTCTCACTTGCTTGTTCCATCAATTCAAGTGTACACTGAAGATATATTCACAGAACTTCAGTCCAATAAACTATCTCATTTTAGTGAGATAATATATTTCTTCTAAGAGGCAGAGAGGGGATAAACCTGATTCAATCAGGAAAGAGGGAGGAGACCAGTGCAAGGATTATGACTACATATTTTAGGGACATCCACTGCTAGAGTCAAAACACTGTGCAGGATCAGATTCAACTACGGTTTTTAACAAAATGGTGATAAAATTTAACATTCCCCCCCTCCCTTCCTACTCCAGCTGTAGCTAATCTGTAAATAAACCAAAGATATTACATGGGCTGGTTGAGGAGATGTGAGTTTAAAAGAAAAAAAATTGGTTGTTTTCCAAGTCTTCATTAATTTTCTGAGTTGTGGAGCTCATAGTATATGTTGGGATAAACATCACATACTGGATTCAGAAGTCCCATGAAAACAATCACCAAACTGAGATCCAGTTCAAGGCACATCCAGATAAATTTCAAATTTCTAAATGGGAAATAGTAACTCCATTGAATTCAGTTGGGATTTCGTGATTCACTGTGGTGTGTTAAGGATTTCTTCTGTGGAGATTTTAGTACGTTCGGACACACATCCTTGGTAACTAGATATTAAGATTCAAGAACAGGGATCCTTTGTCTTCCTTCTAACTTCTTTCCTCTCCTTCTCCACTCACCCCCACTTAATGGCCCAGGCATATAGAGTGTACCCTCACAGTAGATGGCCACTGCTAACACCAGCCAAATCTGAAATGCTTAGCTGAGACTCATTAGTCTTGTTATACAAATGCAACTGAAAGTGTGGTTTATCACTTGGAGGTAAGGTTCTAATTTTGGCACATGGGAGGCTGCAGACAGAAAAATATCTTGTTCCTTATTCCATTTTATTAACTTTGTTTTGTTCGCTTGAGCCTGGTACTGTGTTAGACTTTGAATAATCACAGCTGTACAGGTAGCTCCAGTGGAGTGAATGAGGGGCTTTTTCAAGGGCTCTGCTCCCTGCAGAAATGATTTGTACCTCTGCCTGATTGTCACTAACAGAAAATGAGAAATAGGAACATTCAATGCAAAGTAATGTGTTCTGTACAATTACTGGATTAATAATTTTATTCCATTACTGTGTGGGGAGAGAGGACATCAGGTTGAAGATCTGCAATTCTAGTATATTTCTAAGCGTCCTGTTAAGAGAGTGAGCAAGGGTCAGGAAACTTAATTATGCCATAACTAGATAGAAATTGCCAAGTGATAAAAAGAAACATCCAGCCAGATTCAGCAGGAAATTACAGCTTTAATAATATAGCATAATGCCTACTTCTATACAATTATTGGAGAGACCCTGAATGATTTTAAATAACAGGCTTGGTTTTCCAGTAACGACAGGGGGAAAAAAAATCTGAAAATGACATTCTGCATTTTGCTGTAAATATTTTTCTGAGGTTTTGGGGGTGTTCTTTTTAAAGATTGAATTATTAAAAATCACGTATTTACCCTTGGTAATGTGGAAATACTATTATTCTGAAATGAGAGAAAGGTTATATTTATGGAGGAATTTTTATTGTGGAAATTAAGCCTGTTGAATTATAATTTTGGTCTATCGTGCTTCTGTATTATATTTCTAATTTTAAAATAAAAAAGCAAAGTGCACCAAAATTTATATTAAAAACTTAGGACTGAGTACTTTTGTTTTACCATTCCGGTTTTTCCACACTATGACCATGTTAATGTCCAATATCTTCCCAGTATTCTTTCAGTAAAATGCTTACAGATTAAAGATTTCCTTGCATGCTGATACAGGACTTCCTTATAATTTTGTAGTCTTTATGAAAGATTTTTAAAAAATACTATTTTATCATAAACAAAACTCTTCATCCTAATGAGAAGCAGCACTTTTTTTTTCTTTCCTTTTCCAGATGAAATAGGATATTTTAAATATTAAACTCTTATCACCTTTGTAAACACTGCATGTGATATTAAGGCCTTTTGCAATATACGTGTATGTGTTTGTCCATTTATTTCTAATGTAAGAAAGAAAAGTCATTTCTGGTACTAACCCAGGAGAGCCCAGCATTTCATTTTGTATTCTGAGGATGCAGATTAATCAACCTGACTCTCTTACCCAGGGCTAGCCATTCTGCCTAGAAATCTGCATATCTGCATATTACTGTTCTTCCCTGAATTTAATTTCCTACAGGAGCTGATATTAATCACCCTGTTTAAACAGAGGGGATTTGGGGTCTATACAAATATGACATTTTTTTATGGAAGTTGTAGAATATTTTCTCCTTTTTCATTATTATTTAAAGAGACAATAGCATGGTGCTTTAAAGCAAACTATAGGAGATTTTTGTTTATTGGAGCTCATATATATTTAGTTTAGATTTTAATCATAAAATATGGCACACCGAGAAAACTGTTTTATATTTTTCCTTCCAGAGCCTGCTTTTCCTGCCAAGAAATTTCCTCCAGATTTCATTGCCTATGATGAAAGAGAGTTGGGCCATGCACATCTCAAATACATCCTAGCTGAGAAATTTTATTTAAACACCCTTTATTTAAGACACGTACTGGTTTCATGGCCTGAATATCAGGCACCACACAAGCAGGTGCACACTTCTACACTCCTGTTTTGCAACTGGTGAGCCCAGGCACAGAAATGTTGTTGACTTGTCCACGAGAAGACCCATGAGTCGGGCATGGGTCTTCTTGTGGATTTCAGTAGCCCCACATCCTCTGCAGGCACCTCGGAAAGCACATGAGAAGCTGTGACACTGTCACTGACAGGTAGGAGAAGGAAATTAGCTGGTTGGTTGTCTCCCCATACTTTGACAGGTAAATCTGTATCTATACAAGGCCACTGGCCCTGTCTGCATGCAGTCACAAAATTTGGCCAAACAGGGAATCCTCATGGCTGATAACTCCTTGTTGTCTCCAGCAGAAAACAAAGACCATTTCACGAAGGCAGTGGTAGCAATACCTTCACCATCCTACCTTAAAGCACCCTCCATATTTTGTGTTTGAAAGTGAAGAACAATGAACTGTCACTGTGTGACTCTACTGATGTCAACCGCATTGTATCAGGCAGGAATTCAATCCAATCTGTCTGTCCCTCAGCCAGTATTACTTGGCATATTTTATTTTGGCTGCCTAGACTGCGGTTATGGTCCAAGCACAAACAACTCAGAAGAACAACATGCTTGGAAATATGTGCCTGCATACCCCAAGAGTCTCTGCCAGCTGGAAAAACAGAGCATACATCAGGTACTGACTAGATATACTGCCCTTGTTAAAAAATGAAGCTGCTATCCAGATTTTTGTTTAAATTTACACCCTGCCCTATTGTGGCACTCCAGGTTAATTTGGATTGGCACCTCCTTTGCAGAGCTCTCTGATGCAGCTCTGAAAAAGATGGGGTTTTTTTTCTTTTTTTTTTTTTTAGGAAGGCCAGGCTCTTTCATAGACTCCTGTAAAAGCAGTGCTTTTCTGTCTCTTATTTACATACTCCAAAACTTCATGAGAAGAAATCCAACATTGCATCCTTCTTATTTTCTCAATCAAGAAATACATACATGCTTTGAGATGGGGAAAAAATGGAACACAGAACTGCTTACTGTTTTCCAGTCAGCACAAGTATAGAAGAGGAATAATAGAGAGAAAATATTCACATAAGATATGATGTAGACCTGTTCCTTTATTTGCAAGTTTTTAAGCAGATATGGTCTGGTTTCCATTCAAGCTCTGGATTCTGCAAATCCTTGTGTTACAAATTCCAGTGAGGTTATGTTGCCAACAGTTTCACTCGGTTTGCTTGGGCAAGTAAATCGAGGTGCCACAATGTACAATCAAATCAGGTATTTGTAACTCTGACAAAATGTCATCGTGATTTTTTTTTCATTTCTGACATAAAATTGAATGTGAGGTTGATATAAATACCTTTTCCTTTTTCTACAAATATTCATTAGCCTCTAAAAATTCTTCTCTGTTTTAGAAAACTTTTATAATGAGGTAAAAAAAAAATACCCAGTCATTGTGACTAACGCAAGATTTTCTGGAGGATTTATTATCAGAGGTCTTGGCATCACTCTGAAGAGATTACTGGTATTCATATCATTCTTCCTGAACACCTAGGCTGCTATATTTTCATTGCCTGTTACAAATCACAAGGGTATCGCCCCAGGCAAATAACAGCTTAGCATGTTTATCTGTCTGTGCTAATAGCATTTCATTTGAAGTCTTAAAAGTCATAAGTGGCTTAAAAGGGCACTACTACATGACTTCACATTTTATTGCAAAATGACAAGGTCCAGTTTCATTTGTTATGCTTTGAAGTGTTCATGTCCCTTGGCTGCCTGACTGCAGCCTTTTTGTATTTAAACTTGGAGCACGATCCCCTTGAACCAAGGTGCCGTCTTCTCTAGACAACAGGGAGAACTTCACTTGTAAAAATGTTATTTTCAAGCTGAGTTGTTTGGCTTCCATTGCTGTAATATTATCCACTGTTATTTGCTTTAGTGCTGGCTTGTCTGTAAAGGAAAAGATTATGTAAAATTACAGTTTTGTAATTAACTTACACTACTTGTCTGCATTCACATGGAAGCTAGAACAGAAAATGATTTAAAAACATTAAAATAGTATTCTGTAGCCTTGGAAGAAAACAAAAGAGTGCCTAAAGTGATAGTCTGGACTGAATATGTTCTTCCTTACATTTGATAGTCTTTATCTAACTTGGAGTAAAAATGTTGTCATCTTAAAAATTGTGTACCTGGACTTTTTTTGTAAGAAATACAAAATGCGAATTACGGTACACTTGATATACATAAATAAGGGCAGATACTGAAGAACTTTTCTGAATCAGCATTAAAGACAAATGTGCATTTTATTTTTTTTTCTGTCAAAGGTCTTTTGAGACAGGATTAGAAACACTAGAAATAAACCCACTCTCCCTCAGCTAAAGGGAAAGTCATATAATATTGCTAGAGACAAATAAGAATAGAATTATCTTTTTGATGCAAATCTAAAGTCTTTTCATGCAATTATAGCAACTGAAAACTTGGTTCACATAGTTCCTTACAGGCCAACTGTAATCTACACTTAAGTCCTGAGCATGCTATGAATACCGCATGCAGATTTAGAATGGAAGCATTTAAGTTTTGTGAACTTCAGCATAATCACACAGGAGGAAATCTCAGAACATACTAAAAAACAACTCTTCTACTTAGGCTTATTGGAGGAAATTTTATAACACAGATTTTAGTTAGTACAAGAGTAAAAAATGCAGAACTGACAAATTAATATTAACTTTAAAATATTTTAAGCACAGAATTAATTTTCATGGAGCTTTTAGCAGGAAAATCCTCTGGTATAATATGTGTGGTGTGAACATATGCATATATATTCTAACTACAAAACAAACGCCAACGCTTTTTTTCATAGCAAATACTGTCACCTGAAAATATGTCTGGCTTAGGTTAACATGTTTACACCACTATTTTGCTGTAGCAGGTACAAGATTTTGTGTAAATAAATCCATCAAAAAGTAAAATGGGTAGGAATTGTTCTGAATCAAATGATTATACCTCTAAAGCTTGTAACAAGGAGATATCTTACTGTTCTTTAAGAAACGTGAAGCAGTGAGACAAGAGGTAATGACAGGAATATTTTTTTATTTGAGTCTTCTATAACCAGATTCTTATTTATTTTACTGAAATCAGAAGAGTGTTCCGATCTGCAAGAACCTGAGTGGGGGAGAAGTATGTCAGAAGAAAAGATAATTGATGGTAAACGTCAAATATTAAATCTTGATCTGGTTATTACCCAGCATATTAGCTATGTAAGAAGCTTAACAATTACAGCTGTGATTGACTAGGTGGGATCCAAAATCCTAAATATCAACTGCCAGAAGGGATAATTATAACACATTAGCACCTGCGTGCTTAGACAAGATTGACAACTCCAGTCTAACATCTGCTTAATATCACTTTCATACTTTTCATATTTTTTTTTTCCTTTAGAAAGGAATAACAAAGATTTTCTTGAAGCATAAAAATAATTCAGCATCTATGTTACACATTCGGTTGATTATGGTTGCTTGTTGTGTTTGGTCATGTTTTGCACTGACACATTTAAAATTAAACAAAGGCTTTTTGGGATTACACAGCCACAGTTGTGGTATATTTTTGACAAAAGGTACCTGTCAGAATCATTTTAAGAAATCCCAACAAGTGGCCTGCTCTTCAATCAGCTAGGCTGGCCAATGCAATTTAACAACAAAATGAAGCTGGGCTGGAAAAGAAAGGCCTTATGGCCCCACCACGGGAGCAGCGCAGAGAAGGATATTTAGTATTCTATATGAACAGCTCAGTGAAACTGCTCTGCTGGGCTCTTTAAGGGACGAGGCAAAGCGCTCCCCTCCCAGCACAAAACCTGGCTGTGTGGGAGGCTGGTATTGTCCACCCTGTGATCCGTGATGCTGAGGAGAGAGCATGACGGCTCTTCCCTTGTGGCACTTGACTTTGTGCCTGCCTGGCTCCACACCCTTGCACCAGCTCTCCCCTGGGCCTTGGTCCTGACTTCCCTCTGGACCTGGCCCTGCTGCGGTTCTGGCTCCCAGACCGACCCAGAAATAATCTACAGATGTGTTGTGCCAGTCCTGAGGTCTTACAGGGTGCAGGGACCCCTTCAGAACTGCTTCATGTCTCTGGTTCTGGGGGACCCCTCCCAGAGAAACCCGTTGGGATGCTCTTCCCAAAGGCAGGCATGGCTTTTCTCGTATTTGCTCCCAAGTGCATTTACCCAAGTGATAACACCAGCTACCACAGCTTTACAATGCAGGAACACCTTTCCTGAGTGGCAAACTGAACGAGCTGGATTATGGCCTCATAAAAGAGGAGGGTGGTGATAGTGGTCCCATGATGATACGAGGGTGATTATGCACAGACGATGTTACCCCTCTGTCCTCCTGGGCAGAGATGGCATTCCTCAACTGACAAACTAAAGACTCCTCCTGGCCCAGTGTGTTTCTGTGCTGGGAAGGCTCCTCATCTGAGGCTGCTCTTGATATCCTCAGGAATTTGATAGAATTTTTAATTGAAACAGAAATTTCCCACAGAAAAATATGTAACCAGTACAGTAGCTGACTCTCCAAGTGTTGATTGGAATACACTTAGTAAAAATAGGTTGAATAAAGAGCAAAAATCCATTCCCTATAGGTTTAGTTTTACAGCAGCAGAACACTGACTAATTTTATATTAAGTCCTTCATTGTCTTGAGGGAGCTATGAAGCTTTAAGCCCATGTAATTCTCTTCCCATTTCTTGGGGTACAATCCAAGGTTGTTTTTTAAATTTAGAAAGGGTAGTTTGAGCATACATTGCTCAGAAATGATGCTGTGGCACACTGGAAGACTAATTCACCTGGCAGTACCAGCAAAATCTATGTACAGTGGCAGAAGAGTCTTCTCAGGGTACAGCTGCTGCATGTTTAGGCAAACTGATGGCAAAAGAAATCCTTTTTAAACACCTCTAAATATCTTTTATGCGCTTTGTTCCTCATCAGTTTCTCCATTCTTTACCTTTGTTCTGATGTGGTGGTTTATTTCACTGTTACACAGCTTTTATACCATGCTCCAGACATGGGTATCATTGTGTGAGAGGGTCAAAGCCACAAGAATGGAAAGCTCTGCCTGAAGCCATGCACATATTTGGCAACTTAGCATTATGAAAGAACTACCCACTGCATTTATCTGTGAAATCTTGTAGGGCCTCTAATACACCTGAACATAAACCTAAATCTCACATGCCTCCTCATTATCATCCTTTACCCTCTGTTTGTAGTGTAACTGCAGTACAGTTGTCATTTTGTTCTGTCTACCCCTGTAGTCTGATGTCAGTTTCAGAACCTCATCTCTAATAGAGCAGAGATGTTGCAATTTTTCTCAATCAGCGTAATTCACACTTTTATGAAAACTTTATGGTTCATTTGAGGGATTCAAAACTAGTGTCCTAAAAATTATACTGAGATATTTTTTTGATGCTGAGTGAAAGTGAAATTGTTTTTTACAGAATTATTGCTCCTCCCCTCCAAATCCTGATTCGGCCTTTCTCTCTTTATCGATGAAATATGTTGAGTTAATAGTATATGTGCACAACTAAAGTGGTGTTAAATCAAGTTGGTCAGTCCTGAAAGGGAGGAGACTTTGGTAATCTGGCATTTTTACATTTTCAAAGCCATTGGTTTAGAGGGGTGAAAGGGAGGAAGGCGGCCATTCACTCATTGGGCTGACCACTGCTGTCCATTCTGCTTTTTAGAAAAGACTAAGATGACAATTTTGCAATAAAGAAGCTGCCATTCCTATGCAGATTAACAGTTTTACATTTTATCATATTCCTTCCATTAATAGACATCTCAAAGGAGGTCATGGTACCTAAAATAGACTATTCTCTAGTATCTTAGCATCATTAAGATGATAAAATTATACATATGTTCCACAGTGTTAATAGTTATATAAATTCATGGGTTTACAGGTTAGGAATTGCATATATGAGTGCCTTGTTTATACTCTTGAAGTTACTAGTTGTTCTGATGCCTGAATCATTAAATGATTACAAGGCATGTTAAAAGTAGGCTATAAAAATGAAGGAGATTTTCATTATTCATGTAAAGTTGATGCTTTATTCTTTGTCACAAAATTTTAAGCTTGGTTGCTGAGGTTTTTTAATATCACTGGTTGTCCCCTCCTTATAGTATTCTGAGTAAGGGCCAGTTCCACTGTTGCTCTAAGATGATGAACAATTTCAGTTTGTTTGAAGTTTCTTTATAACTCCATAACATGTATGAAAGCTAAATCATTGTTTCTACTATGTGTAAATATTTGGTTTTATGCTCATGTGAGATGACAACAGAGTGCAGTCAACATTGAAAAATGAAAACTTTCTTATTAATGAAATATAGTTCAAAACACATGGAAAAACTGTTTTGTCCCCTGTTACTCTATTATGTATTCACATAATTTCCCAAATTCTCTATCAATCCACACTGGATCTACATTTTAAAAAATATGGTTTCACAGACAAATGTTATCACTTCCGTCTGAATTTCCTTCTAGATTATTGTTTTACCTTGTAAAGCCTTAACTTGAAGCTGTGGTGTTGTTTTTTATTATTTGCCCTTTTTACATTAGAGCTCATTACTTAATTTTACCAATTCTGTGTTTCTTTTCATTACCTCTTTTGAAAAATCTTTACTGAAAATTTTACTGACAGACCAAACCCACTATACTCTCTGTTTTTTATTCATCATTCCCTGACTTCTGCAAAGAACACTGGTATATTGAAGACACATGATTTGTCTTTACAGCAGAGATTCTGGTTTGTCCCTAACATGTTTGAGCATTTGGTGGACAACACTTTTCTCAGACTAACTAACTAATTAAATAAATAAATAAAATCCTCATCTATCCAAGATGCTACGTGATGATAAGGGTAATCAGATCTCCTTCTTCAGTCTGTTAGATGATAACAGTTACAGCAAAAGTGTTTGCAAGCTTTCCCTCCGATAGGTAGAGCAAATAATTCACAATGAATAATGCATCCAATGAGTTTAGCTTTGCTGTCTGATTGTGGCATATGCATGAGCAGACCATGATTTTGTCTAATCTGTTCATTATTCAAAGTATTTGATTAGTTTGGGGTGAGCTTTTTAAACTCTATGTACCATTTTCTATCAGTGTACAGAACTTGAATTACTTATTTGTGATTGATCAGGGCACATAACGAGGGTACCAAACTGTTTTATGGAACATATCTTTGTGACACATTTGTCAGTACTAATACATTTCAGCCAAAAAGTAATTTTCACTAAAGAGAACTGTAACTTTGAAATTGACTTTTGCTTACCTTTTTTTTTGCCAAAATAACTCAGCTTTATGAAAATTCATAAAAGAGGTGAAACTAGACACCACTGAGCCAATTAAAAATCTTACCTACTGTGAGACATTTTGATTACTTACCAGGCCTATGCAGCAAATACAAGAGAGAGACTTCAGCTTCAAGCCAACCAAATCTTAACTTTTTATTTTGACCAGCTGGAGTATGAGTTGATGTATGTCATTATTGGTGCTTGTAAAGGCCAGTGCCATTCAGACACATCTTCAGTCAACCATCATGTAATGAATGCTTTCATTTATCAGTCACCTCTAATCTGTCTCAAGTCTTTATAGTTTGACACCTGTCCTCTATTTCCACTCAATATTGAATTCTTTTTTACTCAGGAACACATCTTCTTTTAGCAATTAGTCCATAAATTTCTTCACTTAAGAGTTGATCTCTTTAATTTCATTACTGCCCTTAAATGTTTTTGGGTTCATCAGAGGTGTTTGGCTAAATTTGTCTGTGAAAAGTGTGTATTCCATTAGAAATACTGTCATATTTATGTCTAGAACAATTGCTGCTCCGATCCTCACAATCTCTTCTGTTTCAACATACAGTGTATTAAAGTCCTTTCAGAAACATTGAAGTGGCGTTGCCAGTGCATCAAACTTCATAAAAGCCTGTGATGTCAAGGTTTTCTGGATACAGTTCTCCTGTTACAGAGCAGCTGTTCCATCCATTTAAGTAGTTAGACATTTTAAAGTGCCAACTAGTACATGTTTTAACATTGGATTGATCTAATTACTGTGGTTTTTCACCACAAAATATAATCATGACCAAGACTATGTTACGCTTCTGTTCAGTCTTTTCAAAATTGTAGTCAAGAACATCTCAGAAAACTGTGCAAGATTTAACTTCTGCTTTAAGGCAACTACATTTGAGAACCTGAGATTGTACTTACTCCTTGTGTTTGTGTTGGGCTTGAGCCCCAAATTTTACCCACAGAAACTGCTGACCCAGCACTTCCATGCCATCCCCAGGAAAGCACTGGTCTTGTGGGAGGACTAGTATTGTCATTCCCTGGGCTGCACCGGGAGTTTTCACTTCTCCACCCTATTGCTGGGCACCGAGACCACGGAACGGGCAGTCTCTGACCTCAGATAGTAGTGCTTCAGGCCAATGCAGGAGCTTGTTTCCAAGAGGGCAGCAGAGGAGAGCAAATCCAGCTGGCAGTGCTTTCAGCTGAGCAGAGACATCTATTAGTTGCCCCTTCCCAGACAGGAAGCACACAATCTTGCTTCCTTTCCTCTCTCCTGGGCTACAGCATCGCCCCACATCATGATAGACTGCTATGAAACAATAGGTTTCCCTACTGCCTTTTCTTTATAAAGCTGATTAATAAATTCTTGCATCAAAATAATGTGCCAAGCACCTCTTTGTATTTGCAGATAGAATGAGACTTAGAATGGAATTGTATTGAATAATATTAAGAAACAATTTAAAATTTTATTTTAATCTGTTAGTGTCTTCATCACTTCCTACTAATTATAGACTTTAAAGTATTGGGTAGGAATTGGGAGTATATTATACTGATGGAAAATTTAAGTTAAATGCCAATTTTAAGGTTCAGACTGAAGCAGAGCTTTTTAATCTGTGAGTTATCTGCTAAAATCACTTTATGAATGAGGGCAATTGTATCATCAATCCACAGCAGAGACACTTTTCGGGTGGTAACTATTGATAACTTTTGCATCTTTAGACCAAACGGGCAAAAACCTCAAAATCAAGTAAGATCTATGTACTCAGGTATATGCCTTTGGTAATATATGCATTAATTGAAACAGAATGGAAGTAGAAGTGCCTTTGACTCACAAAGAGGGATATGTACAAATTTTTGATGTGCTATGTTTGAAAGATAGTATAATAAGTTACTGCTTTACAGTCATTCTACAGTGTTTCAGTACTGTGAAAAAAATGATGACATGAGCAGAGAAAGACCAATCTAACAGACCCTTTCTGGATGTCCACCCCTACTTGTCATGTGATCAGCACATATGGAATAAGCTTCAAGAAGCCCTGAGGTCTTACAGCAAGCAAGATGTGGACAACAAGAGAAGTGTTGTTAATCTTAACAATCCTCTTCTAGAAAATTTTTGGCAATATAAGTGAAAAAAACTTCAATAATATTTTCCCCCAATAGCTGTTCTCTGAATCTCTTACCTGAATGCAAGGGAAATCAGCCTGAAGGATCATTACAGAGTTGGCACTAACAACCTATTCATTAGAGGTTCTTATATCAGCAAGATAATGTGTTGCTCTCTTCTTTCCCTGACCTAGTATGATTTGACCATCAGCTATCAAAGCACCCCTCACACAATGCTGTTTTGCTTCATTGTTTTGTTGTTGTTGTTTTGGGTTTTTTTTAATCTTTATTATCCTCCTTTTTTTTTTTTTAACTTGGTAAAGTCAAGTATATCCTCAGTAAAGTACAGACCAGCAGAGTGTCCAATCTCATATGAGAATAAAACCATCGTGGGTTTAAATCTTCATCAGTGCTTCATGATTATAATGTGAATTGTACATAACAAAGACACATCTCATTTAAATCCCAAAATACAGAAAAGAACAAGGATGATGGTCTTTCTATGTTACTACTCTCAATATAGGACCTTATTTCAATGACTTTATTCTGTAAAACATGCTTTATCTGCTCTTTCTTGCTTAGAAGGTGTTTTCTACCAAGTCCCACCCTCATCAGCAATGTACCTTAAGTCTATCTTTACTCTGGAGACATCCTCCTACACTGCCAAGCTTCTCCAAAACCAATTGACTTGTCTCCATTTGAGGAAATATTTGAATTAATCCCAAACTATTTGGCACATCTCTTCAAAGATGATATTGCTGAACACTGAAGCTTTACTTCATTCTAAAGTTTCATGGTTCACACAAAGTTTGATCTCTTTTTCAACACTGATGTAGTTTTAGAAAACTGTTTAGTTTTCTGCCTCTGTCTTTTTTGACATTGTTCTGTAAGTGCTGTCTTGTTAAGAATAATGTTTCTTCTGTCATGGGTATTCCACTATCGTTTCTCCATCTCCAAATACGTTTTTTTCATATCCACATGTCAATCAGTAGCTTGCCTTAGACTAGCAAATGATAGTCAGTGTAACTCAAATTGAAGATAAAGGGTTTTATGCTGAAACTACTGAGAGAGTATCCAGGGTTTCACAGGAACAAATACAACTCCACATCTGGATCTCCACCACTGCTCATATTACATAAAATAGTAACATGTATGAAATAATAACATTTCATGAAATGAAATACATGAAACAGATTTGTTTTATATCCTACAGTAAAGCTCCAGTGAAATAACTGCCCATTTCTGACATATGCTCTACTGAGATGAGTGCTTTGTGAAGGTACCGAACAATGAACCAACAAACAGGGCAGCAATATCTGCTCACAGTGACCATATGCACAGTGACTATAGTGCCAGCTATAACTGTATCACATCTAGGCACAAAGCAAAGAACTGAAATAAAGTCCACTGAAGGAGGCAAAATGGTGACTGCTGACCCCTCAGAATCACAAAATGTTTAAGGTTGAAAGGGACCACTGGAGGTCATTTAGTGCAAGCCCCTGGCTCAAGCAAGGTCCCCTAGGGAAAGTTACTCAGGATTGTCTCCAGATGTCTCTCCAGGGAAGGAGGCTCCACAGCCTCTCTGGGCAGTATTCAGTCACCCTCAGAGTGGAGAAGTTCCTTCTCGTGTTCAGGTGGAAATTCCTGTGCATCAGTTTCTGCCTGTTGCTTCTTGTCCTATTGCTTGGCACCACTAAGAAAAGCCTGGCTCCATCCTCTTGACAGTATCCCTTCAGATACCTATAGACATTGATAAGATCCCATCTCAATCTTGCCTCATGTAGTTTTGAAACCAGATTAAGGTATAGTAAATGTCTGCCTCACAAATGGTCTGTGACCAGACTTGGAGATTTTCAGCACCTTCAGTATATTAGCAACTTCTGTAATAGTCTATTATACATTTTCAGTGTGTGTCTGTGGGTGTATATTTATTAAATAATGTGTATATATGTATATATACACTATTCTCATTATCTTTTACTTGGTTTTAGCATGTTTTCCATTCTTCGTCCTTCCTGTTTGTTATCTCATTTATACAAAGCTTATTTCCTCCTCTACATAAAAAGCTTATTTATATGTAGAATCCTTCTCATTTCTCACACATATTTTCAGTCTTTCCTCAGGACCCACAGGTATCACAATTGTGTTTTGCTATGAAAGAAATAATCATATAATGATTGCTGCTCCTATATACTATGATAAATGTGAGCATACCCAGAAACTATACTAAATCAACTTTATTCCTCAGCCTTTGTGTCACCTGTATCTTTAGACATTACGTTCTTATGACCGTCATGTTCTTAGAAATGGTTTTACTGTGCTTGGCATGATGAGACTTTCATCCTAAGAGCAAGTTCTTGGTGGTTTTGTGTTGCAAAAATCTTGTATACTGGTTTAAATACCAGTATACTGAGAATACGAGTTTAACAACCTTTTTCTCCACAGTGGAACAAACCATCTTGACATGTTCAAAACCTCTGGAAGCTCTTGTTTTGAGTTTATTACTTGCATTAAACTAAATCTAAACTATATCTAGCTTCAGGCATCAAGTTCAAACATTTGAGCAGTTCTCTTCTTGATCTGTTCAAATCAGTGTTGTGTTTACGGCAGCCCAAAGCAAAAATAGTATATCTGTAAGCCTTAAAACAATTTTTCTGCTAGAACGCAGGTCTCAAATGATATTCCAAAGTGGACTTGTGACATCCTATATGAATTTCAAGAGGCAGCAAAACTGCTAAAGAAAAGCAGAGAATAGAGATCTCAAATGTCACCTGAGTATAATCAAGAAAAATTCAAAATGCAAAAACATGGATTTTGATCTCCAATACATCAGAACAAGTAATAAATTAAGATGTGATAAAAAGGTAATACCCTTTCTTCCATGCAAATGTTATTTTACTTGAAGACTCAGTTCTGCAATTTTTGCTAAAGAAACAGGTTTTGGGAATGTAAAATCAACAAGTTTGCATACATTTTGCTAATAGTGGAAGTTGTTTAGCTTCTGTGTTTGTTGTTGCTATGATCTGTAATTTGAAGAGTTTTTTACTCTCTACGTAGCTCATAAAAAGCAAATATCTGGAAACTGTTGCACCTTAAGTTTGAGCATTTTTTTAAAAATCAGTCACAAGGAAAAAACTGAGCGGAATTTAAGTTTTTACTAGCAAAGCTAGGAAAGGGACGATGCTCCCACAGATTTTGGGGAATATATGCTTGCATGTTCTCATTATTCTGGGCCTTAGACATCACTAAAACATTATCCCTTTCCACTATCAGCATTTCTTAGTTAAAAGACTGAGTTTTCAAGGAAGCTAATCCATTTGGGCATCCTATGCATACTATTGTATTGTAATAATGTAATTATATTAGAATGTTGTATAAACAGAGTCACGTGTAAAAAGTGACAAATCTATACAAACCGGTCATAACCTGGAATGCTAGAAACTCATATATTGATACAGGTAGAAGCCAAAAACATTATAAAAATGTTTAAAACATTATAATGTTAAAAAGCATTATAAAATCAGCAAACACCAATGGAACCAGTTCATGATATTTTGATTTCCAGAAAGCAAAGGTTTGAATTCTCATGTCTTATTGCTATAAAGAGAGTTGGATCTCAGCAATTTAAAACCTAAGTAGGAATTTATCAGCAACAAAAACACATTTGCCACCTGTTATGCTAGGGGTGTGTTGATATCAAGCATATGGTTCTTCCTAGCCTGTGAAAAAGGAGCAGCTGTTCCAACATGTCCAGGCTCTAAACTGAAACGATGACAAAAAGCAGTAAAAAAACACCACTGCAGTAGTCCTTAGGCTTTCAAAATAGAAATATTTTGATGAAGCAGGCACTAGATGAAAGGTGAAACAGAACACACCTATGCCCTCAGCTCACAGAGGTACGGATACACACACGTATGTACTCACATAGACAGACATTCTCTGGTGTGCTCAGAGATGAATCTATAGAGTTCAGGAGTCCTTAGATCTGCAAGACTTCTCAGACCTACTGTGCTGAATTGGGTTATTTGGCCCTCTACCAGGGGACTGTTTGATAGCTCAGAAGAGACATGAATAAACTACCTAAGGTCAGCATAGAGCCAGTGTGAAAACACCACAGATGAGGTGAATCTCCTGTTTTACCAAGTTCCTCAAGGTGACACACAAGCAAACCCTTCCATTCCTTGGGCATTCACAGCCCGCCCCAGTAAAGGTAGGCTTGGAGACTCATTTCCTTGAAGGTTCATTTTTTGCCTTTTAACCCTGGCTGGCAGAGCCACTGGGATAAAATGTTTATATAATTGTTAGATGACTTTAAAGCTCATGGAGGAAATTATAAGTTAGTTCAGTCAATTTGAATCTCCTTATTAAAATTTATTCTAAGCATGGGTACATAGGACAGTTACCATCACTCAGGCTTAATTTGTGACCTTATTAACCAAGGAATGAAAAATTAACCAGAAGGAATAAAAGTCATACCTAAAAGGGAGAAGAACTGCTTTCTAGCCATCATCTGAGCAGAAGGGGATTTGTGTTCTGATCGAACCTCCTAGGCCTTTCTCTCTTAGGTTAAATGGAATTGACTTTGAATAATATATATATAATTTCTAGAGATTGGAGGCACTATTAATGCTACCTCTAAAGAACATGGATATTTCAAATCCTTCTGGGCCCCACAGAGTGAAATCTTCCTGAACACTGATGAGCTTCCTCTTCCTCAGGATGAGAACTTTTAAGCACATGGTTAGGACATGTGGGAGATAATAATTTGCATCTCTTCATGAAAGAAGAGGGCACTAGCTCTCCATCTTCCATATGTGTATGTTTTCTAGCTGTGCAGCTGTGAAATAAAAAAAAGGAGAGTGATCGTGTTTTAAAAGAAAGAAATGGGTGCAACTGCATTCAGTAGGGAGTGCGGTCATGTAAATGCATCGCAAAGATTTTGTTTCTGGACTTTAGTGGCAGTTAAGTATGGTCATGCTAGGTGGTTCTATAAAAACCAAGTAGCTTTGCACATGTAAAGGGAGATTTGAAGTTTTAAAGATTATGTCAGCAGAATTCGGGTGCTTCCAAAGCCAGGAGTCAGCTCAGTCTGTCTTCAGAACCATGACTCTTATGACAGGCACATGCCTAACACTGATGTCCCATCCTCAGTACTTAAACCCTTCTTGAAACCCACATTTATGGTACCAAAATTTAGGCAACTGACAAACTTTCCTGAATTACAAGTGCTCATATGTGTTGGCTCCATATTTATTTAATGGTGGGAGAAAGGAGTATTTAGAGTACGAGGTAGTCCACCTAGAATTCAGTCCCTCCAAAAATACTAGCTACCTAATGTTAGGAAACAAATCTCAGCTGGGTAGTAATCTGGGAATTATGCTTATTCCTGTTGCTCCAGCTGTTGACTTTTGCAATATGTTCCACTTATTGACTACTATGCACTCTGTATTTTTTTCAGTTTCCTTTTG
Organism: Neopelma chrysocephalum; assembly: GCF_003984885.1. NCBI lineage: Eukaryota > Metazoa > Chordata > Aves > Passeriformes > Pipridae > Neopelma > Neopelma chrysocephalum. Next base: position 41,156,756 of record NW_020897694.1, on the reverse strand, counting down.
GTTGATCCCAACTGTGTTTTTACTCATATTTATTCATTGACCAATTAGTAGTGTAATTGCTTCTGTTTCCACTACAATTTTCCAGAACACAAATTCCTCAGTAAGATCCATTTTCTTTCACCTCTGCAAAGACTGCAGGCAATTTTGTTTTGTTCTCTGACCTTTATGAATAATTAAGTTTACTGTATACCTGATTCTATTGTCCAGTTCCCTTTGCCTCTGCTATTTTTATAAGGCATAGAGAACTCATCATAGTACTGCATATGTAGCTTCATTCATAAATCCCTTATGCAGGAGCTGGAATAAATTAATCTATGATATCATTCTTACCTCTCTGAATCAATGGTAACATTTTATATTACTGTTAACCACTGTCCTGAAGCTTTTTGATCTCAGCCTATCTCCAGATCCTGCTTCTACTCAGTATTTTCTACTGATTACATGGGGCAAAAGCGCCTTCTCTTATTTTGTGTCCCTAATCTCATTATTTTACACTTCTCTACATTTAATTGCATAAGGCACTTATCTTCCTTTGGGCACAGTCTGTTAGCATCATCTTGACTTTTTTACCCTTCTTTTTTTTATTGATTGTCCCTTCATAGTATGTATCATCAACAAATTTAATTCCTCTGGTGTACATCTCTCCTCCTGGGTCAAAGCAAGTTCTAATGCAGAACTAAATGGTGTGGCAAAGCAGGCTCCCTCTAGAACAAATTGTTACTCTCTCTTACATAGTTTTCCCCTTTAGTCTTATAATCATTCTTTAAGCACTTATTTGTCTGCATTTATGACACATTTAATGACCTTCTAGCATAAATTTCAGTGATGTACTGACTACAAAACTCTCCTCAAGTCCTTTTAACTCTTCTGGTTCTCTGTTCTTGATTGATCCATGCAATATTGCTGGTTATCTTCAGCATCACCTTTGGAAACTGGCTGTATTCTCCTTCAGCATCACTACAAAAAAGACCAGCTAGGTGGAAACGAAGACAGGAACACAGAAAGTAAATTGCATTTGAAATGAGAAACCCACTAATGTGTCTGCAGTATATGTATATTTAGAATATACAAACTACTACCATTACATTGTATATAAAGACCTCAATACCATACAACTGTTTTATCAGCAGACTGGAATGTCAGTATTGTTCATGACAGGTTTCAGCTAATTAGTACTAATTTGCTGATTTATTAAGAGTCCTATAGGTTTTCCTCTATTCGCCTTTCACTTCATTATGTATTTTAAATATTTTCTTGTTTTATCTCATTTGGAGATTTAGTTTTACAGACTATTTGTAACTAGGTCCACTTTTTATATCATTACAGAGGCATCATCTGCAGCAGCTCAATAATGCATTCAAAAATGTTTTTCTCAGCGTTTAACTTTACATATGCAAAGAAGCTATTTTGTCTTCCTCCCACTCCTCATAAATAAATAAATTTATTAATAAATAAAATGCTAGAAGATCATTCTCTTATTCTGGTGTTAGACTAGAGTCTAAAAACTCTTTGAAATTGACAGAGTGGAATTAGCCGTTATGTGAATTTTCTTGGGGGTGAATAGGGAAAACTCCATGAAAGGAGCTATTTTCTTGTAATAATTAACAATCATTTAACAATCTCATGGGTCTGGGCTCTCAGCTGATATAGATTGCTCTGCTGGTTTAAACCAGCTGAGAGTCTGACGCGTCAACTCTTTCCTCTATTGCTTATTATTTTACATTGAATCAAAACTGCATCTTACATTTGTGCAGTCAGAAGGAATTAAAGGGATAGGAAGGGAGCAAATACTTAATTTTTATAGCTTGTCTTCTGGGTTTCCACGTGGCCCTTTTCTTACTGTGTCTGTTTTAGACAGTTGCCACCAACAGATATCTTATAGTTTTTATGCGCTTGCTAGAGCTCTCATTATTACTCTAATTCTCCTTTCTTTGAAGTGAGTAGAAGTTTAACTATTGACTTTAGAGTCAGTAGATTAGGACAGAGATAAGTACCTTAGGGAGTAGTTACTAGTATCAACACACAAATTAATAAATAGGAAATTATCAGGTTATACACTTAGCTTTAGCACAGGGTAACTATGAAAGCAGGTGTCTCCTATAATACAGATCCCAGGCAATGTGGAGATCTATATAAACAAGTTACCCAAAGCCATTTTTTCTTTTATCAGTTTTCTAAATGTGTACACAATAATCCAAAAGATTCTACTTTTCATTACCATGGGTCATATGTCAGTACTTTGAGGTCCACAAAATCCCGAGGGTAGGATGCGAGGTCAGTTCGGTAGCTGCCTATTACAGCCTATTCTGGTGCTTCAATTTTTAAAGTATTGCTATTACAGATATTGTCAGAACTCCTTCAGTTATGGAAAAGCTCTTTGTAAATGCTGATACAGTAGGATTAAAATTTAAGCACCCGTCCTGTAAGAGATTAAAATAAGATATTCAGGGACTTACCCTCTTTTCCTCTTCCCATTGCAATGGACTGAGCCAAGAAGTTCACACTGTGCAGATAAATGTCAACACTGCTAGCTTTTCAATGTTCAGGGAAATTATATTACATACACAGTGAAAACCTCAATGTCTTTTTGAAAGCCTTTTCTAAAAAATTACTTATAAAGTAATCTGTAATTTATAATTGTACAGACTAAGTTTCTATGAGTGCCCTCTGGTTTTGTGCTTATAGTAATACATTTAAAGGAGCAATCAAACTATTTTCAAGATATCTCTTGAGCTCGGTCTATTATCTCTGTCTTCACTGTTAACTCTGAGGATTTTCATAGTTAAATAATTCCTGTGCATATGTCACACAGTACGTTCTGGGATTTGGCCCTGAAACTAAACACACCCAGGAGCAGCAGGAGCTGTGTAAGGGAATCAGGGGAAGCTGTGTAGCTGCTACTTGTCATGGTTTGAGAGCCCCAAAATCCAATTCTCACGTCCTAGCCCCCCCCTCCCACATCTCAACCCAGTGTGAGATGGGTTTTCCAGACACCACACAAGACTCAAAAAGGGGGGAAGGGAATATATATCACAATGACTGTACAGAATAAATACTACAATACATTATATACAATCTTAACTATCGCTACCATGACAAAACAGTATTTACAATGGATCAAATCACTTCTCCCTCCAAATAAAAGTCCAGGATGGAAGAAGGAAAAGATCCTTTCCAGTCTCAGAGCAGCAGGGTCTTCAGGGCAACAGCCTATCTCACTTCATGCAGCAGTTGTAGCTGGATCTCTGCCAGTACACACGAGGGGGGTATCCAAGCCCCTCGGCCCTTCAAGCGAGGGTCTTATCTTCCGTGGGCTGTGTTTACCGGGACAAAGGTCACTTCACCACGTCATACCACGAAGCGCAGGGGTCTTCGTGACAGTCCCTATCTTCAGGGGATTCAAGCCCCCTTTGCAGAGCTTCTGTGCTCTGCTCTCAGGCTGCTAGCTAGCTTCTTAGCTTAGCAGCAGCAAGGGGGGAGGCCAAGGTCACCCCCTCCACATTCCGTCCTGGCTCAGCTCTCAGGACGACTGAGCTTCTTAGCTCCTCTTTCAGCAGTGCTGCTGCACTCTAAGACTCCTCTCTCAAGTGGGAGTCCACCCCCTCCGTTTTAGGAGGGATCTCAAAGGAGTTTGGGGTTTTGGTTGCAGTCCTTACCCCAAACTCTCTCTCTGTAGTGGCTTAGTCCTGCTCTCTGCTGCTGCTGGCTCTCTCTCGGCTCTCTCAGACAACTCTGTGTCTTCCTGCTTGTTTGCTGCTTCTTCAGTTCTTATCTTCTTCTGGCTCTCTGCCACCGTTTCTTGGTCAGTGCTGTTCTTGCTGGCGCTTCTGCTGCTCACGGTGGAGAAACATCCCCCAGCTCATAGCTACAGGTACTTAGCCCAGCTTTACACTGTTCCAAGTCCCTGTAGCCCCCCAGCCAGGGGCTGAGGGGGGCCGAGCCCCCAAGGGGCTCCTGCCCCTGCTCCTCGTGGCTTTCACAACATGACTTCTTCTTCAACAACAACTACAACTACAACCCCTTTCTTGTCCGGTCTGAGTGATATGTTTATATTTTGCAGAAGTACTCATTGGCTCAAACCCCAAGGGTCACCACCCCCTGGGGGTTTACCATTTTATAACTTCAGGGGGAAAACTGTTTTCCCCCACCACAACACTATACACACAACTGGGCAGTCTGCACGTGGCATTGCTTATTGAGAACTGGGAGGAGAAAGATTATTGGTCCTGCAAGATCTTCCACCTGCCATGGCAATGCATGCCATAATAAACACTCCAACCTTTCCATCCGGCTGATGGCAGATGATTTTTCCTTGTAAACGTAAATTTTTCTGAGTTAGCCCACATCTGTGGCTGCAGTGGTTTCTCTGAACATTGAATAAAGTCTAAGTGATACCAATTCAGGACTGACAGCTGCCCCTTCTGTAAACATAGTCAATAAAGGAAAACATATAAACTAATGTAAATCCTTTGGTCTGTGAATGAGTAAGGACACTGCAGCTTGGAACCCCCTCTTTTGTAATAGCTTGTGAAAAGATGGGATTTGAGATTGTTGCTTTTAGCAATTTCCTTTTTAAAAAAAATATCCATTTTCCTCTTGAAATTTTCTATAATTAATCTTTATTTCATAATTATATTACTGGCTCAAATTTACAGTCTTAGACTGTAAATAACAACTGTGGAAAATAATTCAGGACTGAAATGAATGAGATATAAAGCTAATTCCTACCAGCCTTCTTCATACTGCATGTAACACTGCTTCTTGGAACAGATTGCATCCACACTTCCGTGGGAAAGCATGCCACTTTAGAGAGACATCTGCATGCATATCAACCTGATTCCTACCCGTTTTGCAGTTCCTGCGTCATGGTGACCATATCATGTTGGACATGCTCTGGCACCATATCACAGTGAAACCTCTTTGTCACAGCCACCTCCTGGCTGCTGCAGAAAAAAGCCCTGCAACCTTAGCCAGGGCAGTAGCTCCAGCAGAGTCTAACTGGTGCCCTGGTTTGGGTCCTTAGAAAGCGACACCTTATGAGGTACCATGGCAAATCATTGTCAACATAACTGAGAGATGGAGCAGACACATTACGCTGAGAAAAAGCTACTATTTAATATGAACAGAAATAGCAGATTTTGGTCCAAAGTCATGGTATCAAGATTGAATTCACCAAAAACAAGGGAAACCTGTTCTTTTATGAAAATTAACTTGAAAATAACAACAGTAAATCTCCATAAAATTAGTTTCTGAACCAAATTTCTCCAGCATGTGGCTCACAGCTCAACCCCAGGGCTCCTGCCCTGGCCTGGGTGATAGGTCACCCTGATCTATAGGATACCAAGCACAGTGGGGGTTGGCAAGCTGTCTAGCATTTGGGGCATGCTATTTAAGAGGTCCCATGGGTCAAGGGTTTCCTGCTAGAAAGCAAACTCTTTGGCTATAGCCGAGCACCACATCCCACAGTCTGCCTGCCTGCTGAAGTATGATCTGAAATACTGGATGTTCTGTGGAGGGAGAGAGAAAAGAAATCTGCCGGATTCATTCTGCAGATGCAAAATCATTCCTCACCCTTGCGTTCTTGTGTGGGTAATCCCTCCGAAAGCTTACTATAAAAGGATGGAGTATACACAAAAAATTAAGAAACTGTGTCTTCTTTTCACATATGTCCCAGGGCTCTACCCAGACTCACTGAATTATTTAACAGAAAAGAATAAGCTGGGATTGGCAAGGGGCTACTTCAAATTACAGTTAACCTATTCCTACGGCCAAGAAAAAACAAGTGACCAAATTGCAACTCTGAGTCACAATTCATTCCCTAGATTGCTCCCAGGTGCTCACCTTCCCTCTAACCCTGGATAACGATATTTCTTTGTTACCATCCAGTCCTCTACACTAAGAGAGAACAACAGTGTGTTTATGTAATTTGTTTTCATACTCTTTTCTCATCACATTTAAGTATCTCTTCAGGTGGATTTTCTCTGCAATATCTTCATGCAAAATTTATAAACATACAATACTGCTCCTACTTCCTACGCTGTCAAAATCCACACACTTCTAGTGCATCATAGAGCCTCCAAAACAGGGTAAGATCTTTTTTGCCACCTTCTGTTTAGGTTCTGGTTAGGAGTTACAGTTTTTCTCTCACACGTGAGAAATTCAGACCTTCACACCTGACTATGTTTATGTTTCACTGACTGAATGAAAGCAGCAGTAAACAAAATTGCAGTTCACATATGCCTTTCTGGGGCATGGAATTATTGCTTCTTACAGCTGAAAAATAACACAAAATAAGAATTAAATAGAAGCAATAAAAGTCAGTTCAGCAACAGACTGGTTTACATGGCTCCTCTCATTGTCCTCTTAGGCAGAATTTGAGAGAGATGTCTGAAAAGTAGCAAGTCATGAAGCTACAGAAGCCAGAGATCAAGCTTGTTTTTTCATGGCAGATCATTTGCCTTGTATGATCTACAATAGCTTAAGATGACTCTTCATAGGCAGGGGTCAAACAGCTTTTTGGCAGAAAATTGGTGTTCTGCCCCAGTGATTGCTGACTATTTCTGTAGCAGTAAAGAAGCTTGAAGGAAGTGATATTGCAGTCTGCCAGAGAAGGTCTTTTTATGGGATGACACCAACTTTCCTGATCCAGAGTACACGATGGAGTATGGAGTTGCCTGAGGGTGCAGGAACTGAAATAACTTTGGAAGACTCTTGGTGGAGCAGGGAATCCATACCATCTTGTCAGGTTCAGACCCTGATGCAAGGTGTCATCTTTTCAATAGTGCCCACAGCTTCTTTTTGAGGAAAAAAGCTGAAACCACACCCAAAAGCCAGATAAACTTCCACATGGGCAATTGGGCGATCATTGTTTGAGTCATGCTGGAAGTTAAGATGTCTAACACCAGAGGTTGAACCCAGTGTAGATTCTTAAGAGGTGAATATCAGTAAAGCTGTTCCTTGAAAATTGGAGGCTTTACTTCCAATGTACTTGTTTCCTTGATAATTTACTTCTAAAATTAGCTATACTAATAAATGCAGAACAGAACCTTTAACTGAGGAGCAGATTTTTTTAATGCCCGTTAATGGCTGAGCTCACATAGAAGACTTTTCAAAGAGAAGGAATCATTCTCCTCTACTTCTACCATCTGTTTCTATACAACCTGTAGATCTGAGATCTCTAATCTCTACCAAATTTGATTTAAACGAGCCAAAGATTAAAAAGTCTTTAGGCAGGCAGTTATAGCTGTACCCAAATAGTTGTACATGTCTGCATGCACACACACACAAATTGTATTCTATAGAAGGAAAACCATTTCCACCTAGAGCTTTAAGTGTAGTCTGCACTGTTATACTCAAATGGATAATAATTTGTAAATTATTGTGAAGGGAAGGAATTTCATACGTTCATATGTTCTTGAAAGATAGAACGAATAACAGTGTTTAGGGAGCTTCTGATTGCTTTTCATGTTGTTGAAAGCAGAGATGGTCTTTGGGTACTTGATGACCCACCAGCTGTCATCTGTAACAGACATTTCTTCATCTATACCCCTTGTAGCTTGAACCACTAGTTGGACTAGTACTATTTCGTCATGTCAGAAGTAATGTTCTTTTTTCAGATGTGTCACATTGGCATTAATTTTACATTACATTTCACAATAAGCTGATGCGATAGAATTAAATAGTTTTATTGAAGCATGTGTAATAGAAGCAAAAAGAAGGCCTGTAAGGTACACTAAAAGACATATAGACTTTTGGCTGTGGCTGTGAAGCTGAGGCGTTACCTCCATGTCTGGATGTGCTAGAAAGAGTTGCTTGAACCTTTCTGCTTAGGTCGACCGCTGGCAAAGGTCCTTGGGTGATGTAGGGGAAACCTCATCTATTCTTTGAAAAGGCATGTGTGGTTCATTCAGCTGGTTCAGATCAGAGTAACAACTAACATACAGTGATAATTTTGGAAAAGGGGGTTCCTCAAATATTGGCATGCAATTTTGTTTGCTGGATGTATAACACTGAGCTGAGCGAGAATGAACACAGGCACAGCAGGGAGGGCTGTGTGTTTAGAAACGAACTCTGCTATATTGTAAACCATTCCAGTGCCTCCCTACTACTGGAGAGAATCATCTCCCTTTTCTTTCTTTCTTTCCTTTCTTTTTCTTTCTTTCTTTCTTTCTTTCTTTCTTTCTTTCTCTCTTTCTTTCTTTCTCTCTTTCTTTCTCTCTTTCTTTTTTTCTTTCTTTCTTTCTTCCTTTCTTTCTTCCTTCCTTTCTTTCTTCCTCACTCCCTTCTTTCCTCCCTTCCTCCCTTCCTCTCTTCCTTCCTCTCTTCCTCTCTTTCTCAGAATCACGGAATATACCAAGTTGCAAAGAACTCATAAGGATCTTCAAGTCCAACTGCTAGCCCTGCACAGGACCATCCCCAAGAGTCACACCGTGTGCCTGAGAGTATCATCCAAACACTTCTTGAACTCTGGTAGGTTTGGTGCTGTGATCACTTCCCTGGGGAGCCTGTTCCAGTGCCCAACCACCCTCTGGGTAAAGAACCTCTTTCTAATATCCAACCTAAACCTCCCCTGACACAACTTCAGGCCATTCCCTCGGCTCTGTCACTGATCACCACAGAGAAGAGATCAGTGCCTGTCCTTCATCTTCCCCTCAGCCCTTTCCTTCTTTTTTTTTTTTGGTAAGACTTTCTTAACTTTCTCATCTTATTCTGTAACCCTGCCCTTGTAGATCTTGATCTAATCACTAAGCATCCAGAAATAAAGAAGGATATTTTTCACTGAATTAGTATATATGAATATCAATGGTATGATTCCTAAAGACTAAGTAAACAGGAAAATATCTAAGTTAAAGACAATCTTTATCACATGGCCTATCCTAAAATGCTGGCCTTAAGCTCCAAGTCACTGATGAAGAAACCAGAGGAAATGGAGGTATATTAATAATGTTTGTGCTATTTCTCAGCCCAGTGCTAGCATAGGCAACAGAAAATTTAGTCTGACATTTATGCAAATAGCTGTAAAAAACTTCCAAGGCAATTAGCTGGTAAAAAACTTCACTCGTGTAATTTAGGAAAGAGATTTTTTTTATTGGAAGAAAGTTTACAGAATTGTAAAGAAGACTCTTCTGTTGTTCTCTTTGCAGGTGTTTTACATTTTCTGTTGTGTTTCCATATTTTCTTCTTCATCCTTTTGAAGATGTCCTGTAGCTGCTCATGCTACTGAAACCCTATTCAGGAGTGGAGCACAAGCCTTAGAAAGTCCTAGGCTATTTGCTACAAGCCTCCTTCAAGCTTTAACTTCAGGTGTGTCTGTCCATATAATCACAAAGTTGACAGCTCATTTGGGCAAATCTAAATAGTTTTACATTTGTTGTTTTTGATAGCAGTAGCACACTTGTTGGAGCAGCTCAGGCTAAGGACTGTTATTTGTTGCTGTTGCAACTTCATCTTTGCTGCAGATTCTTGAGGTTATCTGTGCAAGCCTCCATTTTCAGTGCTTTTTTTTTTCCAGAGCCTGTTGGAAATACTCTATCTTTTTTTCCATTTGTTGAATTCAAGTGAGAATTCATGTGTTGATCCAAAGTACATATTCCAAATACATTGAGTGCTTCCATATGATTTTGGTAGAATTCATAGCTGACAGATACCATCTGACTTTTTCAGCTTGTGATAAAGTCCCTCCATCAAAGGCCAGTAATTTAAAACAAACAATGCTACAGTAGATCATTATCTCCTGTAATGTCAGGTTGACCTGGTTTTGTGCTGTACATCTCTATTCCTGGAAACTGGTGAACTCAGCAACTTCTGTGCTGTATCTTTCATGTTACCTCTTTGTTAAGCTCTTCTGTGACTTATAACAGCTTGCCCAGATAAAAAAATCATTGCTTTCTCTGAATGGTGTTACTTCTTGACCCATGGGTTTCAAGAGTGCTTGTTTTGGTTTTGAATGCTCCATGAGTCATTGCATCTTGCATAGTTTGTATCTTAATTTAATATGAATGTGATTGTTCTGTTTGGAAAATTAAAAGAACAGAGGTTTGCATTATTCTGGGATTTTCTTGCTGTCTGGAAAATTTCATGTTCATTGTATAATTGCATTTTAGAAGGAAAAGGTTACTTACAAGAACAGAGTAAGACACAAAGCACAATGCCAGAGTCCCTTGGATTTGGGTTGATATGTATCTCTGCCAGGCTTCCCTGCTGCTCATTCCATTCTTTGGTTGTCGTATCTACTTTGGCATTAATGTCACCCATCATGAAGTGTAAGTTGTGTTTTGGTATTCTGTCAATCACACTTTTGAGACAATTGCAGAATTTGTCCTAGTCACTGTGTTCCTCTGTCAGAAAACATCTCTGCATGATTGATGTCTTTAGGAACCTGGTTTGGGATCTGGCATATATGATGTGCTGGCTGATAGCTCCCCAAATAAGGAGTGATTTTTCCACAAAATCTGTCATGGTGAATACTATCCAGTTTGCATGTTCCTTGTCACACAGATGGTTCAGCTTTTTGTGGGTTCAGAGATGGGTTTTTCAAGACCCAGTGAAGATGGATCGTTACCAAGGATCATGACATAGGAGTAAAGAGGAGAACACCAATGCCCTTTGCAGGTGCTTGTAAGCGCATGGAGGGAGAGATACAAGAACCTTTCTCTGAAAATCAGCAGGACAAACCACACTCCCTGCATATTCCCCTTTCTCCATGAGCACAAGCAGATAACCACATCTCAATTTGCCGGTCAGATTGTCCAGTGTGGTGTGTTTCCTTGCTTTCTTAGACACTGCACTCCTGTAGAGCTCTCGAGGATAGTATGAACTCCTCATCTAGCACTACTGTTGTTAGAATTGCAAACTTTACCAATACAGAGGAATAATAAAAGAACCACACAGACCCTGAAAACGTCATCATGATATGGAAATAACATGAGGCTTGGCTTAGGAAATTGTGAGTGATTGCACTGTAGGTAATAATAATAAGTCTCAATATGCAGGAGAAACCCTGAAAGTGGTAATACTGAAAAAACACCCACAGAGTGGAAGGCATTGCTATAGTGCTGGGATAATCCTGAATACTACTTTGGACTGTCTACTTAGAGGCATCCTTTTTATAAAGGAACTTCTATGAGTCCTCCTGGAAAACTGAAGTTAATTCGGGCCAACCATCACTTAGCAAGAAAGATACCGCCAATTTGAAGGGAATTTGGAGAAGCAACAAAACTGATTAAAAGATTGGATGAGCTGAGTCATAGACATAAATGTATAAACTACTGCTTGATTAAGCAATGACTAAGGTGACAGGCAGAGTAGAGGAAAATCAGGGAATGGTATAACATCAAAATGTCCATCTATATGGATATTGACATCAAGGAGGAAGTGCTTCTTGTGGTTGCCATGCATTTTGTAATTAAAACTAGTGGGCTGACACCATAAAGTAAACACTTAAAATGGCTATTGCAAAAAAATTTGCTTTTGTTAGGCTGTGAAAAATTTCTTCTAAGGGATGTAAAAGGACCTTTAAAACTGAAAAGTACCTCTCACTGGCAAAAGTATAGAGTGCATGATCTCACAGTAACAGGGAGACAGACTGGGTGATCTTTGGTCTCTTTCTTCATGTTCGTTTTGGATTCTGGTAGCAATACATCTTCAGTATTAGACTGATTTAGTTTTCTCTTCTCATTGTTGTAATCTTTAGCCTGCTTTGCTTTCTGAGTAGGAGCTCATGTAATATATTCATTATCAGTATAATATTCAGCTAATCGTCTTCTTATGCATTGGACTGTTTCTTCAGATTACAAAATGAAGAATGTCTTTAAAATGGTGAAAAAATTTATTTGGAAACCAGAAGTGGAAATAAATTATCCAGCTTTATGTTAGCTGTGAAGTATTTCTGGCTTTCCTTAGTTATATACTTCATACTTTTTAAATAAATATTACTCAAAAAAACCCCAAGAAAAGCTGCTTGTCTAAAAAGATAGACTGGTTTATTTCTGAAGATATGGAAAACACATAAATACAATGTCCATTATAGTCTCTTCAGCTGGCAAGTACAAAAATGATACAGTCTTGGCAATACTGTTTTTGACAATACTAATATAATTGACTAGGGGACAGGGTAATCTAACAGCCACAGCTTTGGTATGTTACAGTGAAGCCAGAAAAATTGGAGTAGTTAGTTAATATCCTCAGCCTAACCTGCATATAATCGCATTAACTCCAGAACCTCTGTCACTCATGAGAGATGTCCAAGGAGAATTTGGTCGTGAGAGGATGAACAAGAGGGTGAGTGAGACTCCGGTCCTCAGCTCAGCAAAGCCACACTCAGCTTTGCTGAGCTGAGCTGACACCTCAGACTGGTGGTTTATATCTCCTGACTTTGAATGTTCCATAATAATTCTGCCTTTCCCCTATCCTGAAAAACTATCTCCCTACTTTTTCTGAGCAAAAGCTGTGTTCAAAAATGCACTCTCAACACCTGCCAACAGCTGGATCAAATCCACTGGCTGACAATTAGCATGTTTTGCTGGGGACAGAGCAGCACTGGCTCCGTCTGCCAGTGCTGTGATATGCCTGCCAGCAGTCAGTGTTGTGGGAAGGTGTGAAAGCATCACAGCCACCACCACTCCTGCCCCACCATTTAGCAAGTACCCTGTGATTTCTGAACTGAGGAGACTTATGCTTTTCCTGAAAAATATATATTGTCCTAATGTAAGGTTTTGATATCACTGTAGCTGGGAATAAGTACACCTAAAAGGAGAGAGAAAAATGTATGCTCTGCAGTTTGCGTAGTTCTAGGTGCTACCTCTGACACAAATCAAATGATTTGTATAGAATTATCAATTTATTAGAATAAAACATTTCTTTCCTCAAGTCTGTCTCTTCAAAGTTGTTTGTGGTGACTTGTTTCACATTGGTTTTGGAAAACACTGATGCTGATATCTGTTTGGTTTGCTATATTTCATTTTAAATGAAAAGGTATCAAGTCCTGTAGCCTGAGATCACTGTGAGGTGAATACCTTTTTCCTGATTATCTTCCAAAACAACTTCAATCAGCCATGATTCCCATCTTCAAACTCACTCTCCACTAGCTAACCAAAATGCTGGTGCTCATTTAAACTGGGCACCTCGTCTTGTTATTTTTCAGGATTTTTTGACATCATGTCAGAAGGGAGGAGAGGGCATGCTTGGGTAAAGCTCACATCAATAAACAAAATAAATTTTATCACTGGTTTGAATGAAATATAGTGATATTTTGTGTCTTGGCCATAATTGTTTTACCTGATCTTGTATAATCATAAAGATCCACTATTGGAATAAGACCTGGTGTATAAATATTTCTAATATAAGTGATATTAATTGGATTCTACATTGTGTATCAAAAATAAGGGACTGTTAATGTAGTCAGAAGAATTTGTGCGTTACTAAGGATGCCATTATATGTGTAAACTACATGCAGCATGTTTTTTTTATTGCTGTTTCCAAACTGACTTTAGGTGAAAGCACAGCTGGGTGCGGAGGAAGCAGGCATTTAAATATTCAGCTCCCACTTTTTGAAAATTGCACTGCAATTTGGAAAGTGCATTCTCTCTTGGGAAAATTAGGCCTTAAAGTCCTGCTGCAGATGACCGATGGTGCCAGCTCTCCATCAGTCTTCCATTCCTGTGATCACTGGTTAATTCTCCATTTAGATGACACGACTAAGTTTCATATTGTCTGCTCACACAGGAGGGAAACATACTGCCTGTTCTGTCTTTGTAGAGATATTAAGCAGAAAAAAAAGTCTTTTGAATCAAAGACCTTTTCTTCCAAGATCACACTTGCAAATAAGGGCTTGAACCTCCACTCACTGATGTCGGTAGCAGTGGCCAAAGGATCAAGATATGAAAAATCTTGGGTCTTGAAAAATAGCATGCAGAGTGTGATGTTGGAATTTTTTCTGTTTTAAGAGAGATACTGGCTTCCTCGATTATTGTCTTGTAATGTTCCCAGGTTAATTAACATTTTTTTGTAATAACAGAAAACAGTTACCTAAGTTTAGCAATCAGCTGAGGCTATAATTACCAATGAAGAAGCATTTCTCCTTACCATTGATCCTGACCGGACTTTATACCAGCTTCGTGCTCCTCCTGGTGCAAGCAATCACACAGCTGCCTATGGAAACATGATACACAATAAAAATAACTAGGAAAGAAAGGTCAGAGAAGCTTCATGATCTTGTCCATGCCATGGCTGCAAAAAACCGTCAGTGTGGGCACAAAGGAGGGTGGAGTGACCATGCAGCTACATTTGGAAGGAAGTGCAGCCATGTTTTCTAGTAGAAACTTGGATTTAGACTGGCTTCGTCTGACCATGAAGCCTTTAATGGTGCAATTTCATATCATGATCTAGTGGCAGAAAGGGTGGCACTGTGCTTTTTTCCCTTCCTTCCACTTTCAAGGTCCCTGGTCCATTGAATGACCATGTGGTGACCTGGATCAGCTTGCTGAACTACTGGAAAACTAATCAGCTATTCATGATTGGACCACAGCACAACTGCACAGCCCTGGGAAGAGGCAGAAGGGAGACAGCATGGAATAGAGAAAAGTTGCAAACAGCCTGGTCAGCAGTAGCTGCACTTGAAATAGATCAGTGCAAAGTTGAATAGCAACCTTGAAAAACAAAGGTGAGCTCAACTTGTTTCTGCAGAAGGTGACATCTACCCCAAAATGTTTTAGGTTCACTGCATCCCTGTCTAGATAATCTCAGTGCATTTCTTGTGTCAAAGTAACATGTTTATTTTAAGGAATGTTAGGTTCCTTTCCACATCCTAAACATCCACTGGTCAGATTATGTGACCAATACATCTGTTCTCGAACAGGCAGCAATCACAAGTATTGAGGCCATGCTACTGAGAACGCAGCTGCGCTGGGCAGGGCACGTCTCTAGGATGAAGGACCACCACCTCCCTAAGATCCTACTCTATGGTGAACTTGCCACCGGCTGCCGCAAAAGAGGAGCCCCGAAGAAAAGATACAAGGACTCCCTGAAACAACAACTCAGCCTCGGGCATATTGATCATCATAACTGGTCTACTCTGGCCTCCAACCGGGAGGCCTGGAGACAGACCATCTATAACGCTGCTGATGCTTTTGAGAAAGCACGCAGGATCACTCTCAAGGAGAAAAGACAACGCAGAAAGAATCGAGCCTTGCAGAATATACCATCCAAGGAGTCTTTCTGCTGTGCCTTTTGCAACCGGACTTGCCTTTCTCGTATTGGCCTTTTTAGCCACCAACGCGCTTGCAAGAAATGTGGGTAGAGCCCTTCCCAAATCTTTGTTCGCGAAGCCTAGCCATGAGGTTCCTTTCCATTATCATTCATTATTTTCAAACCCCAGCAGGGTTTTGTGCTGGATAGATTCTCATGGAGCTACTCACATGATTTTTCGATGTATCTGATTGTCCAAGATGCTAAATTATATTTATACTCACTTTAAGGCCACTTTAAGCTTGATAGAATGCTGCCTGCAAGGCCCAGTGGAAGTGGAAAACAGATTTAATAATTTCCCATACATTTTGGTTTTTTACTCCTTTTCTTTATTAAATGTAACTGATGAGTTCAGTGGCATTTGGGGAGCCTCATGTTCCTGTGTTTCTCTACTAGAGGGGAGTCATAATTTATTTTCCTTTGAAGGGAACCAGTATGAGGATTCTTATCAATAAAGATTTCTAAAATAAAGGCGGGTGACAAAGTTCATCTGAGAAGGGCTCTTTTACCGACAGAGAGCACTGAAATTTCAGTAAATAAATGCCTACTAACTGACAGGGGAAAAAAAAAAAACCAAACAAAAAAACCCACACACAACAAAACAGAAACAAAAAGCCAGCCCACTAATAAATTGTATATTAGCAATACAAAAGCAGTCCTCGATGTTGTTGCTGAGCTTTTTTTCTGTTATTCCTCTCCTCTTTCATAGTTCTAATTCAACCTTTATTATTTTGCAAGATTTTGCCAGCAGAAAAAGCCTCCATACATCAAAGAGGGTGATGAGTGGTTGGGACAAGGTTCTGTCAAGGGACAGTATGGGATACTTGGCATTAGGAGGAAGTGCTGTGCACTTAGAGATGAACGGTTTTATTTTAGTCCTTTCATCTACTTTAGCTCCTTTTTGTTTCAGCAGCCATAAATACTTGCTGTGGAGCCAATGTTCGGTACTGAAAGGATTTCTTTTTTTTTTTTTTATGTTCCTCTCGTTTCTGTTGAAACATGACACTCAAATTGGAGATAGGAGCAGAGATCAACAAACCCTGTCAGCTCTTGTCAACCCAGGTGTAACAGTGTGATCTTCTTAAATTGCTGCTAATCTGCCAAGGATCTCTTTATCTGCAGTCTCCATCATGCTGTTTGCTCACATTTGGTTAACACTTTAAATTTCCCTTTTGGAGGTGTCATGGTTTGCCATTTAGCAACTAAGAAGAACTGTGAGAGCAGCTTAAAGCGCATGGATTTGGGAAGCTAGAAAAGCTGATTAGCTATTCAGGGAGAATAATCTTATTGAAAGTAGTAAGAGCTGTATAAAGAATGCTTTTCCCTTTCCTCATAACAATCTTCTAATTATGTTGTCAAGCTTGCTGTCGTGTTCTCCCCCTGTGCCATTAAGAAATGGTTTTCTAAGTTAAGAAAGAGATTTCCAGATCGTGATGATGTTTGCTGATTTTTTTTATATTGTTTAAAGAATCTGTGTGTATTAAGCCAAACATTAAGAAAATGATTCATGTGCAGCATAATTATCTGAGATGAGGCTCTCAAGACTGTGGTGGTGGTAAGAGAGGCAAGAGGGTGTTTGGTATGCGGGGGTTACTCTTCCACATCAGTGCCAGGGGATTTCACCTTGTGACTGGAATGTGAGTCTAGTAGGAACCTTTGTGATTAAAATATGGTCTCAAATCAACAGTTGCTCAAGAGGTCAGAAGCAGGGCCAACTGATATCTGCAGCTGTAGATTTCTGAGCAAAACCCAATGTTTCTTGGTGATGAAAGAACAAGTCCAATTGTGGTCTAATCCACTCTTTTTTTTTTTCTGTTGTCCATATTTTGGTGGAAAGAATAGGAGCCAAATTTTAAATATTTCCTTTGAGTTGAAAGCCTGGTAATTTAGTAGCACAGTATGGATCCATTCCCTGATATCAGCATCTTGGTGATATACAATACCATACAATTAAAATAAAATACATTAGTTACCAAACAAAACCCAGACCTTCTCAATGGTCTTCCTGTTTCTGATTAATGGTATAAATATCACTTATCTGATGGTTTTGCCTTCAATGTTTTCCTGTCAGAAATGCATCCATTTGACTAAATATGATATCAGTGTTCATTCATTTACTTTTGCTGCTGAGTCTCCAAATGACAGTTGAAGTTTATATTAATGGCTGGTAGGATTAGGAGATGTATCAAATTATTTAAACAATACCACATCTGAGAAAAAAAATCTACAGAATAACCGCCTTTATCAAAAACACTAACTATGGTGTCAGTTCTGACTTTATGTATTGTGTTTTGTTATTGAGACATAGTGATTTGTTTTTCCCTTTCACAGTTAATGACTAAAGGTGTGTAGAGTGTTACTGAGGAAATACAGTGCACTAAGTCATTTCTTTAAAAGTATAATGGCATGCCATCACACATTTCAGTTTTCTGGATGTTTCACACAGTCATATTTCTTCCTCTCCAATTTGCCATTGTGTTACTCCATGTTATTCAGCAAAATTACTTTTGATTTCTACAGCAAGAGAAAAGAATTTGTCTAGAAAATTTTCCATATAAAAATGCTTGCTACCTGAGTGAAAGTAATTCTGCTTGACTGCTGCAACTCACCAAAGTCTAACCATATCTTTGTTATAACAGAGCAACAGTGAAAAAGTGGTTTTTTTAAAAATCTCCTCATATTTATTACCATGTCACATGTAGATGCATTATTCTACTTAGGTATACAACTGGCCAATGGAAATCTTTTTTGAGTTGACAGATCTGCGTTTTCAGATGAAACTATAGTATTTTGCCCCATGAGACAGAATTCACTTTTCTTTCATACAGACACATGATATGTACTGTGTTAGCAAGGACAATATGTTTTAGTCTGTAACCAAAATCCTCACCATGTTTTTTGATGTGAGTCTAATAACAAAATTAATACTAATACTTTACACAGAATTTGCCTGTATGGAAAGCTAGATGTGCACTTAGGATCTGACAAGTAGGAAGAAGCTGATATAAATTGCATATATATATATATATATATATATATATATATATATATATATAAAAGTGGATAGAGCTAAATTTTACTCACACATGTATTTACAGTGGGAATCAATTTCTCCTAAGGGAGATTTTCCTATTTTCAATCTTCTCACACACTAGAATCACAATGGAAAACCTGCCAAAAATTATTGTTCTCAGACCCAATGTCATTCAAGAGAGTATAAATGCTATGTAAGTTTTTTGGTCAGCTTTAGATTTGATAAGACCCTCAAGAAGCTACCTCCTACTGTTCCAACATGTGACCTCCACACCCATGGGGGACATATTTTCTCTTCAGGGAATATTTTGTCAGACAGAGCAAGTTTCTGATCTGTACCTAACCCAGTGTTCTCCCATACTCACATGGCACTGATGTCCATGTCTTGCTTTTCCTTTCAATGGTGAAAACCAGTATTCTTTCAAGAAAAAGCATTTCCGTTGCTTTACTTACCATATGAATGCCTAATGCAAGGAATTACATCAGGTTCCGAACTATTGTTTAAACCTTGGCAAATTCAGTGAAAGGAACGTGCCACAACCTGATTGTAAATGGTAGCTGAAGGGTAGATAAACTGGGGAATACTGCAGATTGCCTGTGCATACAGTTTTTTGGCCATTCTGCTTGCTGTTTTGGATGGGAACAGTTGGGTGCAGTTTTAGCGTGAGAGGTGTATGTCAGCCTACGTACAATTTGACATTGGAGAGTATGGGAAACTTCTTTGGAGCTGATAAACATATTGGCTGCCTTCCATTCAGAGTAAGAGAAATAATCATGTTCTTTCTAGGAGTTGTAACAAAGAGGTATTACATTTAGTGCTCATTCTTTCTTTAAACTTTTATGCAGTAAACAAGCTGCCACACTAACAAGTGCTTTCTGCTTCCTACTTCACCTTTCATTTGTTTCCACTGCTTCCCTCCTCAGTGCCACTGTTGAGAGCTCTTTCTGCAGAGGAAGATACAAGCTTTTTCTGATCATTCTAATATTCTGATCATTCACAAGCTGTATCATTCTTGACCCAAAAGATATCATTAATTATTATTCACAATTTATGCATGTCTCCAATGAATAATAGCTTTTATAGGTAACTTCAGTCCTCATGCTTATTGCACTCCAAGGCCCCAAGATACAGGAGGATACAGTTTGTGATTTGAAGAGCTTGCTTTCTAATTCAATCCAAGATAGAGGTGGGCATGAAAGAAGGAGATAAAGAAAGAATAGTGGGCTTCTGCTCATTACCTAGATTAGTAATGTCACAGATCATGAATAGTTTCAAGTATCCCTTTTATAAATTAATGAATAATGATTTCTGTATTACACAGTTGTTTCATCACTGGTTTTTGGCTGATTTTTTTAAGTATCACTTTCAGAAGTGGGTCTTGAAGACCAAAAAGACAGAGTGGAGAAGAAGAACAGAACTGTTACCATGTGCATGGAGTAACACAGATAAAGAGTGTAGAGTCTTCCTGAGAACTTGTCCTTGGACTACTTGCTTCAATTCACCTGGCAGAAGAAAGACCAAGTTAATAGTCCAAAGTGCCAGAAGACTGGAACAGGGAACTGGGGTACTGAAGAAGGGCAAGAAGGTTAATAAAAGGACCATTATGCATTTATTGCTGCACTCAAAACCTGTGTATATGAATGAAGCCCAGATAAAATACCCAAAGGACGAAGACTAGATGGGAGAAAGAATTTGGTTAATGACATACCAGACTACTCCTAAAGGTTCAGCTGAGGGCTTAGAACAATGGTTGTCTGCAGATATATGCTTGTGGATAATGTTTCTATCAACCTTAGCTATAAGGAAGAGTAATTTCAATTAACTGTCATCATCCAGAAGTCAAGCGTGCAGTATAAACTCTGGAGACAGGCAGCAGCACTTTTCAGAATATTTATATCTTCTTAAAATTAGGTTGTAGTCATCATTAACAAAACTGAACAGTGCATCAAAAGAACCCTCTGTTTCTGCAGGATAAACTGCTTAAACATGCATGTAGAAGTGATTACTTTCATTCTCATATTGCCTGTTTTCTTTCCATGATACACAGAGAAATATAAGGAAGTGTGCTGGGTGTCATATTCTAGGGTTTGGGATTTTTTTACTATGTAGAGTTCATCTAAGTGGTATTTAAAAAAATCTCTTCCCATTTCTTGTGGTTACAAAGAGAAAATATCAGTTAAAAAGAATCTAAGATCAATAACTTCACTGTTTTTTCAAGGTAAAATACATTGTGAAATAATTTGCAGCAAAAACTGTGATTGCAGTTACACAGATAGCTGATTATTAATAGTCCATTACAAACTAAGTTCAGAAGAGGCCCCAGGAGGCATTGCAGTTGCTTCCACTAAAAAAAAGTAATAATCTTGCAAATGAGATATCTTCTCATTTGAAGACCCAACCATTTTGCATTGATTTTTCCTAAAGGTTACATCACTGTGAGAATTCAGTAGAACATCTCCCACTCAGCTGATTGTTCCCACTAACCTTTTGTGCCCCGTGATACTCCAGGAGTCCGATGCAATGATCACTGCCATGACCCTGGGTGGAGCTTCCTGTTCTAAAGGGTTATTTAAAAACAGTAAGTCTTAGAAGAAACTAGAGGAGGAGGAAGGAAAGGGAGAGGTAGTCTTCACAGTGTCCAATAGGTCTGATCTTACCAAATGAATGTGACTTAAGGTAAAGCCTAAATGGAAACATCAGAGGGTGGGAAAGTTTCTGTTCTTGTACTTAGCAAGGAAAGTTGTAGGGCATTGCAGGGAAGCAATGCACCGAACTGGAGCTTAATCTTTGCTCCTAATACATGCCAAAACGACTTCAAGCTTACAGGACTCCAGCAGAGCTCACCAAGGAACTGGGGGTAGTCTGGCCTTTCCAGCTACTGTGTGCACCCTTGGAGCACTATCTTTCCTAATGTTTGCTTTTACCTTTTGCGTAGAAGAACAATGAAATACATATTTCAGCCTGAGCACCTTCATATTACTGATGTTTTCTTTGCAGAATGTCCATATCTCGTTTGCTTTCTTCTGTGCCTCATCTGTCTGGCTGGATCAATCTGTAACTAAGTCAAAGTAGATACATTAGAGGGCACAGAAATCCAAACAGGGTGATGAACTCAGCAGAGCAGACGAAATGTGTTCTGGGAGGTTATAGACAGAAAAGCTTAGGAACCACTCACTACAGTATGTTTTCATATAATGAAAGTGTATTGTTAGGAGCATAGAGTTCTATCTTATATTCCATCTAGGAATACGGTCTTATTAATATGAAATTCATGAATGAATTGTAAATATATAATCAATTTACATGAAGGTCCTATATTTTCTAGTTGATGGGAAAAAAAACTTCAATTTTTCTTAACATTCCAGTTCCACTGTCCAAAATTAGAGCTATAAACTCACCTTTCCTTGCTTTCTTATCAGGCGTCACACCACCAGTGGTATTTGGCTACTAGAGAAGCATAAACTCCAGGTTCAGAGTATCGGAGATGTAGAGGAGATGCAACATAGAGTCTAGGTCACCTAAAAATGACAGCTACTTTTGTTCACCCAAAGGATTGTCTCGGCCCTTTTGACTTTTCGTCCTGTGTGCAACAAGAGCTTAAACACCTTCTTCCCATGTAGACTTTTGCACTGAGGACACGCCCAGGTAGGTGTCTGATTGTGAAGCTGAATGTCATGTATTAATTCCAGAAATTGTCTGCAGCCTTTCTTGTAGCACAGCTACTGCAGGAGAAGTGAAGAATGTTTTCCCTAAGCTGTTTTTCCTATTGCTTCTTAGTACTGTCAAACAGCAAATAGATTTTCCTGATACCATGACATGATCTGGAGAAAGGAGTTATGACTATTTCAGCTTCATGAAAAATAAGCCTTCACACTTCATTTTTGGTCAGGTTTTCTAGCAGATGTACTATTAAGTTTTATTTTTCTACGTAAACATGAACAAAACAAAACTGGTTCACATTTCAAAGGAATGGCACATAATTCTTCAAGGCTTTTCTTCATCTCCAATTGAATTTTGCTACCCATCTGCAAGGCAGTGTCTAGTATTATCATGTCTGTGTACAGCAGGAAAGGTTTTGGTGATTGAACTTTCTCACTAAGTGAAGTCTTGAACATTATGCAAGCACTGAAAAAAAAGAAGAGAAAGCAACAAAAGCTGAATTAAGTTGGTGCATCCTAGGTCCTGCCATTCCAGTAGAATGTCTCCTAATTGCATCCCTGTACCAAACTAATGCATTCGTAACTTCCTAATGGCATAACAAGTATGCCTGCCGTGTGTGTTTATGTACTCGTTTGTCATCTATCTTCACTAAACAATTATCCCCAAGATAATTCAGTGATAGGATCCATATAAAGTATCTATGCAGAGTTTTCCAGAGTCAAGATAATCTGTGTACTGAATTTCTCTTTGGAATGTCCTCTTGGTAATTGTATTCAGAAATGTATTCTTTTATTCTTGGTCCTCAGTGTCTGTGGTTTGCTGTTCTTCCCTTACTTCTTTGCGTAAACAGCTGGTATTACCCTGGTTGGAGAGCCACTAGTATTTGCTTTCCTCTGCTAGAAGTGGGAGAAATAAGGGGTCTGCATAATGTATTTTCAAGTATACTATTTAAAAGTCAGTTCAGGGTAAATGATCTATAAAAACACTTAAAGGACAACAACAATGAGAGAGAAATATTTTTTTTTGCTCTTTCCCTCCCCACCATTTCTATAATCCATTAGTTAAACCAAAATTCTGTCCTTGCTCAAAGTCATGTCTGTTAATGAGAGTTTTCTTTCTTAGGTATTTTTTCACAGGCCCTTTGAGAGGAGCCCACAAACCCAAGAGAAAGGGTCACTCCTGGTGCTGAGAGTAAAAACCATCCTATGGAAAGGATGGGAAACACTAATCATGGTATGAAAGGTAGAAGAGGGTATGAGAGGCAGACCTCACTTTAGACAAGGGCAAAGCAATAAGGAAGATATTTTTTAACATCAGTGTTTTGTTCCCTGTGATCAATTCAGCCTAAAGAAAATGCTCCAAATCTAAGACCTAGGCACATGGAAAATGCTTAACTGCTAACACAGATCTTTCTACTCAGTGTCAACATCTGTCAACACCTACAACAAGAAAATATAACAACAATTTAAAAAGTCTTCATAAGAATAGATTCCCTCCTTGCACCTGGAGGGCTGGTTACATGCAATAGCAACATCTGGCAGCCAATGATACCACCTGATCTCAGATATTGTGAAAATGTCTGAAATTTATAAACCTGGTTTAAAAAAAAATAATAGGAAAGCAAATAAGTCTGCATCTGATGTCAGTGAGCCCTGCACTGGACTAACTTAAAGTTTAAACCCTCCTCCCCCCAAAAAAAAGGAAAGTCTTTCTGAATTTTATTCCCTCATTCAAACATCTATAGACTGAGAGCAGAAAGAAATTCTACAGTACTGGATTACCTGTTCATACTGGATGTGGCATCTTTCCTAGAAATAGGAACACAGCACGTCTTGCACAAAGAGACCATTTTAAAGACTCCAGAGACTAATGAGCCTGCTACCTGCCTTGGTAAGCAGCTCCAGCATTTATTTAACTTTACTTCTAGGAAATATTATTCCATTTAATTTTATATTCCAGATTTTGTTATATATTTGTTGGAATATCTTTTCCATGTGTGATAATCTAAAGACAGTGATCAAGTTGCCTCTCAATCCTTTTGCTAATAAAATAAAAATAAAGAGTAGATAGATGTTCACAAGCATGACACTACATGGATTTTTTCCATCTTCTGAAACATTTTTGTCCTTCCATTTTTTACATGTTTTGTGTGTTTCCCCATTCTTATAGAAGGGGGTATACCAAA
The DNA here is from genome assembly GCF_003984885.1 of Neopelma chrysocephalum. NCBI lineage: Eukaryota > Metazoa > Chordata > Aves > Passeriformes > Pipridae > Neopelma > Neopelma chrysocephalum. Next base: position 41,132,634 of record NW_020897694.1, on the reverse strand, counting down.
ACTGGACACAAGATTTTTATAGAAGTCTCATCAAGGCAAAAAAAAAGGTTCTAGGGTTTTATTTCATATTTCTAATCTAAATTTGCCACACCATTGCAAATAAAGCTCGGGGTTAAGCAGTTATTGATAGCACCACCCATCTCCTCTGAATTTTCCAAGACAGGCTTCCACAGTATAGATAGATCTTGTAATGTTCATACGTAGATGTTCATTGATTTCCAAATGTTATGTTTATTTCTAAATGTATCCATTCCACATAAAGCACACGACAGTGGATTACACTTTACTCCACCCTCTGATACACATTATGTACTAACTTGCTAATCTGTCATATATAACTAGAAAACATTGTTCAGCTTTACCTAAAGTGACAGCAATCACATTTGGGGTTTAGCGGTACTGCAACAGTTAAACAAGTGTGTGGTTATCTGTGGGTGAATAAAGAGCAGAGGAAGGAGTGCTGCTACACTCAAATGCTATTACATTTTTTTGGACCAGGGAGGTATTTGTGAGCCTGAGTGAAATAGAAAGCCGCAGGCAGAAAAGTTTGGGAGCTATTTACCTATGTAACTGACTAAAATAATTTGATATTGTGAGACCAAGGACCAGTCCCTAGAAGCCCTGGCAGTAATGTTCATTGATGCTCTCTTATTAGCAACCACACTTTAAGACCTGTCACTGAACCAACTTTTAATTCATCCAACTTGCACCTGTAACCTAAGATTTTTAATCATGCAGTACTGTGTCAAATGCCTTGGAGAAATCCATGTAAACTATGTCAGCACAGTTGCCTTTATCAAGCAGACCTGTAATCTTGTCAAAGAAAGCTATCAGTTTTTTTTGACAAGACCTACTTTTCATGATACCATACTGTCTGGCATTAATTAGATTTTTAATCTCTAGGTCTGTGTTTGTAGAATCACAAATTAATTTTTCATGAAACAAGTGAATCTACTCTGTTATCCCAGGAAACTGATCAGACTGCTCTAAACAGCCAGATTTCATTGCAGTTCTCTATTCTTTTGGGGTTCCCCAAATTTTAAGAACTTTGCTTTAAGTACTTGGAATTAGACAATCTTTCTGGTATCTTCTTCAATTCTTTTTTGAGACTTGTAGGTGAATTTCTAATTATGAATATGTCACCAGCACACAGCACAATTTGAAAAAAACCAAAAGATCTGTCTTCACTATTTTTAACTAAAAAATATTAATGCATTCCAGTTGCATCATTGGAATCACTTCTGTCATAAAAAAAAAGTTAAATGCCAAAAACAATAACTCATGGGGGTATAATTTTTCCTAAATACCTCTGGACATGTGTGAGTTCTTCCTTTAACAGCACATTTCCCATGACAGCCCAAGACATTAAAGAAGTGGTTACTTAAAGTTGACAACAATGAGAGAAAATTTTCTGTGGTTTTCAGAGCAAATCAGCACTCATGAAGTCTCCTATGTAATACTAATTCATCTTTCATTAACACTTTTCAGAAAACATTTGGAACAACAGCAGAAATTCAAGACGAGTGTAGAAGCAACGGAGAGGCAAAACCTGTGAAGAAATGTCAATAAAACTGGGTTGAAATTTGGTAAACTTTGGTAGAAAGGATGACAGGGGAAGAAGGTAACAGCCTTCAAGTACATGAAACATCCCTGCTCAGCAAAAATACAAGCATCTGCTCTCCTTAGCTCTTAAACGAATTGTGACAGTGGAGACTAAGGTTGAATGTGCAGAAGACCTTCTAAAAAAAATAGTAGCATAGCCTTGCAGCTGGTGGTCTGGAGACCATGGTGTCTTTCATTGGATGTTTTTCTGCCTTGGACCATGAAGTGAATGGATGATCACTTCAGGTGCCTTCCAATCCTGACAGTCTGTGTCATGGCTGTCAACAACAGGACTCTTCTGCCCAGGGCCTCTCAAGAGACTGAAGGTGTAAAACACTTTCAGCAACTCTCCCTCCATTTATAAGCTTCTTTCTTCTGTGCAGGTTTGTGGTGAGTTTTTTCCTACATATCCTTAAAAATAGACAGTCTGGCATTTTCACCAGCGTAACATGGAATCATTTCTGTTGTTATGAGCAATGAGTTAAGAAGTGAGATAAATACCTCTGTCACTGCAATTTGCCTCTATTTGTCAGCCTATATTAAATGTTCACTTAAAAGTTATTTTATCATTTTTAAATTATCTTGGCATTTATTTTATTTACTGAAAGCAAGAGTGTTACTGATTTTGTGTGGGCTGCATATAGTGGCAGGCAACAGCATAACAGAGCCTCTGCACAGCTGCTAATGCCTCTTCTTCACGGGGAGTGAGTGGGAAGAGTGAGGAAATGAGTGGAGATTTGGCTTCTTCCCTTTGGTGTGCCAGCTAACATAGCTGAATCATCGCAGCAGGAAAAATGTATATCTGCAGCAGATGACTTCCCTTTGGAGCACAAGAGCCATGCAATATACTTTTAGGTACTTCTCCACAAAAAGCATGTCTAGATGGTACAGAACACACCACACACAGAGGCTCAACTTAGCCCTGAGTGAGTTGGTTCAGGCATGAGATGTCAGGCAGACACATTAGCATGATATCTTACCTTGGTTAATTTGTCCAAAATGACTGGTATTTCTCAAGATCTATGTTGCGCTACCTTGAAATCTTAGTGAGACTCAGGCAAGGTTTAGATTTCTAAGCTACAAATCTCTCCAAACCAGCACTGAGCTGCTAACTGCAAATTATCCTTAATGTTTGGCATTAAAATTGTCTTACATTTATCTTCTTATGTGTGCATTTGTGTGTGTGTGTATGTGTGTGTCTGTGTGTCTGTGTATATCAGGGCATCACTATGGACACCAAATACTTAAACCCCTGTAATCTACCACCAAGGCATTTCTTTTCTTCTTGAAGCTGACTTATAAGAGGTCCATGTCAGTCAGTAAGAGCTCTTTGAAATCACCTTCTGGAACAAGTGCTACATAAGGTTCAGAGGCAACTACATTCTATTTAATAACTTAGTAACACTGGATGCCTTGTACTGAAGCAATATGACATACTACTAAAGACTGTGCCCTGAAAAAGAGATCTGTATACCCTGGGGGATGACTTTTTGCCTAGGGGCTGGGCAGTCTCATATCATTGTCCTAAAAGACTTCCAGGAGCTCTGGAGCCTACTCTTGGGAATTGCTTCATGTCATAGATTAGATATGTGTTTTTTATAAAATAATTTTAAAAATACTTGAAGCAAGATTAAAAGCCGGGTATATTCCCTTCTCATATGAGCTTGCTTAGCAGACAGATTCCATGCTCTTCCCAATGGGCCCATAAGAAATCCCTTTAGATTAATCCCGTGATCATCTTCCACCAGTGGTTTCTGTCCAGCTTTGGGGATTTTTCTTTCTTCTTGTTTTAAAGGCTCTATTGTATTTTTGTCATCTTGGTTGTTGCAAAAAGGCTATGATAATGTTTAAATAGTTAGCCCGGTAGCTACAACTGCCTTCCTTTCATACTTCTCCCTCCAATGTGTAGGGACAATTCCTGGGCACTAAATCATATAGCTCGAAGGAATGGCACACAAACTGATAACTAAACACTGTGCTGTAACACGCAAGGGATAAGAATGACCACACCATTTTTTCAACATTGCCTGATTTTTAATTCTTACCTGTGTAAATTTAACAGTAATTCATGGAACTATAGCAAATAAACATCCAGATGTGCCCTGTTTTAGGATCCCATCAGCACATACCCAGTCTGAGTGATTCATCCTGTTGAATTTTATATATCTAAGTACGTTGCTAAGACAATATTGACATCCTTAAAATGACTTCAGATTTTTATCCTGTAAGTCTGATGGGCTTCTTTCAGTTTCATCTGGAAATCAAAAATCTCACTGTTAGTTTAATAGTTAATGAACAATTTAAGGTCTAGTATTATGGAAACTGCCAAAGCAAAAAGACATGGTATCTTTTTTGCTGTGTTTCATTATCAGAGAAATATAACATTTTTCGTTTCTGAACTTAACAGTTCTTTCAAAGCTCCTTCAAAGTCATAAATCCATAGTCAAAACATTTTTATTTATATGTGAAATTCAATTAATTTTTAAAGAAAATACCTGGTTGGATGCATGTAAACATACTGGTTAAGCTGCTTATCTTCATTTTTTCCACTTCAGTGATTGTGACTGTGTAGAATAAACTGTAAAAACTGCACCAAAGCACATTTTCTCTTTTTTATTGCCTGTCAAATTATTGCTGTGACACTCATAGTTGGTAGTGAAACATTGTGAACTACTGTTAGAAATGAAACACAGAACTTGAGTTGCTCATTGAGTTTAGGTAATGCACCATAAAACATTGCATGAAAACACTAATTTTGTCAATATATATTAGTAGACAGAAACAGCGTTTACCAATGAGAAGCTGAAGATGGTTTTAAACACAGTTTATTTGTCTGAAGGCTTTTTTAAGCTATACTTAATCACTTTACATTTGAGGTTGCATTAGAGATGAATGGCCTACATGCTGAAGGAGCAGAAGCTGCAATTTGACCTATGTGTCAGTCAGTCCCGGGGAGTTGTTATACCTGACAAATGCTGGTATTTTCACAGTGAGTGACGCATGCATCATATCTTTGACACTGGGCCATCAGTTAAGGTGTCAGTATTGTTATGCTGACCATAAGTTTTCTTGTTTTTATCTTTACCACATTGCTTTGATTCCTTTGTATTTGACATACATACAACACACAGAAAATTTGTAGGTTGTCACTTCAGACTTGCTGGTGCTTCTCTTAGTAGTCTAAACACTGCACCTGACATTGGCTCCTTCCTCACAGACCTCCCCTGACTTTGGGTATCTTACTGAAGATGATCTTCATGCTTTTGTTACAGTGTGGCTTTAGGAGCTCTACAGATAAGAGCTAGTTTTATTTAATTTATCTGAACTGTATAAAGAGAATCATAAAACCCAGTATTGTCAACCTTTAATAATACTACCATTGAAACCTTTCATTATCTTAATATCAGTGTATTCAAGGAGAGGTTCTTTGTATCTGTCCTTTTTCTTGAGATGCCTGATTCTCAGTGTTAAGTAACAATTGTTGGTTAAGACCAGCAGAGGGGAAAGCATTATTTCTTGGATACCAAAACAGTTGATTTAAGCACATAATAATAAACCTTGTAAAGTGGCAAACATTGTGGCTCATAAATTTTTTCATTATCTTTTCTCAGTTTTTCCCAGTAAGGTTTATTTTCTATGTGGCTTTTTACACTATTTTTGTGGCTCTAGATGCTGGGGTCGTCTTGATTGCTGAGACCAACTTTTGTTGCATGTTTCATTCTCTGTCCTATCACTCTCCGGGGGAAGAATTCTGACTGTGGTAGGTTTGGCTTTGCAAGCAGACTAAGAAGGGACAACCAAACCCTATGCACTATAGGAAGGCATGTAATGTAGATTCAACCTAGAAGACTGCCCCAGGACACTTGCTCAACAGGCCATAAGACCCTGCCCTATCACGAAAAATAGGAAATCCTTTCCAGCTAAATTCTCACTGTCGCTGCCTAAGCATCAAGGCTATTTCTCTTCATTGACTTACAGGAGGATAGGGGCAAGAAGCCCCAGAGAGCAGACAGTATGAATCTTTCACTGTTCTCTTAAACTCCAATGCCAAAGCAGTCATGATAACAAAGCACATCGGGAAAGCTAAGTGTCAGTTGTACAGAAATAGAACCTGTAGCATAAATGATCAGAAGACAAAGAAGCTATGCCTTGCCATTGGAAAAGAAAGGTAATGCTCTCAGGATAGTCAATATCCTATACTACATACTGTCAGTTATCCAGACATCCCAGGAAGCGGATCACATCTCAGGAGAAAACAAAAAAGGTTGATAAACCTTATTATTCCTATTAGGAGAAAATGTTCCCTCTGGACTATAAAAGTGGTGACCGGTTGTGTAAGCTTGTGAGTAAAACATGATAGATGATCATGGAGGGCTTCTCATGGAGTATCATGATGACTTAATCTATACCAGCTCATGCTGTGAGCATTCTCCAGTTCTTCTTACAGACCTAATCCTGGAGAAAGACCTGGGAGGATACTGTTCCCCTGTTCTCTGTATCCTGATTTCTACACAGGGGAAACATTGACCGGTAATCCAGATATGAATAGAGCAAATATGTCCTACAGAGGTGTTAGTCTGGATAAGTGGGAGACTAGGACCTCTAAACATGTCATGGCATACATCAAAACTTAAGTCCAGGTACAGTCCAAGACCAACTGCTCAACCTCCGGCACCACCACCCTCTCAGAGTTTGTGTTTAGGTGAGGCCTACATACAGACCTCAAAGAAGGCCAATCCTTCGACTTCCCCACCACCACTGAAAAGCAGTTTATCCTGTGAGAAGAACTTCTCCACGGTTTTTGTTCATAGACAGCCAGAAGTGTAAAGATAATGTTCACTTATCAGCAAGTGAATAGCAACTAAATCTCTTTTCAGTTTTCCCCAAAAAATCAAGAACTTCAAGTATCACAATGCATGAAACCTCTGTATTTTTTAGGTATTTTATAGTCACTGATATGTCACAATTTTCATCAGAAAAGATGACAACCTAATATAACAGCATTATTCCTTTAATCTAAATCAGATCAAATAAGCATTATTTTTTAATGAGTTTTGCATATAAACATATGATTTGGTTTCTTTGGCTTTGTAAATCATATTCTCAAAAGTTTTTTGCTAACTCTGTCTTCAGTATTTTCATTTCATATTAAAGGTATGGGAATGAGCTAGATCTTTTATCTAATCATAACAAACATCTTGTAATGCAAAAATGAACACAGATCAACCAAAGTGTATGTGCTCCAACACCTGGCAAAATTATTCATTAATTCAACAGCCACATTTAAAAGCAACAGTTCAAAGGCCCGTGAATGGTAGAATAACGTGTTCAAAACTGAAGTGCTCTTCAGCAGCAGCAGTGTCAGAGTTTAGAGAAAGAATCATTTCCTGTGAGATGGAGGGCTTGGGGGAGTGAGATAGCGGTTAGGAGGATCTCTACTTCGTAAACTTGTTTCTTTAGCCTCTGGCAAGGGCAACAGAGATTAAATGACACGCATTTAAGAAGAGAATTTTCCACACTAAAGTGTCTCTATAAAGAAAGCTTCCTTGGGTTATGTGCCTTTTTTGCCCCTGTGAGTTAGTCACCAGGGAAAAGTGACTCATGAAGTAAACAGAAAACACAGAAAGGAAAAGAAAGATTAGGACTTCGGTGCAATACTTTTTTGTATATTAAAAGATAAGTAATATGTCAATTAGCTTCTATCAGCTGAAAATTGTGACATATGCTAGTCACATAGATCTATTTACAAAGTTCTTGTGTTTGTTTGTAGCAGATGAAATGTACCATGTGCAAGAATCTATCCAAAACTGGACTTACTGCACCTCAAATGACTTCATCCTTGAGATGCATTTTTGCCTAAGACTGATTTCTACTTCCTCTTGCAAGGTCTATATATAGATTTTAAGAGTATGTTCAGTTCTATGTGGAAGCCAATAAGTCACAAGCTTTGATCTTTTGAATGTTTTACATAGGGAATTTGTATGAACTCCAGGGTATAGCAAGGCAAAGACTTGTACTTGTCCCATCCTTAGCACAATCCCAAAGACCTATAACTATCTGCAGCATGGAAAAACCACACTTAATCATAACTATCCATATTTGTTCCGACCACTAAATTCTCAAGACTGCCTCATAGGAACAAAAACATCAAATCCATGACAGACCAGCCAGTACTAGACCCTATTTATAAATCTATTCTGCTGCATACAACAGGATGTTATTGGATATGTAATCTACTGACCTGCAGATGTTCTAAGCCTTGAAATGCAGATGCACATTGTAAGATGTGGAGCTCGTGATGCATGGAGCAGGCCATCTACCCATGTCCACCAAAGAGTTTAACAAGACCCTCCATACCTGTTCAGTTACAAACTTTTTGCTCTTGATGTGAGCAAATGTGTTTTTTCAGGGAGCGTGTTTCTGTGTAGGAGTGCTACAGACCTGAGCTTCAGGAGCTGGTATCTCTTTCATAACAATTTATTTCTCTCCTGCAAAATTCTACCATCATAAGATGCCTAATGCAATACTTGCTGAAGTCCACTGGCATCTTTCAGTGGGATTAAAATCTTCCATTGACTGCAGCGGGCACTGGATCAAATTGCAGGTGAGGTAGTCTTTCTGGGGTTCAGAAATCATTTTTTCTTTATCTCACAATTTTCTTTCCATTGGTGATGGTGTATTTCTCATACAATAAATCACTGGAACGTGGACTCTCATTTACATCTTAAGACACTATCTCCAGAGGATGGAAGCAATTATTCCATAGCACCTTTCACCTTCTTCACTCTGTATAATTCTAAATGCATCCATCCATTAAGCGATTTTAAATTGATCTTCTCCCTTAAATCCCCAATCTTTCCTCTCAAGGTTATTCAATTATATGTGTAGTATTGGGTAGCGTTCCATTAAAGGGTTTCATGTTTTTGATCCAGTAATACATGTAAGCCTTGGGTGAAGGAGAGGCAGATGATGGTGTCCTGTTTTTATTTTGAGACCTATTTTTGCTGCATTAAATTGTACGGACAGAAAATTCAGGTCTTAAAAAAATTCTTTTATTTTACTTATTATTATTTGAACTGTTCTTTTATCCACAAAGTAATATGCAAAAGGTGGAATTTGCTTTATATAGATACTTTCTCCATACTTCAAAAAGAGAAGTTCATTCAAAGCTAAATTTCCAGAAAGGTGGGGTTTTTTAACTAAATTTGTGCATTTCTAAATAGCATTAAACAGGAGACCTGCATCAAATATGCTGAACTCCTGCAAATCCCCACTGATCTCAGGAGGAACAACATCTACTGAAGAACCATGAAACTTTGAAGTCACGTTTCTACACACGCTACTTTGAATACATGATCTCTCATTTTAGTTTTCTGCTGTCCAGAAAGGAAAGAGTTCTAGGTATGGAAATGTGTACGCTTTCTTGAACACTTTCCTGAACACTTTCCCTGTTTTTTAAGTAACTCAGAGCAAGATCAACTTACTATGCTAAGATAATGCTAAGATAGTGTTAAGATAATATGCTAGAATCAAAATAGACACCTTATGAACCATATTTGCAGACAGATGAAAGCGAAATCATATTCAGATATGCAGGAAGGAAAATTTCTGTCATCACTGTTTTCCCATGAATTTACCACATGATATCAGTGACTGACAGTAAATGAAAGCAGTTAATATCAAGTCCTCTCATTGCCTTAAAATGGAACTGCAGATGATGTGGCATTTGACACTGACTTGTTCCAGATATCTATCACATTGTTACATGTTGAGTCTCTGCACGAAAAAATGTAACAAGAAATCTAGTGTGGGAGCAGGGCCCACAGATTGCAAGAGCTCACTTTATGACACATGCTGATCTAGGAATACAAACACTGTGTCAGGCTGAGAAACATGTCACCCACGTCCCATTAACACTGACATAATGAAGGACAAAAGCTACTGTAGAAGATGACAGGTGGATAGAGTGTCCAAGCTTGTACCTCTTTCGATTTGGATCACAAGTACTTTTCAATGCTGCATTGTACTACAGGTGGTTAAACTAAGTGAACAGCTCTTCTCTCACCCATGATTATTGTCTAATGATAGTTTCTAAGTGAGCATCATCCTTAATCTCAGTGGATTTTTAACTGAGTCACGTCACTGACTTCCAGTTAATTTATTCTGATTAAATGGGAGCTGCATTTGGACCTGCTGTCTAGGTAATATGTATTCAGCTATTCAATCCTCAGTAGCCCTGGGGTTTATGACTACAAATATCAAAAGAGTCTATAGCCTTGGTCAGTGGTGAACTAGACATTTCATAGAATCATAGAATCACAGCACTTGCTAAGTTGGAAGAGACCTTAAAAGACATCTAGTTTCAAACCTCCTGCTGTAGGCAGGGATATCTTCCACTAGATCAGGTTGCTCAAAGGCTCATCCAACCTGGCCTTGAACACTTCAAGGGGCATCCACAACTTCTCTGGGCAACCTGTTCCAGGGCCTCACCACCCTCACAGTTAATAATTTATTCCTAATATCTAGTCTAAAACTACTCTATTTCAGTTTGAAGCCATTCACCCTTGTCGTGTCACTAAGGGTGCTTGTAAATAGTCTCTCTCCATCTTTCTTGTAGGTTCTCTTCAGGTACTGGGAGACCGTGATTAGGTCATCCTGAATCTTTCTCTTTTCCAGGCTGAACAATCCCAATTCTCTCAGCCTTTCCTTGTATGAGGGGTGCTCCATCCCTCTGATCAACTTGGTAGTCTCCTCTGGACTTGCTCCACCAGGTCAATGTCCTTCCTGTGTTAAGAATCTCAGAGCTGGATGTAGTACCCCACATGGAGTCTCACTTGAGCAGAGTAGATGGGCAGGATCACTCACTCGGTCTGCTGGCCACACTTTTTCTGATGCAGTACAGGATATGTTTGGCTTTCTGAGCTGTCAGTGCACATTGTCAGCTCATGTTCAGCCTCTCATCCACCAGCATCCCCAAGTGCTTGGAAGGACTGCTCTCGATGTGTTCATCCCCCAGCCTGTATTGATCCAGGTTTAGGTACTTTTGGGGTTTGTCCCACAATCAGTGAACAAACAAATGGCTTTTTAACATGCTGATTTCCTCCCTATCAGCTGTTTGTCTATTTACCTATGGCTGACAACAGAGACAGCAGATGGGAACATAGCATTTCATAATATTCCAGGCAACACTTTGGCATCCTAGTGCAAGCTTGCCTTCAGTAGAAGGAGGATCTAAATTAGCATACGACAAATCAAGTGTTTGGAAGCTGGGCATCACCTTATACCAAGCAATGAGAAAACCACCATCTCAATTACCTGCAGCTACATCTGTTTCAATTAGTATGTGATATCCCATATCCCACTGCAAGGACATTTTCAAAATGCCCCCTCTATGAATAAGTCCCATAATCCTATTGGAATTTCCACAAGACAGTCATAGAATCACAGAATCACAGAATGGTTTGGATTAAAAGGAACTTTAAAGATCACCTACTCTGACCCCCTAACCATGGGTAGGGACACCTTCCACTAGACCAGATTGCTCAAAGCTTCATCCATCTTGGCCTTCAACACTTCCAGGAATGGGGCATCCACAACTTCCCTGGGAAACCTCTTACAGTATCTCACCATCCTTCCAGCTGATGTTTTAATTGTTATAGGAAATGGATTCTTAGTACTGCTAGTTTACATTATCTGACATTCTCTTCCTGAGAATGCCTTTTTGAGTGTAAAGCTTGGGCAATCTTCGTTGAACATCAGCTGATATGTAAGTAATGCAAGTTATCAAAAGTATATCAAAGATTCATTGAATCAGTGAGAAGTATCTCTCATACAAACCAAGCTTAGGTTTCCCAGTAGCCAGTCATCATCCACAGCAGTCTCTACCTAACATAATCACATGGTCACTATCTATGTGCCTGTTTCTCAAGCCATAATGGTAGTATATTCGTATAGTGTTTTCACTTTTTTTTTTCTTTTAGCCCTTTCTTGCAGCTGCTGGTTAGTAGCATTTTCCTCTCATTTTATTCTATGCAACCTCTTTGCACAGAATCCCAGATGCATGTGAAATGGCCACAAAAGAACTATCTGGGTTAAATGAGTACTAAACAGGTTTAAAATTAGTGCTTATTGTTTGGAAGCAGATGCAAGCTCCAAACAAATGCAAAACATCGATGCAAATGCAAAAGGGAGAGCAATTTGAAAATCAGATTCTAACTACTTGATTCTATAGGTTGTTTTTTCTAGTAGTAATACCCAGAACAGTTCTGTTAATGTAATGGAAGCACACTGAATAACTACTCTACCAGCATTTGTGTCTGCAAAGTTCATGAATCAGCAAAATAACTCAGGTTCCCTACTATTCTCATTTGAATGAACTGTTAACTCTACAAAGCTACTGTTTTTTAAGCTAGGAAACACTGTTACACATCTCTACATTACATTCTACAGAAATTATTATTAGCTTACAGTTACTCTTGCTGTTTGTTTGTCATTACCTTTTACACCATTTCCTTGAAGGCTAGTTGCATCCAGAATGATGTTCCTGAAGATATATGGTGCTGAGTTTTATCCATCCACACTACATGCAAATTAGTGACAGCATATGAGGAAAATGTCTGTTACATTTCTTCAAACATACCATTAATAAAACTCTTATGTTCTTCTGAATTTTCATTCTTTGTCCTGCTGTGCAACTTGAAGCAAAACCAGGCAGTATATTTGTGATAGCATTTCAGGCAATGTTATGGGGGGAGTTTGCTTTAGGCATAAGCAAAGCAACAGGTTCCTAGCATGGCACAGGAATAACAGTGACAAAATCATGGTCTACAGTGACCAGGGCTGGCGGGGAATGCTGCTTACAGGCACGCACAGAATGAGACTCACTGCCCAGGCAGAGGGTCAATGGCTGCTTGCATAAGGGACAGAACTACTAACTCAGTCTCAGTTCCCCAAATTTGGAAAAGTGATGCCCTGAAATTTGGTTTCTTTTTGATATCTCAGATGCATTTAATTTGGTTTTGTCCTTGTGAAACCTTGAACTGGCTCTAAGAATTGATGAACAATGACCTCTGAAAGCATCATGGTGCACACAGGGTAGGGACCATCCTTTAGAAACTCAAGTTCCCTCTGCAAAGAATAGATGAAATGTAAACTTCCCCAAGCAGCCTTCACTGCCAGCATGGTCCATCTGTGACTCAGTGGATTCTCCTCTGGACACTCTGTGTCATATGCTTTCTCTATAGAAAGCAGTTACAACATTATTCTGCATAGACAAATAAACAGCTTTCAGGTAGCATCAGACTGCCAGCTTGCACTGCTCACTGGAGCACCTCAACAAAAAAGTTAGGTTCTGCAGGATTGCATGATCATCTACCCTGAACAATTTTTAAAGACCTGCTCTTAAAAATTACTTACAATTGTCATTTGGATGAAGCATAGTGCAGAGAGGGAAATTAACTTCTATAATTTTCTATTAAGTGCACCAAAAATCTGTCATTGCATTCCAATTAAAATAGCAGTGATTTTGATGTAGATACTCAACCACTGAAATCAGAACAGGGACAACAGCTAGTTTCAGAAATAGTTCTGAACATACGTTAGGCATAATGGCTTTTAGGAAAGGTTTTGATTTAATGAGAAAAAGAGTAGAAAAACACTGAAATGGCCATTATTCCTCAAAATATTGTTGCCAGTAGCTTTTTGTGGCTTACAGTTAACAGTAGATGTTCACTGGGATTCATTTCATTGCAAGCCACATTCACTTCTCCACATTATCCATGTCACCGCTCCCTTTTTTTACCGATTTTACCTCTGTTGCCTGCTTATTTGATCTCTTTCTAATTGGGTAGAAACTGTTGTATTTTGTCCCATTTTAATTGTTTATAATTTTCTAAATATTACTTTTTCATATGCATCCTCTTTTTCTATATTGGTAAATATCAGAAGTGTGAATAGATGTGGAAGGAAAAAGATGTGGACTATATTTTTCTTTAAAATATGTGTCTAGAACTTACTTTAAAAGCACAGAGGTTGCTCTTACATGCTGTAATAGCATTGCAGAGTAGAGAGAGCTATAACTTGGTCATTGAAGCCCCATAAAGAATAAAGATTCCTGGTTAGTGTTGGCAGTGCCCTGGTTTCAAGAATGAGGAAATGTCCCTTCCCCAGCTTTTGGAAGTGTTTGTGGGCACCTGACCTTAGTGGAGCTCTCTCAACCTGTTCCTGTAGACCACCTTAAATCAGTTTTTCATTACCTTCCTTGTATTTTTTGAAAGAGACACCTAAAAAGTTTTGGCACACCTCTCTCTCTCTCATCACCTAACTCTTGAACTCTGCAGCAAGATTTACCATAGGTCTGCCTGCCAGAAGACTACAGCTGTGATTCCTCCCCACTTATTTTTGCCTCCATCCCTGGTCTATGCTTCAGTCACTGGGCAGGCCAGAGGCAATCACACACATACATATTTCTCCAGACATGGAGTCGCTACTGTCATGCAGGTGAAGTAAAGGTAGATGCTAATATTAAACCTCTATCAAGAACTGCAGGACAGTCCTGGAGACACTCAGATCATGACAGTGAGAAGCAGTGCCACTGGGCTAACACTGAGAAGAGGTACAGACCAAGGACATCAATGATTAGGATCTTTATTGCAATCCATGCAGTTGCATGAATTTTTACTACCCAACTGCTGACTATTGGTCATAAATACCTGTTGTTGGCTTATAAGATAGTTCTAAGCATTTTATATAAAATTATTTTTTTCCAGATTTTATTATTCCTATGCAGGCATAAGATTCTAGGAATGTATCCATGACTAGTTTATATCTGGTTGTTGAAAAGCTCGGCACTGTCCAACCAGAATCCAGGAGAGTGATTCACAGACTATTTTCCATCACCATACACAGCTACAAAACAAATTTTTGTAAAATAGTTCAACCTTCTGGTTCTTGGAAAATAGGAGTCTTCTGTTCTAGCTGAAATCTTAAAATCTTGGATTTGTGCTCACCACTTATTCCAAGGGAAAAAACAAAAACACACTTTTTCTAGATTCAAACCATTCCTGCTAAAGAGAACGTAGGCTATAACACTTTACAAGTTGCTTCAGAGGATAGTAGTGGGAGCCATCTTTCAAATCAGCAATTCCTCAGAACTCACTAGAACACACTGTTTGCACATGTGAACAAACTGAATTATTTCTGCATAGAGAAAAACAACTTCAGTCGCGACTTCCAAAGCCTGCTTACTGACAACAGCTTTCTAGCCTGTGTAACTTCTATCAAGTCTAAGGTTCACAGAGATGTTCCTCCACATTCTGAACACCCCCAGCATGGACAAATGAATATCCAGAAATATTGCAGTGTTTCTCTTTATATAAAGCATAATACAAACCTCCTCCTCTCAAGATCCTTTACTATATCACTGAGAAATACAGATATGATAGATATATTGTATGTATTATACATACATGGAGAGAGAAAAAGTGAAGTACTTTCTACAATTTATTTCTATGTACAATGAAAAACAAATACAAACAAAAGGAATCACAAAAAAAAAAGTAAATGAATAGTTACTGTTTAAAAATACAGTGATATTATTATAAAATGAAGCTTGCATCATAGTTTGAGAAAAAAAGCTTCTGGTAGGGACAAAACCTACACCCATATCCAGAGACAACAGAAAGGGAAGAAAAAGAACTGTTAATGAGCAAGATCTTAATACAGTGTATTGCAGGTGTACAAATACCTTTCCTGTTATCACCAAAAGACTATGATTTCAGATTTCTCTGTATTCGGATGAGTGTGTTAATTAAGTAGCATTCACTAACAAAACTATAGAGGAAAGAAGTGAAAGACAAGTAAATTAAAATAGTACCCATTCAGACATTATCATGAATAAATATGTAAAAAATGGAAAATTAGAATTTTTTACTTGGATAATTGGAGAAGGTCACAGATGTGAATTCCTTCTTTCATTTTTAGCACCACAAAATACAAAAAAAGAAGTATAAAACTAAAAAGAAAAAACACTAAGACATTACCACTAGCCAAGACCTCTGGCATGTGCTGTGGGCATATGCCTTGGGACTCATCAGATAACAGGATTTGGAAAGTGGAGCAAGGGGAATAGACGATTGTAGAAAGTACAAGAGGCAACAAGAGATATTCTGACAGAAGGCAAGGAAAATAATGGTCATGAAGGAAATGTGTAGGCACTGACAGAGGTGCCACAGAGCCTGTGGAATCTCCACTCTTGGAGATGCTCACTATGCTGCTAGACAAGACCCTGAGCAAACATCTTTAACTACAAAGATGGCCCTGCTTTGAACTCAGGGCTGAGCAGATGGACTCCAGAATTCATTGTCAATCTGAATTACCATTATGATTTTCTTAAATGCTATGAAGAGGGATTTTAGGTCTTTTTTCACATATGTGAAATAAATCCCTCCCACATGACGTAAAAATAAAACAGCAGTACTATATTTGTTTGTATTTCTTAGGTATTCAAAACACACAAGAAACTCATATAGCCATCACACAAGCAATATTTACCTCAGAAATCACAGAATCACAGAATATACTGAGTTGGAAGGCACCAACAAGGATCTTTAAGTCTAACTCTTAGACCTGCGCAGGACTATCCCCAAGAGTCACACCATGTGGCTGAGAGTATCATCCAAACACTTCTTGAACTCTGGCAGGCTTGGTGGTGTGACCTCTTCTCTGGGGACCCTATTCCAGGTCCCAACCACCCTCTGGGTGAAGAACCTCTTTCTAATATCCAACCCAAACCTCCCCTGATATTCCCTCAGGTCCTATCACTGGTTGCCGCAGAGAAGAGATCAGTGTCTGTTGCAGTCTGTAGTAGAGAAAAAGGCAGGTGAGAAGTATTGGAAGAGGACTAGGTTATAGCATAATACCCAAGCAGGGAAGATTACTCCACATAATGAGAGTACAGTATGACAGCATGGTTATTAGCACTGCTCATCCATGTGAAAAGAATGGGACACAAAACTCAATGACAGTACATTTATTATCTCTCACAGGTCTTAAAAAGTAAATACTGCTATTTGCTGTGTTTACTGGCTGGAATGATCTCCTTTAGGACATAGATATACCACTGTTAAGGAAAACTGAAAAAACACTACAGAAGCAAAAACATATATTGGAGTGCTGCATGGTTTAGTGATCAGCATTTAGCATTGGACTCAGTGGTACAGGATTCACAACACTGAGAATGAAACTGGAATTTGCCATATTTCTACAGCATAAGATAACCATTTAAGAGAATAATTATACATTAAATTTCTTCATTTACTTGCCTCCAGAGTTTCAATCATGCATCACTTCATGTGTGAACTCTCTTTTGGAAGGCACTAATTTAATTGAAAGCACTGAAAGAGGACTTTGCTTTTTCATGTTGTGAATACAAGTTTATAGGGTGTAAGCTGGATTCAAAATACCCATACTCAAATCTATTGCACGTGACAGAAGCATTACATTTATGTACACATACCAAGAGAAGTCCCAAAGGTGCCTTCATTCCTATTACTACGCATGTATCTGAGCAAGCAAGTCAAGTGCCTTGCAGGATATACCATCCAAGGAGTCTTTCTGCTGTGCCTTTTGCAACCGGACTTGCCTTTCTCATATTGGCCTTTTTAGCCACCAACACACTTGCAAGAAATGTGGGTAGAGCCCTTCCCAAATCTTCGTTCGCGAAGCCTAGCCATGATGATTGTTCTGAGCAAGCAAGCCAAGAGCAGATAAGCTTCATGATTCTGTTTAAGCCTTCATGGGCTTTGCAAAAGACACACCTATCTCACCCGCAAGGTCCAAAGCCAATTGAATTTAAAAAAACAACAAACACAACCCAAACCACTAATCTGGCAGTGTCAGAATAACAGATGAATACCACCCTTTTGCTCTTTTGTCTGAATTGTTGTCCGTGCAGAAAGCTAACATCACTTTTTCCTGTGTCTGAAGAGACAAGATTATATATGTTTCACATCCCAGTAAAGTGACTGTCCTCTAAAAGGCAGGGTATTTTTGGAAACTGGGTACCCCTCCATCTCTTTCTTATTAAACAGTTCGGTAATTTGGGAATTACAAAGATATTTTGAGGGGAAGGCAGATAACTTACTACCTTAGTAATTTGGGCATTGATCCAGAAAGGAATGCAGAATCCATCTAATTCCTTAGTGAGCTGAGGCTTTATATGTAAAGTGGAAACATATCATCAGAAGAGGATGGGACACAATAACCCTCAACTCGGTGCCTTGATCCTGCCACAGTTGGAGTGGGTTCAAACTCCAGCAGGCAGAGAAGAGAATGGAGTGATCTCCTCTCATATTTGGTAATCATTTGGTCCTTGTCATTGAGTTGATTACTATTTGTAGGGAAGGCAAAAGATAGGAAAATGTCAAGTTGCTGCAGACACTTGATTTCAGAAGAAGATTCTCAACAAAGACTTAGGGAGCCCTTCTTTGCAACACTGAGCCTTCTTCAGAACTGCCTGCTTTTCATTTTCCAGCTTAGGCAGATTCTTGGACATTTTCTCTACTTCTGCAATAAGGTATGTCCATGCCAGCCTCTGGCTAAAAAAGTATACATTGAAGGACACTAAATGAAAGCAAATATACTGCTGGAACAAAAAATATTTTTTGCAAAGAGCAGAGTCATGGACGATTCTCCATTTTTCCATTGAACAATTTTTTCTTGAAAATTTCTGAGCAGATGAGGCCCTGCTGCTGGTCTGTGTAAGACACTTGCACCCTCATCCCACTGCTGCAGTAGCCTGTCTATCTTGAGGAACAGTGCTGGGCAGAAGTGCATCTGCTGGTCTCAGCAATCAACACTAACACACCCTTGTCTTTTCACAGATTCTAACACAGAGCTGAAGGGGAGAACACAAATGCTCTCTGAACAGAAATATTTTCTTCAAGCAATGCTTCTCCTCCTTTATGACAGTGAAAAGACAGACCAAAAGAATAATTCCAAGAATCTTAACTACAGGTCAATCAGGAAGTCTAGCCTACGTATATCTCTAAACACTGGCAGACAGTGAATTCTTTTAAAGGTTCTGATATCAAGGAACTATTAAAAAAAAAGCCCAAAACATTAAAAGACCCAGGGTATGGCGTGAAAGGTGTTTTCATAACTAATAATTCTAATGTATTTATCCAAATATCTTCCCCTTAAACATGATGTTATTCTCCACATAGAGTTTGTATGGTCACGCAGTCAAGCCAGTCTTGAAATCAAGACGTGTTTCATATCATCCAAAAAATGTTAATCAATCTAAGATCCCTGAATCACTGGACATGCTATGTTTGACTTCTTTATTCATAGCAAATACAAGAACACTGGAATGTATTAAAATACCTAAACAGCCCATTTTCTCTACTTCTGTCACTACTCACAGGCTCTTCACTTAAATAGGGAACTAACGAAAGCTGCAAAGCAGAAGGGATTGCTATTTAAATAATCATACACTAGTGCTTGTACATACCATACCTGCTACTTCAGTTTTGGACAGGACTGGATTATCTGCTTTGGACAGAACATTAACTCATGCTGACCTTTACTTAGATTGAAAACTGAGATTGAAATATTTTTTTAAAAAATCTCTATTTATTCACATTTAATTCTAACTAATTTCACACTGTATGGTAAGAGTGAGCAGATGTAGAATCAGCAATGGTAACCACTAAAGTATATTACAATTGAATAATAGAAAGTACAGGTAACTAAGCAAAAGAGGAACTAAAAAGGAAAGTTTGAAAAAAACAACAAGTTTAGATGGCAGGCTTCAAGATTGTTATTCTTTCCAGGACATGTTCTTTGGAGAAAAGAATTCAAACCAAATTGAAGCCCATAGCACAAATTATAAGAGGTTAAAATTAGTACAGGAATTAGGAAAGCTAAGTGGGAATATGAGAAGCAGGTATGGAAAGACATAGACATAAAATCATGCATCATGTAAATACCTGTGGAACAGGATGGTTTTGAGAGAATCAGTGGTTCTCTACTGGTGTCTGAGGAAGCAAAAGGAGCAATAAATGGAGATGAAGTCACCACATCTGTTAAAAGTTCTTTTTGCATCAAGCTTGTCAGGGAAAATATCCGTTCTCCTCATGATAAAAGGAAAGGCAGTGTTAGAAATTAAAGCTTTGGAGTTTTTATTCAAGAGTTTTTATAGCAAAATACTTCAAGTAGTCTTGAACCACCAAACAAAATACTTCAAGTAGTCTTGAACCACCAAAGAACCAAGACTTGATTCATGAGGACATTAGTGGTTTTAATCGCTGCCTCATCATCACTCTCAGGAAAAAGTAATCCACACCTCAGACCATTGCAGCTTTGATCCAGAGGTGTGCTCAAGACCCTGGGTATTGTGCAAGGAAACTTCATGGTCCTGAGCATGCTGAGGTCCTCAGTGGTTCATCATGTTTTCTGTGAGAAAGTTGTTCCCTGATCATCCCTCAGACCCTTTGCTGCTGCTTCTAAATACAACATCTTGCACAAGTCCCAGACAGACTTTCAGACACTATGGGCCAAAAAGGTTCTGGTTAGACTATTAAGGAATTGTTTCTGTTCTTCTGATATATCAAGGGGAGGCTCTATTTTTGTACTATCTATTTGACTGACACTAGGACGAGCTTTCAGCGCATGAGAGAGACATCATGAGATTTTTTTTGAGAAAATAGTAGTTCAGAAAAGTATGTAGACTAGAGGATGCCTACTCAATATCAGGCTCATCTGCTGAAACATCTCACTGCTAATCATGGATTTTAGCAATGGAATCTGGCACATCCAATTCAGATTAGACTATACAACTCCCTTCTGCCCCCTGTATTTCCAATTTAATTCATTTTAATATGAATTCAAACAGGAAAAAAAAGCTATTCTTATGGAATAAACAAATTTCTTGGTCTATGTAAGTTTGGCTCAAGGAACGGCTGGGCAAAGTTCTCTGGTCCCTTGCCATAAGTGGGAGAGGACAGTGCTGAGTTAGCCCTGTAGGGTCTGAGCCCACTGCAGAGTCGTCTCCTCCCACAGCAGAACAAAAGCTGGATAAAACCTGTTTTATTTTGTTAACATGCACTCTGGTGGAGTTTCCTTCCTCTTAGTTTGTAAGGAGATGATGGTTGCAGTTTATTACATCTCTGTCAGACAGAGGGAGGAAGCATTCAGTGCTTGGTATTGTTTTCACTGGGTCATCTCATCTATGCCATCAGCATGCTTCCTTATTGTTATGAGGCTGTTCACTTGGGGATCCTTTCTAAGGTGACTCTGGCAGCAGAGTCTCTCCTTCAGTTCAAGTATTTCACCTCTCCATCTTCTTCATTAGACATAAAACCTATGCTTGCTTCATCAGTGAATTGGAAATAAGAGTTTTCTACCCACGATGTGAACTGATTCCTTTGGCTAGAAATATATGTAAATCTGATGTCCTGTTTTTCCAGCAGTGTATTGTTTTACCATTCTAAGATGCTGGAATACTTTTAAGAGTTATGTCATCTTTTTATATTCCTCATTTTAGTGAAGTGTCCTGAAATTTCCAGGATTGAAATTAAATTAATTGCAGAGCAAGACTGTGAAGCAAACGGATACAGATGCTTGTCTGACTGTGTTACAGAAATGAAGATTAGTAAAGGTTCATGTATGTAAAAAAAGAAATTCACTCTACAGTCTGAAAAACTCCAGCAACCTACAAGAGCATTTAGCAGTGAACGACGATGACAGTTTGGTTTGTTTCACCTATCTTCCCTCTATCAAAATTTGCGCTTGTGTGCAGGAATAAGTTTCTTATGTTTTCACCACTGATGCTGCTTCTATCTACAGTCTGGTGATAGTTTAAAGCTTTTGTAGTGTGGAAATCCTTGTTTCCTCTTATCAATTGACAGCATCATGAAGTAATCTATGAATTGACACTGGGAGTAAATCAAATACCACCAGGCCTTGTTCTGATTGGGTGGAAACAAACTGTTGCTTTCGATTTCTCGGTTGTCAGCTTTGACAATTGTATTTACCAAGACAGCTCCTTTCCCTGAACTTCTCATGGGCATTGGTTTCTGGGGATATCAGATCTCCTACCTGATGATTCAGGAAGATCTTTACTTTTAGAAGTGTGGTTTTGAGTGGAAAATCAGAACTTTTTTGGGGATGTGCTGCTGAAATTGCCAGGGTGGGGACCCGATAAAGTAGGGAGCACAGCCTAAAAGCTACATTAAAAAAATTTGTTACAGAAAGAAGGCTGAGCTTCCATTCTAGTAAACAAGTAAATAAATAAATAATAATAATAATAATGTTTACAAGGTTATAAATGGACTTCAAAGTAAACACTCCATTAAGATGAATGGTAAAGTTTGCACTCCTTTTAGAACTATTGATTCAATCTGGATGCCTGTAGATTCATGAAAATAGCACTGCAGCATTGACATTTTAGGAGGTTTTCTTTCTACCAGGAAGTGCTATCTTTCAAAACAAAACAAAAGTTTAAAATGGTACAAAGCAATTGTCAGAAGCCACTCCACATATTTTCAGCTTTATGGTATTAATTAATGAGGATTTTTTTTCCAGTAGTAAGATTCTGCAACTTTAGCAACAGCAAAAGAACTGAAAAAAAACGAAATCAACTTGGAAGAAAAAACATGGTTCTATTTAAAAGTACAGTCTTACGCTCTGAGAGGCCACCATGTGAGTGGTTTTGAGAACATTCTGTTGATGGCAGACATTCATACCTTAATTTTTATGCATATAACATTTTCCTTATTACTATTACTTGTGGAATAGTAGAATCCATTGATCATAAGAGATATCCCTTAAAACAAGTTTGGGTTTTTTTAAAAAAATGTAGTCTTGTGAACCAAAAACTTATAAAAAAGTTTGGGGTATTAGAATCTGGAAAGAAAGTTCTAGAAGAGCCACTTTTTCTTAATTAGTTAGACAAATGATTCAGACACAACCTTTTTCACTGTGGACCTAAAGCCAGGTAAGATGAATACAGTCAATGCATTCTGTCCCTTCCTGAATGAACACCATCCAGTTACAAATTCCTCCTTGGTCATCCACGCTTCCAGCACTCAAATATATCACTGATAGGCTATAGATAGTAAATTCCAAAACCACAACTTTTTTCAGAGCGTGAGCTTCAGGAGTGGATGGAACCTCCTTTTTATTTGCTCAAATTCTGAAGTGACAGGATATACTATTTAGTCAATGTCTTCCATAGGTGGTAGACAGTCACTTCTTCTATTTTGGACACAGCGGCATACTGTTTACCATCTAGATTGCATACAGGTGCACAGAGAGGGTCTTCAAAGAACCAGAATATCTTTTTTTAACTTTGAAAAAATTTGAGATTGTCCATCAGCAAGATATGACTGATACCAACTTTTTATATAATGAAATCCAGCCAGAGATCCCTTGAACCCAACAATAATAAGAAATTATAACAGACTGGAAGTATGACAGACCACCTTCAGACATATCCTGGTGGTTGTTGGAGTAGCAAATCCTGATGGGGAAGTCTGTCATTTACACTGAATTAAATAAACTTATGCAATCACTGGAATATTTTGTAATGTCTCATGTACTCAGATGGTTGCTAGAAGCACACTACTCTCAGGTCTCTTTAACTGGATGTTATGGTTTAATGTCAGCTGGCAGCTAAGTACCATGCGGACACTCACTCACTCCCCCTACCCCTCCGTGGGATGGGCAGAATTGGAAAAGAAAGATAAAACCATGGGTTGAGATAAGAACAGTTTAATAATTTAAATAAAGTAAGATATAATGATGAAGGCGATTATAATTATGATGATGATAATCATAATAATAATAGGAATTAGAATTAGAATTAGTATTAGTATAGAGAGATGAATAACACCCAAGAGAAACAAGTAACGCACAATACAATTGCTGATCACCCACCGATCGATGCCCAGACATCCCTGAACAGTGACTGGCCCCTTCCAGACAATCCCCCCACAGTTTATATACTTATCATGGTGTTCTATATTACAGAATATCCCTTTGGTTAGTTCAGGTCAGCTGTCCTGGCCAAGCTCCCTCTAGTCTTTTTGTGCAGCTCCTGAGTGATAGAGCATGGGAAACTGAACAGTCCTTGGCTTCGGGTAAGCCCTGCTTCACAACAACCAAAATATAAGCATGTTATCAACATTATTCTCATGCTAAATTAGTGAGAGCTATTCTCTAGTTCTCACTGTACCAGCTACTAAGAAGAAAATTAACTCTATCCCATCTGGAACTAGGACACTGGATTTAAGTATCTTCCTATGAACTTCATCAGTCTTAATTTATTCTTGGTACCTCTTCTATGATTTTGCATGTAGTTTTGTCTCCTGCTAGAAAGAGTATAAACCACACCTAGCATTACCAGCATTCTCACACAATGTACATGACTTGTATAAAAGGGAGGCCATCTCTTGGTGACCTGTGCTTTTGTTTATAATTGTCAGTATTATTCTTCTATATGTGATTGAAAGAAAGAAATCTATTTTGAGGTTCAAGATATAGAGAATTGAATACAATATGGTCTTAAGTGGGAGTGAGAGTGTCCTGACAGTGGACTGGAAGGAATACAAGATCACTCCTTTTTGCTGCAAGATAGATAGGCTTGAGCAAATTGCTAAACCAGTGTTTCAGATTTCTATTGGTAGGCAGTCAACAAAATCCATGAACTGTCAGCTTTCTTTCTGATAATTCACAGAACAGTTGAGCAGCACTCACAGTGGTTTGTGGTTGGAACTGATCTATTACCATCATTTCAATTTAGCTATTCATTAGTTTTAAATGTGGTATCTTGTTGTCCCTTCTGTGCTAAAATTTTTCTTTGAAAAATATATTGCAATACTGAGGAATCCTTCTCTTTTTTTGTAAATTACACTGCAAATTTTGTTTTAAAGCCAATAATGTTTGGGTCTGGGCTGTTTCAAAGCAGGTTAAGACATAAATTAAAAACATTTTATAATTTTAACATTTTAGTCAGTCATTCACTTTATATTTCCTCAATTTATTTGCAAGTAAACTAATCACACCTAAAAAGACATGTCTTTCGTTTGCAAGTTTAATTGTGTCACAGAAGTACACGTGTGTGGATTCAGCCAGATGAAGAAATCTCACCATTGCATCTTGCTTTGATCTGGTCTAGAACTGAAGTGGAAGAGAACAATGGTTTTGCCTCCTTACATGGACCATCTCACTGGCAATATACTGGAGGACATTCCAGCAGTATTTATTGAATTATACCATACCGTGTTTCAACATTTGTCCGGAACCTTACATTCTGTCTCTCACATGTGGTTCATGAGCCCCAAGTGTGTGACCTCAGGATTTCCCTTATCTGTGGATGTTATTATTACACAGGAATAATTTCACTTATTCCATTGACTTCTGATGACACAGATGCAAAATATCACCATTATCATAAAGGCAAATGCCTTCCTATGTAAAAATAGCATCTGGAACATAACTCAGCAAAAGGAGACGTGCTCCCTCAGAGTTTACCTTTTTAATTTACAATCCAAATCTCCATTTCTGTCCTAAAAAGTTCTCTTTAAAAGCTTACACTGACTGGTTTTACAAAATAGAGCAGTTTATGTCTGTCTGTCTGGTAAAGGCAGTTAGAGGAACTGCTAGAGAACTGGGCAAGCAGACCCTAGGCATGGAGCCCTCTGGGACTGAGAAATTTCCACTATCTAATTGAAAGTGTGGCAGATCATCCTAGTGGAAAAAAAAGGAAGAAGGTATCCTTCCCCTAGGAAGCCTGCTTGCAGTTTTCTCAACTTCTACATGGGGATCATGTAGATGTAAACACTGTGTTCCACTAATGGAACTTTAAGGATGTTGTTTTGCATCTTGCCTAAGAGGCCAAATACATCAATTTTATAATATACTCAATCTGTAAAAGCATTTGTCCTTAAAACTCCACTCTCCTCACAAAGACAGGTCTCCTGTTAATGGAATCAATTAGTGAAGTTCAACATACCAGCAAATGAGAGCAAACAAAGCCAAACAAAATCCTTTTTTGCTTTAGATTTATTTTTTTTATGAAACCTGTTGGCTCTTGCCTTTCAGGCCCATCCCCCATTACTTGCTGCTTGTTTCACTGCCATTATGTCTAAATTAATGATGTGTTTGGCAGTCAGACAACTGATCCAATTGGCTGCAATGTCACAGTTTGAAAATGCTCATCAGTCCTGCAGCCTACTCATTTTTTATGATGGACATGAACACAGCCATTGAACAGTGTGCATGCTCCTGCTCTCCCCACACACTCAGCACACAAGCAACAACATTTACATTGATGTGGTGAATATGCAGTCATGCTCATTGAGTATGGGGAGTTTCATTGTAGAGGAGTGGGGAGGGAATCATTGCTGGA